>NC_056743.1:1477224865-1477589865 GCF_019279795.1 Protopterus annectens | reverse complement strand
ATTCTAAACATCCACTAAGAAATCTCAGACTATCAACTGAAGTCATCACTAGCTAATAACATTTTAAAAAAATAATCAAGTTCTTCTGTGACAAATAATTCACAGGTTTATACTAAGCTAGTAGTATGTCCAACCATTGTAAGTTTAGCTAACAATGGCAAAAGAAGATCATCCCTTTAAGGTGCGCAAATAGTTCAGAAGATAATGGTAGAAGACAGAGTTAATTTTTGAGACATAGAACATGTTCAGCTTGGATTATACTAGACAGAAGGGAGACAGGGAGAAGTTGGTGGAAGACAAAACAGAAACAGAGAAAGAAGAGGGAAGATAGAGATGTGATAATGTTTAGTTTGGCATTTTTAAAAGTTTTGTAGGTTGTGACTCTTAGGATGAATTTATATGATCCCACTCATTCATTCATCTAACTGAAGTGTGAATATTGCTAGGATTTTACACTGTCTTAATATGTAATGGAAGCTACAAAGGAGGTGCTAGGTGATGAGTGTACCCCCGGATCAGGACTTCCTGGTATTATGTCATAAAAATAAGGCCACTGAAACTGGGACTGAGTTTTTCATTTTTAGAAAAGACAGACCACAAACATCTGGGTTTCACAGCCTGGAAGAGAAAGCACAGACTTTACCAGAGTATACAGGTCATGGTTTTTAGTCTACCTGAATGAAAGTAGTTCTTAACCTCAGATTTCTTTTCATTACAAAATGTTGGGATCTTCTTGGTTGGGAGAGTTGTTTAGAACTATACATACCACGTGGAACACTGTATTCAAGGTTGGGATGAATCTTGGCAGAGCAAAGAGGAATTAAGATGGACTGGGTTCTGGACGAGAACCCACAGTAGTTAAATGAGAGAAAGGTAGAAAGCGGTTTTGACAGTACTGGAGATAGGCTGTTTTAAGTACAGCTTGCTGCCTTTGTAAGTTCCTAATAAATCTGGATCACAGTGTCAAGCTTAAAATGAATTCCATGTAGGTGATACTGCTCTTGGTTTACCTAGGTTGACTATGCTGCACATCTCTCCTTTTCGGGTGAGACCATAATTACAGCATTAGTTACTGGCCTTATTGGCATATTAAAGAACCTGTGGGGGGTTAGGATAATTCCTAGCTTGAAGTCATCTTCTAATTTAGTTAATCAATGGTTATTAACGTTTGTCTGTACTTTAAAAAAACAGATTCCAAGGAGAGATTCTATGACAGAACCTTGAGTATACCATTAATGACATTTTGCTATTTAGACTGTACCATTTATTCTGATCTAGTGTGTTCTGTTGATAGCCATTAGGCAATCCATCAAAATGCAAAGATGCTGATGTTTAGCTGTGACTGCTTATTTACGACGACAGAGTAAAAAATGTATCAAATGCTTTGGCTGTCCAGATAAGCAGTCTACATGGAATGATGACTTCTTTGAAGAATTTAACAAGATTAGGAAAATATGACCTATCGACCTTTTGACAAAGCCAAAGTGTGAAGGGTATTGAGCTGTACGCCCTTACTGATTGGTTCTACAATATGGCTTTCTAGATATATCTAGTAAGAATGATGGGCCTATTGTTGCCTAAGTCAGTAAAGGAGTTACCCTTATGAAGGGGGACAACTATGGCTATTTGCCATTCATTAAGCATGTTTTTTTATAGACAGACTTTGTCTGACACTGAATACAATAACACTATGTCAAATATTACTAAAATACCAAACTCATCAATGACTGATTTAATCGCATTGGTGAAGTACCTTATAAAAGAACACATTTTTTCACAGTACACTTTACTTTCCTACAACAATTACAAACAACTCAATCATGTAAACCCCTGCGCCCAGTATAGGTCTCATCTTGGGGGGCTACACGTCTTTACAGACCAAGATGTACAAAATTAAATAATCAGTATGCTCAGCAGATGTACCATTAGGCAAGAATTCTTCAATCTCAGTGTGAATAAATCTGTAACTTCACTGTCAAGTCTCTCATAAATCAAATCCATAAGAATTTACATCAGAAAGCGAATCAGACATTTTGTCTTGATACACTTTGCTGTCTATTAAGATCAGGGCTTGAGTCAGTTTTCATACTGTGTACGCAGAGGATTTTTTTTAAAGCTGATAACAGTTTTCTTTAATCTCTATTTAAATTAAAATAGCTCATTTTATCAAACTTCAGCTAATATTGCCTTGACATGTTTTTTCAAATGCCTGTAAGGCAAAGAGAGGACTTAAAAATACTGGATTTCCTGAAAATATCATCCTCACGTGCTGGAACTTAATTATTAAAAAGGCATTTAAAATTCAACTTAATGAGTCCTCGCACTTTTGAGACTAAATGATGTCCAGTAAATCCGCTCTGACAGAGGGAATGAAAGTCAAATCTTTCTGTAACACAAACATTTCTTCTTCGGACAGAGATGTTGATGAGGGAAGTATAACTTTTGTCTGGCAGCACACAGAACTAAAGATCTGAGCTGTTACTGAGGTACTTCATGTGCCCAGGATACAAAGGATGACTTCTTATATCCTCATTTGCTTGCTACGTGACAAGTCACTTAACCAGACACTGTTCCCAGGTCACCCATGAAAAGGGACAGTTGTGTTCAGTGGGCTTACTCAGTCAACAAACAGGTAAATTACAATCATCACCATCATGGCTACAGAGACAGTTAAGACAATAGCAGGGAAGACAAATGCAGCATCTATGCAACCACTCAAATTAACTTCATCTGACACAACACACATTTTTACAATCTAGTAAAGCTTTTACAATGAAAGTCTCTGACAGCAGAGGTAATTTTAGGATTTTTCATTTGCTGTCAAAATTTCTGGAGATGAAGAGACTCCCTACAAAAGTCAACTTCTTTCTCTTATATTAACTGCATGACTTGTCCAAAACTGGGGTCTTTTCGAAGAGGAAGTGCACTGTCCTCCCTCTCATTCCCTTCCTCCAACACCAAGTTGAGTTCTGGAGTGATTATCTCTACACTTCGTCTTGGCAACAGCCTTTTAGGGTTCAGAGTACTCAAAACAGAGAATTCTGTCTTCTGAAGCCTGCTATGTCCTAAAGGGGGTGGGGGTAGGATTGGCAGGTTAAAGGATAAACCTCAAGATGGAAGCAATAGGACAGGTAGACAGGACAGGGCCTGGTTGCACCAGGTAGGTGTCCAAGACACATACAGAGTGGTAGTCTGGGTAGGAGCAACTTCCAAGGTTAGGGCCAGTTTCCTAGGGTACTGAACCTGCAGTGGACTAAGATGTTAAGACTTTGTTCCACTGACTCTGTAGTTACTTTCCAGCTTAAGGACAAATGTTAGACAGACAACTACCTGTGAAACTGATCAGGTATGCAGAGACTGGGCAGGCCAACTTTGGTGGTACAGATAGGTAATCCGGTAAGTGTACTGATGTCTGATGAACCAGAGATGCAAGTATCAGGTAATCTTTATAAGATCTTTCACACTTGAAAAACTAGACAAGGATCCTTAGACAAGTCTCTAGGAAACTAAAGTACAGAGAGGTAGCTGCCAATCTGTCTGGACAAGTGAGGTTTTTGAGGCTACTGATCTTCTGAGTTAGGAATATCTGAGGTCTCTGAAGATAAGTGATGTTTAAACAAATTTGTGTCAAAATGGACATTACATTCAACAATGAATCTGATGAGATGTCAGTAAAGGGGAATTATGATTAATTTGTATCTAGAGGAAATGTCTCTGGAAATCAGATGAGACAGGTATAAAGTCTTCCAAACTATTTAGGAAACATGATGGTCAAAAGATAAGGAATTATTTAGCACCTAGATCCCTTACAACAGCATCTGTTTGGAGGTGCATATCATCTATATAGCATGATTTGGAAATGTTGATGTTTACCAAAATGAAATATACTATGTTTTCTTACTTTTATTGCCCTTTGCAGTAACTGTTAACATAACCTAACCTATGCTGGAGCAATTGTGAGTCAATAGAAGTCTTAAAAAAAAAAAAAATAACAATCATCTGCAGACTTAGATAATCACTGGCCACAAGGGTTGGCCAAAATGAAGACCTGAGGTATGAGAAATAGATATTAAATAGAAAAAGGCACAGCATTTGACCCTTTCGTTACATCACTGGTAACATTTTTGTTTTCAGAAGTAGCATCTTTGTTGCTAGCCACATGGGTTCTGTCATACACCAATTAGCTATCCACTACACAATCACGCAAACTAGTCTGTTATCATGGCCATGGAAAGGTGTTCATATCTTTTGAAAGGGCTAAGACGACTTGTACCATAGTATTTATAGGTGGGGTGGATGGGGATGTGGAATATATAGAACAGCTACAACTGTGGGTGTAGTAAAGTTTACAATACATTTGTCAGCTAGAATATTAGCTATTCTGTTTATGTAAGACAGGGTAACATTGATGTGGGTGAGTTCTGAACATTGTTGGGTATTAGTTCTTTATTTCCTGACGTAGTCAAATTAAAATTTATAGTTATTTTTTGTTTCAGTGGCTATTTTAAATATGTAGTCATCCCAAATTTGCTTAAATGTGCACACAAGGTAGATAGAATAAAGGCCTCTTATAACCAAAAAGTAAATTATTTATCTTATTTATATGGGTATATTACCAGAAGGATTTGGTTTTAAATGTCTCATATTTGATGTAAATAGGGACTGCCTTATCAATACAACTATTTAAGAGAGAGTAGGCGTCGAAGACATAGATAGAGGCTTTAAAATGGGATCCAGCAGAGGAGGCTTACTGTAGAATTTACTAAGATCACTAACTATATGAAGCAGGTTTGCTTCTGAGAAGTCCGTAAATACAGCTATACTTGTAGTGAAAGTACCACAAGCTTTAAAGTAAGACTTCACTGACTTAAGGTTTAGTTTAATGAAGGAAGATGAAATGTATATGGAAGTGCGAAAGACGGAGTAATATCTGTGAGGACAAGATCAAGGGTATTTGAGCCCATAGTAGGCTGGTTAACTATTTCTACAAAGGAGTTAGCACTTATAATGTCAAGGAATCATCGGGTATGCTGGCAGCGTAGATCAGCCAGTTTAGCAATGGACAGCTAAAGCCATCTAGTAGAAAGGTGTTGGATTTAATGGGGATTTTGGCTAAGGTGTTAATAGCTACTGTGCTCAGAAGTGGACATACAGGGTTGTCTCTAGGTAGACAGTGGTAAATAATATTGTTTAAGGAAATGTAGACATCTAGGTGTTCAAATTTGATGTCCTGAGGAATCATTTGTGAGGTGATGATATCTTTGACAAATACCGACACTCCCCCAACAACAGTTAACAGGCCTAAAGACATGACATGCACTAAACTGAGGGATAGAGTGTTTCACTGCTTTGAAACCATGTTGCTGTAATTAATCATATATGAATGTGTTCAAGCTGAAAGGGGGGGGGGGTTCAAGTTTAGCCTTTTTTATGACTGCTGGAATTGAGTACAACCACTTTGATGTCTTCAGAATTAGAATCTTTTAGGCTGGAACATCCAGCACACAGATTATGCCTATAAAAGGCACTATGGGAGAAGTAAAGGCTTTAGCCAGAATGCAAAAGCTTTGGTAAGAGAGGTGCAGACCATCCCTGCCAAAGCAGGAAGACTTGCCAGCCACCTTGTTCAAAGCAAATACATACTGGATCCCTCTACAATGACATTAGCTATATAGCCGATTATCTTGTTTGTTTAACTTTGGCATCATTATCTGTAAAATACCACTCAAGGTCAGTCTTTCTTGTGTCCAACACGTGTAGCAAGCTCAATCATATCCTTCTGCTCATCTTTCTCGAATGCCTAAGGTAATTTACCCCCATGTGGGCAACTATCACGTCTTACTCATATCCAGGATGGAGAGATATTAGAGACTTTGCTTTATCTCACATCCTGGCTCCAAAAAGACAGCTGTCACCCTATTCTTGCCATCACATCAGTAGTATCAATGCTTGGGACAACCGCAGCCAGAAGGATATAAAATAAGAATACAGACACCAGATGTAAAGGCAATGTTGTTCCAGAAGTCAAATAACTAAAGTAGGTGGAACTAATGCTCAAACTTCAAACTATGCTTTTGCTTTAATCCATCTAATGGTGGCAGCCAATAAAATATGAGGGATTAGGTTCATAGGTTTATACTAGGCTATCTGCCCTAAGGCATTTATAAGCCTAGCCCAAATTTTTGTGGCTTACGCCACCCCTTATGTTAAAAAATACTGTGCCCATTAGTTTGTTGTGCCTCTGTCCAGCAGTGACACAGAGATGATTCCCGGGATAAACCTACGATCTCCCATCCACAGGTCAAGATTTCTCTTGAACAGAGCCAGCGAGGTGCTCTGCCTCACATGGACCGGGATTTTATTCCACAGCATAGGGAGTCTCTGAGTGATAAATCTATCCCTCCAGCACATCCTATTTATATCCGTGCTAAGGTTTAAGTTGCTTGCTCTAGTGGTTTTGGTGGATTTGGATTTTTTGAAGTGGAGCATGTCCATTAATTCTGGGTTGGACATGGCCTTGTATGTCAGGCACATGTCACCTCTGAGCAGACGGTATGCGACTGAATAGAGCTGGAGTTTCTTCAATCTGGCAGCATATGACAGATTTTGGAGTCCCTTTATCCTTTTGGTGAGGAACTTTTGGGGTCTCTCCAATTGCTGCAGATGTCGGGTGAGATACATCCCGAATGGGGCATTGTACTCTATCATTGGTCTGATAATTGAAGAGTACAGGGGAACAATGACCTCACTAGATCTGGATGTGAATCCCTTCATGATCAGGTGGGCAATGTAGAAGGTCTTTCTAACCACTGTAGCAACATGAGTGTCAAAAGAAAGGCCATTGTCAACCTGGGTCCCCAGGTCCCTGATAACCTCTTCTGTGCTTAGTGGATTGCCACCTATATGGTAGCTTGGGGTTACCTTGTTTTTCCCAAAGGGTATGACTATACATTTTTTGGCGTTTAACTTCAGGCCATGGCTCTGGCACCAGCTATCTGTTTCCGTGAGTCCCTTCTGAAGGATATCCGTGTCCGATGCACTTTCCACTATGGCGCCCAGTTTGCAGTCGTCAGCAAACTTTGTCAGCCAAAGTCCTCCCATGTTGGCCTGTACTTCTGAGAAGTAGATGCCGAACAATAGGGGGCCAAGGACTGAGCCCTGTGGGACACCACTTATGACCGGCTTGGAGTCTGACATAGCGCCAGCAACTCTAACCCTGTGGGTTCTGTCCTTAAGCCAGTTTGCAACCCATCTTGTGACATATGGGTGTGCATTTAAGCTGGTAAGTTTTTCTACAATACCAGAGTGGTGTATTGTGTCGAAAGCCTTTGCAAGGTCAAGGTAGGCTGTATGGACTGCCTTTCCCTCATCAATGGCCTTGGTGACTGTTTCGAAGAAGTCGACCAAGTTCAAAAGGCATGATCTGCCCTTGACGAAGCCAAACTGGGTCGGGTCCAATGTCTGCAAGTCCCCTATATCTTTGTTTATGGCCTCCATTATGATCCTCTCCATAGCTTTGCAGACTAGACTTGTTAAGCTTATGGGGCGGTAATTACCAGGGTCCGTAGAGGCACCGCCTTTGTGGAGTGGGACCACAGTTGCCGTACGCCACTCCTTGGGCACATATCCTGTGGTAAGGCTGAGATTAAACAGCTGCCTTATGTGCGGGTTTAATTCCTCATTTAGCTCGTGTAGCACATAGCCGGGGACACCATCCGGTCCCATTGATGCTGTGTTTTTAGCTTTAGAGAGAGCAGCTTTCACCTGCGCATTTGAGATGTCTGGGAGGCTACACTCTGCTGGGATAGTTATCTCTCCTTTAGGGGGGGAGAGGGGGGTGAAGTTTGCACTGAACCTGTCTGCCAGTATGTTGGCAATGTCTGTGGGTTCAGTGATTTTTGTATCATTTTGGACTAATTCTGAGCATATCTGGGAGTTTCCACCCAGGTTCCTAACATAGCGGAAAAAGGCCTTATGATTGTCCTTTGAATCCATGGCAATTTTTCTCTCAAAATTGGCCTTAGTTGATTTTGAGTGCTCGTATTTTTTTACTAATAATGATCAGGGGTGACTTCCCTTTTATGGATTTTGTTCTATCGTGTAACAGCTTTCTCCTCTTATTGTAAAGTTTGTTAATGGCTGGGGTCCACCAGACTGGACGTTTGCCCTTTGTGGAAAGAGTCTTGGTTTTATTTGGGATTGCCTGATCCATGCAGTCCTGGAGGTGTTCATAGAAGGCATTTGTAAGGGCTTCCGCAGCTTGGGTTGTGGTTTCCACTGGCTCAGGGGCCTTGAAGGATACCACACCAGTCTTGAGTAGTGTGAAGTTTGCTTTAGAGAAGTTCTTCACTGTGGTCTTTTTGTTTGGGGTGGGGCGGATGTGGATTTCCAGTGAGATTAGTTTATGATCAGATCTCACCAATGAGGGATATACTTCCGGTGTGGAGCATTTTGTCCCCATGTTTGTGATAATGAGATCTAGTATATTTTCTCCACTCGTGGGAACAGTGACTAGCTGTTCCATGGCATTTGAATTTATGAACTCCAGGAACCGTTGGGCTAGAAAGTTAGGGCTTGAGTAATGTTCCCAGTCTATATTCGGGTAGTTGAAGTCACCCAATATGATGGTGTTTGGAGATACATTTATACCCTCCAGTGTCTTCAGGAAGGCTTTGTGGGGTTCCTGAGTTTAAGAGGGTGGCCTGTAGCATGCTATAATTTGTAGAGCAGTTTTGCCTATGGTTAGTTGCACCTGGATGGTTTCCAAAGCTTCGTGCGTTGTCACCAACCTGGAGGTGTGGGTATCCTTTATGAATATGGATACACCCCCTCCTTTTGTGGTGTGGTCCGGGTTTTGGGGCCGCAACGCATGATATGAGGTAAAACCTAATAGTGCCGGGGTGCTCTATGGAGCCTTGAACCAGGTTTCAGTTACAGCACAGACATCGATGTTCTCCATACTGAGAAGGGCCTCGAGTGCGTGCATTTTGAGATTTAGACTTCTGGCATTGAGCAGCATTACTCTCAGTTTCTTCCCATTTTTGTTTTCTAGGGTGGTAGGTTTAGAATTTGAGCCTTGCCTAAAAAAGGCACTATGGGGGTGGATGAAGTTGAAGACTGGGGTTCACTGGGCTCACAGGAGGAATATGGGTTCTCCTCAATGGTGCTTGTAAAGATGAAACTGTAAAAGAAAAGAGAGAGCAGAAACAACTCCAAAGATGCAGAAGGTGTCACTAACTACATTTGTGGAATCCATTACAAAAAGTGCAAGCAATTTGGTCTTAGACTTGTGCTTATCACTAACTTTAATCTTCCGAACCGTGACAAGAATACTTACTGACATTTCATATTCCTTTCTCGACTTGTGTGAGAGCTTTCAGTTTTTGGGAGATTTGTAGGAAAAGGAAAACATGTCTCCTCTATTACATTAGGAGAAGGAGAGATGATGAAGTTGAAGACTGGGGTTCACTGGGCTCTTGCTCCAACTGGGGCAGCTTCTGCTACTTGAGATTATACCTAGAGCCACTGTCTACACTTCAGGCAGAACCTACAGAATTTTATGTAACGATCAGGTTTCCAAGACATGAGACAACTTAGTCTGCCAGCAGAATAAATTACTGTTGACTGAATGCAAAGTGCCTGATCTTACACAAATGATGAAAACTGAAGTCAGAATTACTGGTACTACTTAATGTAGGTGAACAAAAATAAATTTACTCAGTGAAAGGTAAAACCACCCAGGCCTCAAATCAAAATGTCAACTTCAATTAAATTTGGAAAAGCAGTCGGAGGTCATCTGTCATTCCATGTAGCTTTTGTGATGAGAAAGAAATGGAGGGGGTAAGAAGACACTAGGCATTATGGTACAGGGGAAGGGATTAGCAGGCAAGAAAAATTCTAACAAGTGTCATGATTATACATGATACAGACTTTTGTTCGCTTTGATAGTCTGATGAAAGCTATATCCCAAACATTTCCATTTAAACAGTTTCAAGTGATATTTTGCCTACAAGTTTGCTGCCTTTTTGTGTTTTTATTGTTAGCAGACATGCACACTAACAGCACTCAATTCCGTCTTTAAAACGTTACTATTTCACACCAGGCAAGGTTGTATATTACAATGCAGGTATGCCTGGACGTTCCCTTAGTACACTAGTTTGGTAGTATTTCAGCCTTAGTGAGATTATTTCCAAGAATCATCTCAATGTACCATTAAAGCTCCACTCTGAATAAACAAAGCATAAATTTGCTCATCTGCATCAATATCTGTGTAATACACAGAGCTATTGATGACAAGAGTTAAGCAACATAAACCTATTTAAAAAATTACACTACAGGACTATTTTGTCAAAATTTGACTTACATTTCCAAGGCAAAATTACACAATTGAGGGGGCCTCTGCTATAGGCATTCAGGAACAAAAAGGTCAACCATTCCAGGTAGATGAGCTGATGGTGCATTAGAAATGACACACAGCTAGCTATTTGTTAGCATACTACTAACTTCACAGTTATCTGCCATATATTTACAGGAAGCATTAGTTACAAGAGCCAGACTATTTCTAAAAGTATCCCTGACTTCGTACTCAGTCTGTGGCTGTTCAGCATCATTTTTGTTATCAAAATGATGCAACATTAAACTAAAGATGTCTTGAAAATAAATAAGTTAATAAATAAACTAGCAACTAATAACCATGGGAACTCGCACTCATGAACTGGACCAAACAGAGCTTATTACTCATTACCTCCACAGCTTCTTACAGAGTAGTCCTGGGCATATCCTTTCACTCTTCAGTGCTCAGGCAGAGCCTTGAAGCTACTCAGGCCAAAGGTGATAAAGGTCTGACGTGGAAGAGATGGATGGCATTACTGATGGCTGATTAGGATCGTCAAAATGAAGGAAGAAAAGCTTAAATTTGTTGGTGTGAACGATTTCCACACCCATATCACATGCTGGATGCCTGTCATTTCCCTTTTTTAACCTGTTGCAGCCTGCAAGCTCCCTGGTCTTGATCATAAGTCATGCAGGCAGTACATAGACAGGGTTATTATAACAAGACATATTGTTCGACTGAGCGCAAAGACTCCACACTCCTTTGCAAGGGAAAATACAAAGTCCTTAGACCAACTGTGATCAAGTGCTAAAATCATGTATTGAAAAAGGCAATTTTAACACAATTATGGAGAAAAGGGAAGTTTTTACATGTGGAGGAATCAAGACTTTATGTCTGTAATGATTCTTCACTAATAATTAGAAGAAATAAGCTCATTCCAGTTTTTAATCTCTGTAAAACAGCAAATCTCTGTTTTAACGTGCTGTATCCTGTAATATTATTTTTTTTCCAACAAGAACATTATTTCTGGATTCACTGCAAGATTAGTCAGCCACAGAAGACTTCATTCAGGAGGAACAGCAGAATAATACCTAAAACAATACAAACAACTGGAGAGTAGAGAGGGATCAGCAGATGGAGAAAAATGGAGCGAGAATCACCGTAAAGCCAATTCCCTTGTTCTGGAGAAAAATGGAACAGAAATGAAAAGAAACGTGTGAACAAACAACAGAATTTAGAAAGAAATGTCACATGTCAAAATCCCAGGCAGTTCACACTCCAGGGGCATAAATAATGACAATGACATTAATTAGACACTAAACTTCATTAAAATTTCAGTAAAATATAAGTAAAAGACACCGGGGCGGCATAAAAAGACTGTGATAAGCAAATGTTAAAAGTACTATGGGGTAAAACCAGCTCCTAAATTCAGATAAAAATAACAAAATTGGTAAACAGAGATTATATTAAGCATTAGAAAAAGACTTTTAGTCTAGTTTTGAGGAGTTTTACAGGAAAAAGACAACTAGCAATTGGAGGAAGTGGGAAACAAATGTTATTATGTATTTACCATAATGATAGACCCATGTTGTCTGCTTCTGTCCTCCTTAACTTACAGGTACTTCAGAACTAATTTCAGCCACACTCAGACTTTGGATCCAAGGCTCAGATACTCCCCTCACCCATAATCCTTCACTGCACTGAATTACCTCAAATCGATTTTGTCACTTCCTATAACAAAAACAGTTGCACCCCCTGAAAAAAGGAAATACTTTCTGAAGATACCCAGAGGAACTCCTGGAATTAGGTGCATAGCAATAACATGGCCAGGCTGTCAGATCACTGCAGTCGCTCCACATTGAAAGGAACATAAAATGAGATCTGGAAGGGGAATGGAAGAAGAGAAGTAGACAACAATGATCTATCATTATGGTAACTACACAACTTTATCATCGGATTTTTTTCTCTTCCATTCATTCTCAACATAAGGGACAGAGTCCTTAGCTACCACAAATCTTGGGAGGTCTCATGGAAGGATATTCTCGAAGATAGTTGAACCAAAGGATGCTCTGGACATAGACCACAAGTTCGGTTTGTAGTAAGATATGAAGGTATGGACATTAGATCAAACAGCTGCTGCTCAAATGCCATTGATTGGCACTTTTGAAAAAAAGACAGTTAAAGTAGCAACTGACCTAGTAGAATGGGCCTTAGGGCTGTCAGGTAGAGATACCCCCTTTTCCTTATAAACAGAAGGAATGTACTCAAATAACCATCATGAGAGAGTTACCTTAGGCACTCCTTTACCCAATTTTGCCGGAGAGAAGGATACAAACAACTTGTCAGTCTCTCTAATGTTCTCACTGCAGTGCATATAAAATTTGAGTTGTCAATGCACATTCAAAAGATGCAGCATGCACGCTCCCTTACTAGAAAAATGGGGAAAGAAAACAGGAAGATTGGTTCATGGAGCATTCTGAGGCTACCTTGGGAAGAATTGAAGGATTGGTTCTCAATGTCCTTGTGGAACATCAAATAACGGGGCTTACAAGAAAGGGCATGAAATTCCAAAACTCACTGTAAGGAAGTGACTGCCACTAGAAACTAAGTATTCCAACAAAGACATTTTAATTCAACCATGCCTGCAAGTTCACATGGAGGTCCAGTCAACACCTGAATAACAGTGGTGTCCTAGGGAGGAACAGGGTCTCTGAGGGGAGGGACAAAGTAAGAAAGCACCTCTTAAGAAGGCCTAGGCAACTTCAAAGAAATAACTGGTGAGTGATTTTCTTCTATGTGGAAGCTAGAAATGGCCACCAACTAGACTTTAACTGTAGAGTAGCTAGCTCCAACATGATAAAGGCCAGCCAAGAAATCCAAAACAACAAAGAATGGAGCAGAAAAGGGATCTATAGTCCTGCTGGAGGCCCAAATCAAAAATCTCTTCCATTTACTCTTATACACTTTGCTGGTAGAGGGTCGCTGTGAGGAGATCAAAATAGGTACTATCTGGGATGAAAGCCCAGACTGTCTAATCATATAGACTGTACAAGCCATGTGGTTAGCTAAGTGGCTTCAATGTTCAGTTGAGAGAGAAAATCTATATCAGATGATACCAAAGGAAGAAAAATCAAATTTGACAAGGCCAAAAGGGGACAGTGAGGTTTACAGTTACCTTGCTCCACATTGCTTTCTGCAGAAACTTTAGTATATGAGGAATGGGAGGATAAGCATAAATAAGATGGGGGACAACTGTAGACCACAGCATCCCTTGGAGATTTTCTCTCATGGGAAATCAGGGCAAAGTAACTCATGCATTTGGTGTTGGAGGGAGAGGTGATTAGGTCAAATCAAGGTTGGCCCTAGAGCTTGAAAATTTGCTATGCCACTGATGGGTTGAAGGGCCACTTGTGAGGTAGAAGAATAGAGCTGCTCAACATGTCAATACATTGAACTTCCACAGGATGTGTATTGTAATCAGAAAGACATCGCCCAATGCCAAACCCTCATGGCCTCTCAACACATCTGGTAAGAAAGTGTTCCCCATTATTTGCTGATGTGCTAAACCACTGATACATTTTCTGTCTGGATGGCAATCATGCCACAGGGAGGAAATCCTGAAAGGCCTCCAATACCAGGACAACTGTCAGACACTGATGTGAAGACTGATCTCTGACGGAAACCCTGTGCCCTGAACTGTCTGTCCCACGAAATGCCTCTCCTATTCTAGTTGGGAAGCAGCCGTGAACACTGTGGCCTGTGGAAAGGAAGAACAAACAGTTGGCCCTGAGAAACTATCAGAAAGTCCAGCAACCAACGATTATAGTTCCTGCAAATGTGAGTGAAACCTGTGGGAAAGTTCAATGGTTGGCAGCTCATCGACCCCTGAACTACAAGGGCCCACTGGAACACTCATGTAAAATCTGGTTAGAAGGACTACAGTGATGGAAACTGCCAGTAAGCCTGGAAGTTGTAAAAATGGACCTTGCTGGTGCTTTTGAAAGGAGTGTACAGACTAAACTTGGTATCTAATGGTGTGAATCCTAGATTCTGGTAATCTGTCTCTCTGCAGCTTGGTATCTAGATGGGCTACAATGAACTATACTGTTTGGACAAGTTGCAGTTTTGACTTTGTGAGGTTGACAGTTCTCTTCAACTGGGATCAAAGGTCAAGCAAGGAGTCCCTGGCTTGAATAAGATGATTCCTGGTGGGAGCATTTACAAGCCAGTCATCCAGACAAGGGGACACCCGGATCCTCTGCAGTCTGAGATGAGCTGCAATCACTGCCATGCATTTGATGAACATCCAGGGTAATGTGGTGAGACCAAAGGGCAGGACTCTAAACTGGAAATGAATTTCTCCCAGCCAAAATGGAGAAACCTCCTGGAGCATCTGTCCATTTTTACATGATAGTATGTGTCCTGGAGGTCTAGCAAGCACATCTAATTGTCCTTCCTCAATAATGATAAGATGGACTAAATCATGACCATCTGAAACATTGTTTGTTTTACATACTGATTCAAGCGACTACAGTCCAGAATGGGCCCAAGTTTCTTTTTTTCCTTTGGCACCAAAAAGAATCTTGAGTAGACTCCTGACCCATGCTGATCTCATGAGAACTCCTGGATGATTTATCAGCTTTTTTTTAATTTCCTGTACTGCTGCTTTGTGTTGTGTGGGTGGAACATCAGAAAGTTTTCTTGAATTGGGAGATAGCAAAGGAAGGGAATTGTATAACCTCTGGTTATAATTCTCTACACCCACACATTTTGGGTTATAGATGTCCAGGCTGTGGGGTGTAGAGATGAGCACCCTGAATACCTCCAGAATGCATCAGTTGGGCCGCCATTCAAAAGTGCTGAAAAGGCCTGTCAGAAAAGGGACCATGAAAACCTTGACTCTATGGTCCACCTCTGCCATGTGGATGACATCCATTGTGATTACTCCTCCTTCTGCCTCTGGGGGAATCCCTCCTTAAAAGCGTCCAAAGCAAAACCTCGGGACTTGCAGAACTACAATTTCTTACCTCCTTTCTGATTTCTAGAGAAGGTCCGTTAAGAGGTAGAAAAGCATACCCCACCAGCAGACAAGGTCTCTTCATCAGTTTTATAAAGCTTCTCTAAAACTTTGGATCAAAATAATGTGAGCCCATGACAAGGGACATTAATGGAAGGATGTCTTGAAGTGTTCTTCAAAGTTGCAGAGACGCACCCAGGGATACTAGTGAACAGCTATCCCAGTGTCTACTGCTCTCGACATGCCATCAGCTGTGTTGGAAATAAGGTGCACAGACACATTTGACAAGGACTAGAGGGTGGCCAAATGCATATAGACTGATACTCTATCCACAGACAAGGACCCAGAGTGGGACTTCGATGGTTCCTTAGTCAAATATCTCTGAAAATGTATAACATGTGTAAGTAGTTTAGTTCTCTGATTCCAATGGTTGCTGAAGCATATATCAGCTTGCCAAACCTATCCAATGCCCTGGACTCCCTGTTAGGGGAATAGACAGTAGAGTTCTGCTCAGCTCTTTCTTGGTAAAGTGTGCAGCAGGACACTTGCTCCAGTAGGGCCTATCTTAAGAAGAAACTAGGATTTTGTCAGGTTTCCAGTGGAACAGTACAACTACATCCGGTTCCCCTCCATGTCTCGAATCCAGGTCAATCAGTTCAGCAGGAGGGATGATTCAAGAAGTAGACAGGACAGCCCCAAACGCCTTGAGGAATACTGATTCCTCCTGGGACAGGGCATCAGTGGACTCCCCCCACCCCCCCAACTGAGTAGTTCAAGGATCTCACCAAATGAGGCATCTTCAAGGAGGGAGTTAGGGGACCCCTTCCCTTCATCAAAGTCAATATCTTTGGTGACAGACTCCTGAGAAGAGTCCATGTGCTTCTTTTTGCACATGTGCTTTTGGTAACCATTTCCAGCAGAGCAGGATGCTCTGTGAAATACTGCAAAGTAGATGGGGAGTACACAATGTGAACTGCCATGAGACTCCAAGAGGCTGGCTGTCCTGACATGACAGGAAGAGAGGAGAGGAGACACAAAGAACTTAGTGGGGGCAGGGGAAGAGAAGCCTGCTCTATGGACGGTGACAGCACTCTCTCAAAAGCCTCAAATGCTGACAAAGAGACAGGTCCCAATTCCACCCTTGTATGATCCAATGAACCTGACAAGGACAAACTCCAAGAACCCACCCGTCTTGGCTCTGAAGTCAATGCTGGAGCCAAGCTGTCAAGATCCAAAGTGCCGAGATGAAATTTCGGAGAAAACCTCGACCCCACAATGCTGGCTCTGACCACTCAGCTCCAAGACCCATCATGATCTAAGGCGCTTGGAGCTGACCGAGTCAGAGAAATTGTTGGCGTCAATGAAGTCGTGTCTTTCAGATCTGACACTGGCACTCTCTGGGTTCCACTCATCTCCAGGCGCCCCAAATTTAAAAGTCAGATTAGGGAAGGAGTAATAAGAGGAGAAAGAGAGAGTGAGTTCCAAACCTCCAACAGAGGTTGGTGTTGAGAACCCCCAGTTGGCCCTGGGTCCTCAGGAACTTCATTATCATCCTGTTAATGTTTACCTTCACCTCAGAGAGGCTCCTGGAGGACCATAGTGATCTCATTGATGAAGCCATGGAAGAAGGCCTTGACACCCTGTGCAAAGACTAGTAATAAGAAAGTTTACTTTATATATATATATATATATATATATATATATATATATATAGAGAGAGAGAGCGAGCGCACGCGCGCAGAGGTGGGCCAAGAGATCTGTGTCTGTAGCAGTCGAGCAGTAAATGAGATCTGGGGTAATTCAGTGCAAGGAGGGATTACAGGTAACGAGTGAAGTCAATGTCAGATCCAAAGTACTCGTCCATTGAGGACAGACAGAACAGATAACATTGAATCTCTAGGTTGCATTATTTTATTTTTTTTAAAACATTTGTTAACTGGGAATGTCTGACTTGGAACAAAGCCAATTTTCAGCGGAGGCCCAGGGAGAAATGCTCTAGATGCATGTCTTTGTAATGTGGTAGGAAACCGGAGCACCTGGAGGAAACCCACACAAACGCAGGGATGACATGCAGACTCCGCACAGAAGGCACCCCAGCCAAGAATCGAACTAGTGAACCTGTTGCTGTGAGGTGACAACACTACCGCTGCACCACTGCACCATCCAAGGAGGGATCATAGGATTAGCTGTCAACATTATTTTTAAGGAATATCTACCAGACAAAAAGTCTAGGCAGAATGACTTAAGAAAGCAATTCATCTAAACAGGAAAAGCTGGTTAAAGGGTGCAACACAAAGTAATGATAGCACAGTTGCAAATGTTAAGAAAAATAGTGAAATTAAGGTAGAAAGGCTAGTAAGTGTAATGCCTACCAATAGTAAAAAATAAAGAGAAATTTACCGACAGCGGTTCAATTAAGAAAAGCAATGATGGGAAAACTGGGGGTATACAAACAAGGCTTGCCCAGAACAGGGTTGGGGGAAGAGTATCAAATGGAAAAATCTACAACTAGAGAATGACAAACAGAAAACAGCAGCTCGGCATTGCTAATAAGAGCAAGATTCAAGTAAAATGTAGGAAAACTGTCATGTTATGCATTTATTCAGCTGTACAGAGTTCACCCACATCATTTATTATAAAGAACAGTTACATTTGTTTTACTGTTCTAGAGGCAGGTTTTGGATATTTTATTCAGAAATATAGAGAGAGAGGTGGAAGAAAGGAGAGTAGAAATGTAGGAATTTAAGCACTAAATGTGTGTACTAATAGGGACAGAGGGAAATGAAATATGGTGCACTGGGAAAAATGAACAGGAGTTTCAAGACAGCTGTTGATGGAACTTAGAATATTTCCATGGAATATTAACGGTCTGATGGATCATCAAAAATCTGAGAATTCTGGCACACATCAGATTTTGTAGACCATACTTAGCAATGCTGCAGAAGACATGCTTTAAAAGGGAAGCGCTAATTGAGTTAATTAAAAAATTATTCAAAGATTACACACCAGAATTCCCATGAGCAAGGAAAGGGGGGGAAGGGTTGAGATTTTAATAGCAAGGAGGTCTACAAAGACCCAAAGACAGATGATAAGAGACAAAAGATACTGTGGTACAATGAAAAAGGGATACAACACAGCCATTCTTACACCTCTTGTGTCTTACTTGTTTATGCTCCATATAAAATGGGTTCAGGCCATTACAGATGAAACACTGCTAATGACAACACACTTATGGCTCAAAACAACCATAACAGAAAATGTACAAAAGATGAATACACAAGAATATCTATCAATTCCTACTTGCAAATACACTCAGCACATCCTAACATTCATCCACCAGCTTCCTTAAGATGACTCACAAAGCATCTAGCAAGCAACAGAAAAATGACACCTGTAGCTCTAACCTCAAAGGGCGACACTGTGTGTATGGTAGGGTCAGTAAAAGAGGTGAACCTGGGTCAAAGGTAATCTCAACTGCAGTGATGCTGGGCTTTGTGTGCGCACACATACATGTATTAGTACTTATCAGGTGCCATTACTTTGAAAGGCAGCAGTGATCCAGACAGGACCTCATATTTACTACAAGACAACAGCAGTTAGGATCCCATCCAATACTATTATTAGGGTAAGACACATGCTGCAGAATTAGTTGTGCTATCACTTTATTACAGTAAAACAGAAAAAGGTACTGAGAAATTTGCATCACTTCTCCCTAGACAGTAAACAGAAATCACTAGTTTATTTATCATTAACAAAAACAATGGCTACAATGACCTGTGTATATAACAGAATATCAATCTTACTCAGATTTAAAGGTCCACTCTCTTCCATAGATGACCACTCTGATTCTGTAGCACTTTCTGCAAAATTAAATGTTTTACTAACTCACTTCTGTTCAGTGCTTCTTTGGGGTGCTGGCGAAATGGGGAGACTTTGAGCCATCTTTCTGAATGACAGAGATAGAGGTGTGCTTTATGTGAAGCTATGTTACGGATTCACTGGTTTAGCTTCTGATAAGTCAAAAAGCTGGTACTCCGTTTTGCTTGGTACACCAGGTCCTTGACATTGTTTCTCCCTGTCCACTTTTCCCTTCTGCTTCATTAAATCATACAGATCATCAATCAAATCTCTTCTGCACTCAGATTCTGGTACCCCCATCTGTCGAAGGTGAAAACATGCATGGTTCAAAAGACCCTTCCTTGCTTCAAATCCAGGGCCACACACTTCACATGTTGTCTGGTTTCCTAAAAGGGAGAAAAAGAAACTTTTTTTCAAAATTCTTCTAGGTTCAGTTCAATCATTAGCAGCAGCAATCAAGCCTGATCTGATGCCAGTTTTCTTCCTAAGATGAATTCCAACATCATGTTCTCTAACAAAGCAACTAATACACCACTTGTGATGCAAGACTGCTGAGATTTGTAAGCAGTGTACACTATAATACATACAATGGCTACTATTTCTGCTTAACTATATTAACAGAACAAGATTATGAACCCTATTAGAACTGTTCATTCAAAGTGTTCATGCCCAAATCAACAATTCAGAAATGGGACAATTTTCTCAATTAATACAATTCCAATTCTGTGTTATACACTTGTTTTAAAATAGCATCAAAAATGAGTTACAAACAATGTTTAAAAACAACAGTAATCAAATTACTTTGAGAACCCAAGATTATTTGCAACAATATTAGTACCTAAGCAGTTCTTATTTTACAGAGTTTAAACTACTCAGGACTTCAGGTTCTGGAAGAGGATTTTTAAAACAGATATCCAATTTCACAAAGCAAGATCAGACTGCTTTAAATCTGCATTACTAAATATACTTATAAAATACCAAGTCAAGTCAAATTTACATAAGCAGTTTGTAGTGCATGGAGTGCAGTGATTACATGCAGATATCTGGAAAAGACACATTTGTTAAGTCCTTCTATAGTGTGAGACCCAATATTAACACATTAAGTACCGCCTACTTCACTTGAGAATGGGTATTGTGCTAGGCAGTCAAAACTGAGCAGTAAATGACAGCGGAAGAATAAAAAAGTACAGTTGTGTACACTTACCATAAATGTAGATGTTAGAGTGTATTCACTGTTGCAGTCATCACATTTGGGTAATCTGTTGGCAGGTTGCCCTCAGTCGGCCTGATTAACAAAGTCTTGGGTCCTGCGTTGGTTGCTGTCCCTTCTTCCATGACGTTAGGTCATCAGGGGTATAAAACAAGCAGCCGGTGCCATTACATCAGGTTTTCTTGCCCCAGATGTCAGGTGCCCCCCAAATGGGGAGCAAAAAAAAAATATATATATTTATTTATTTATTTATTTATTTATTTATTTAAGTATATAATTTAAAACACAAAAAATATATCTCCAAACAAAAGCAAATGCACCCAAAGAAATGGAGGTATAGTAAGAGAAAAACAGGGGGCCGGAGGGTGGGTAACCAGGACTGCAACAGTGAATACACTCGAACATCTACATTTATGGTAAGTATACACAACTGTACTATGTTCTTCGCGTTTCACTGTTGCAGTCATTACATTTGTGTAGAATCCCAAAGCTATGGTTGGGAGAATGGATTTATACAGCATTAGGAGCAGCTATAAGGCCCTGCAGGACAGCAGTGGCAAAGCCAGCTCTGGATTTAGAGAAGAGAGGTAAATGGTAATGTTTGGTGAACGTATGAACTGAGCTCCAGGTAGCAGCTTCTAGAATGTCTCTGGTAGGAACCCCTCTGAGAAAGGGTGCAGAAGTAGATGCAGCCCTGGTGGAATGAGACCTGATCTCCTTGGGGATAGGTTTACCATGGTGCATATAGCAGAAACGAATACAATAGCTTATCCATTTGGAAACAGTCTGCTTTGAAATAGCCTTTCCCTCTGCTCCTGCAGCAAATGCCCCCAATACTTGTTCAGATTTTCTTAGAGATTTTGTCCTGTTTAAGGAGAATCTAAGTTATCTGTGTACATCCAATGAATGCAGAATCAGCGCCCCCTTGTTCTGTGGATTGGGGAAGAAAGTTGGCAGATCAATGGTCTGATTAAGAGCCACACTGGATACCACCTTAGGCATGAAAGATGGAGTGGTCCTGAGAGCCACCCTGCCCGGATGAAAAATAATGAAAGGCTCCACTGCCACAAGAGCATGTAATTCTGAAATCCTTCTAGCTGAAGTGACTGCTAAAAAGAAAGCTGTTTTCCAGGACAGAAATTTTAGGTCTGCAGTAGCAGCTGGCTCAAAAGGAGGGAGAGTGAGTTTTTCCAAAACAAAATTGAGGTCCCATGCAGGAGTTGGTGCTCTCCTGGGAGGTCTTAAATTTTTGGCTCCTCTGAGACACTGCTTTAGCAGAGGATGAGAGAAGAGGGGAGATTCTGTGTTGTAATGAGCTGAAATGGCAGAGGCATGTACTTTTATAGAAGAAAAAGATAGGCCCTTGTGAAGCATCTCAGTTAAGTATTGCAGAATCTGAGGAATATTGGGCATTGCTGTGCTTATTCCTTGTGATTGGTTCCAGGCACAGAATCTTTTCCATTTGTCAGCATAAGATGTTCTAGTACTAGGCCTTCTAGCCTCCAAAATGACATCCATCACTGTTTGCTGAGGGATGCCAAGGGTGAAATTAGTTGATTAGCCCCGCTGCAAGATTCAAAGTTTGGAGCTGCATGTACGGAATTTGGTAGTTCTGCTGAGACAGTAGGTAAGGTGTCTGAGGCAGGTGCCATGGAGGAAGGTGTGACACATTGCGCAGGAGTGAGTACCAGTGTTGGCGAGGCCAGTCTGGAGCAATCAGAATCATTTTTGGTTTGTCCTGTTTAACTTTTAGTAGAACTTTAGAGGGCAGAGGCAGAGGGGGGAAAAGCATAGACTGATAGGTTTTTCCAGCTGAATTATACAGTATCCACTTTCCAAGCTTTTTTGTGATGAATTCTTGTGCATAATTTGTCCAACTGATACTTCTGGGGTGAGGCAAAAAGATCTATGTCTGGGTTCTCCCATTTGTGTGTCAACATGTTGAAAACTTGTGGTTCCAGTTTCCATTCGTGTGGGTCCATAAGATTTCTGCTTAGTTCGTCTGCCACAGTATTTAGGTTTCCTGGCAGGAATTGAGCTTGTAGTTGTATCCAATAGGTCAAGGCCGTGTTCGACAATGTCATGGCTAGTCTGCAAAGGGGGTAGGCATGTGTACCCCCCTGCTTGTTTATGTACCACATAACTGTGGTATTATCTGTCTTTATCATTAGTTGTCCTGGATGAAGGTAGTCCTTGAAGGCTGTCAGAGCATTCTGTACAGTTAGCATCTCTTTCTGATTGATATGTAGCTGGATTTGATTTGGGCTCCATTTGCCATAAATGCACTTCCCTGCCAGATGAGCCCCCCAAGCATAGTCTGATGTGTCTGTTAGGGTTTGGGTTTCAGGGGGTGGAGTGAATGGCAGTCCCTTGTTTTGGTGTCATGCCTCTGCCCACCATAGGAACTCTAGTTGCAGGCAAGGTATAATAGGAATCATTGTTTCCAGGCTGTGACAATGTTGACTCCATAAACTTTTTAAGTACCACTGAAGTTTCCTCATATTCAGTCTTGCATATGGAATTAGAAGAATGCAGGAGGCCATGAACCAAAAGGCCTGCAGAATTTGTCTTGCAGATAGCAGGGTTTTTGTGGCCACCTGTTTGAAGTAAGTCATCAACTGAATTTGCTTTTCTGGCATAAGTAAGTCATCTGGGCAGTTGTATTCAAGTTTGCACCCAGGAATGTAATTTTTTGAGAGGGTACCAGTTGTGATTCCTTTTCATTTATGGTGTACCCTAGACAAGTTAGAACCCTTTTTACAAACGTCAGATGCTTTAGATAAATGTCCTTGTTTTCTGCCTGAATTAGACAATTGTCCAGGTATGGATATATTTGAATATTTCTTTGCCTGCAAAATGCAATTACTGGTGCCAGGTACTTTGTGAAGACCCTGGTCGTAGTAGATAAGCCAAAGGGCAGTGCAGAGAACTGGTAATGCAAGTAGCCTGCTTTGAAGCAGAGGTATCTTCTGCAAGATTCCCTGACTGGGATATGCATGTAAGCCTCTTTTAAGTCTAGAGTTACCAACCAGGCATCTTTGCCTAGCATAGGTAGTAATTGTTGAAGAGTCAGCATCTTGAATTTTGGAATGTCCAGAAATGTGTTTAGAGTGGATAAGTCCAGAATTGGACGCCATGATTTGTCTTTTCTGGGTAAAAGGAAAAGTCTGGAATAGAAACCTTGTCCCTTTTCCTCTTCTGGTACTGGTTGAATAGCCCCCATGTTCATGAGGGACAAAACTTGTTTCTAGGCCTCTGCCCATTGATTTGGGGGCAGATCTGGCCATCCGTTTGGGATTGGCAATGTGTGGAAGTGAAATCTGTATACCTGGGATACTATATTTAAAACCCATTTGTCCTGGGTAATAAGTTGCCAGTTTCGTGCATGAAATGCTCGTTTCCCCCCCAAAGGGGCAGCTAAGAGGTAAGTGCTTGGTGATTGTACGGGGAAGTCACTGAGACTGTTTACCATAAGGAGGTGCCTTGTTGCTTCCAGATTTGGAAGTGAAGGCACCCCATTGTTTTGTTCTAAAAGTTCCTCGTGACTGAAACCAGGAGCCTTTGGAATGTCTTGATTTGACTTGAGTGGCTCTCGAGGGGACTGGAAAGGACCAGTTCTTAGTAGGCCAGTGCCTACTAAATCTTGGAGGTTGCACTTGTAAGAAATCTTTCACAGTTTGCATAGATTTAGCTTTATCTTCCATCTTTTTTTAACACTTCTTCAGCCTTATTACCAAAGAGACGGTCCTGTTGTAAAGGAGCATCCAACAATTTTGCTTTAACATGGTTAGGCAGAGTTTGCTTTTTAAGCCAAGCATGCCTTCTTAGCACAGATCCAGTTACAGCAGCCCTGCAAGAGGCCTCCAAGGAATCAAAACCACATTGCAAAGTATGTTTTCCACCTTGTTTAGCTGAATGCAATAAATCCTGCAATTCTTTATTTTCCACACAGAGATTAACATCATTTTCTGTTTAAGTAATCCCATGATATGCTGTTGATATTTAAGCATATGAAATTGACAGTTTAAGGCCCTGATTACCAAGGTTGCAGAAGTGAAAACCTTCTTACCCCATCTATCTAGAGCCCTGGAATCTCTATCAGAAGGGGTAGGATTTTTGGCAGTAAAGGCCTTAATGCCCTTGGGACCCTGAGAAATGGTTTCAGAATCAGCAACAGAGTTTTTGAAAAGGAATTTGCGGGAGTCAAGAACCTTGTAGTATCTGTTTGGCGTACAAGGAGCTGGAGGCAGAGAATCAGGAGCCATTCTAGATTCTGAAAAAACATCAACAATGTCTAGAACAGGAGGTATAGCCAAAGGCCTATGCTGAGGAAGAAGAAGAAGTAAATCCCTAAGTCTCTTTTTAAATTCAGAGAAATCCTGACTTTCCAAGTGGAAATGTTCCCTTAAGGTATGTAAAGTTTCCTCAAAAGAAAAGGCAGAAGAAATGGAATCCTCTACATCAGAGTCCTCATAAGTAGAAATAGACAAATCCTGCTCATTAGAAGAGTCAGAAGAAATAGAATCCTGTTCAGAAGATTCATAATCAATGTCTTGCCTAGGCCTCTTAGAAGGAGGGGGTTGGCTACCCCTAATCAGAGTAATTAAATCTTCAGCCATTTTGATCATTTGTATTTTAGGCACAGGAGCCTGCACATGTGGCCCAGGCATTGTTTTTTTTAGACAAAGATTTAGATTTTGGCCTTAGTTTTGAAGATGGCGTCGGTCTAATATACAAATCTGTAGGCCTAGGCACAGTGGCTCCAGACCCATCTAGGGTAGAGACATCCACGGGTTCCATAACTGAAGCATCTCGCGACATACCGGACTCTGAATGGGTCTCAGTAGAGGCCTGTGAATCAGAAGTAGCGGGTATCGGGCTGCGAAAGTGCCTCACTGAGTACCGGCGAACTGGCGACTGGCTTAGGAGAAGTTTCGTCGTCGGTTTTGGACCTCGATGGTCTCTCTGCCTTTTTCTTTGCGTTTTTTTTTTAGGTATTCTGGTAGTCGGATTGCTGACAGACGACATTTCTGGATAGTTAAATCTTGAGCCAAAATATTTAAAAGCAAAAATATAACTACGTTTAATCGTGCATTGATTAAATTTAGTACAAAGCCGACAGCAAGGCATGTTGTGGTCAGGGACTAGGCAAGGAATACAGTACAAATAAAAATCCTTATGAGGTATTTGCTTCCCACAAGTAATGCAATTATTAACTTTTACTAACATCGGTAAGGAGCAAGAAAAAGTTTCCCCAACGGGGTACTTAGCTTTTAGTTGAAAACTTCAGTTTTGAAACTCGAAAACGAAAATTTCAGGAGTCTGCCGACCGGCACTTGCGAACTGCTTCTGCTTCGGGCACCGCACGGCAAGAAAGACTGATGTAATGGCGTCGGCTGCATGTTTTATACCCCTGACGTCCAGGAAGAAGGGACAGCAACCGACACAGGACCCAAGACTTTATTAATCAGGCCGACTTACGGCAACCTGCCAGCAGATTACCCAAATGTAATGACTGCAACAGTGAAACACGAATAACATCCTGATTTGCTTCTACCCATTGTCTGGGCTGGTAATATGTCCCTAACTTAATAATAGGATTTATGTTTAGCCTGCATTTTCTGAACCATATAAAGTCTGAAACTCAAATGCATGTCATTATTTTGTGAATTCAATCCTCTGTAACTTTTACGAAAACCATGGATTTTATGAGGAACAGACCAAACATATTGAAGCAAAAATCTGGACAGTTGAGAGGTACGATAAGTGTAAACATAAAAAAATTCAGTTGCACAGTCTTTCTGACAATGAAGTGCTTTATGGCTTTGATAGGGTTGCCAGCTTTCTTTGTGGCTAAAACCGGACTAAGGTCACGCCCCTCACATCACCCATAACCCCACCCATTCCCACCCCTCTCCCATTCATGCTCTGCCCAATGTGTGACATCGCCGTGATATCAGCTGATGGGAACGCCCTCTTTTTCTGTTCCGGATGCCTGCTTTCAGCCGATTTACTATGCTTTTCTGTAAAAAAGCATAGTAAATCAGATAAACACTGATAAGTCTGTTTCCTTTTGTGAAACAGAATACTGGAGTTTGTACAGTGTTTTCCTGACTACCAGAGAATTGATTTGATTTGTGGATAGTCCAGAAAAAAATGGATAGGTGGCAACAGGGATGATTTCCAATTTTCCACCTATTGGTCAAAGTTATGCTTAAATAATTGCTTGTTCACATACAACAGCTACTACAGAACATGAAAAAACCCTTTTGGCAGACGGCAGTGTCTAGGGGACACATGATGAAGAAACGGAGAATTAAGCAACTCTGTGATAACATTCATTCAATTTCTAACATCCACTTTACACGAATAAAGACTGCAGAAGATAGGGAGCACTCAGCAGAAACCAGCCAGATAAACTAATCCTGGGTAGAATGCCAGTCCATCAGAAGTTGCAGACGCATGTTTATTCATCTACTGCACCTAAACATGCACACCTATAAACAAGGAATACAATTCACATAATGCATGTCTAAAGGAGACCATACACATATACAGACCAAGCACTATGAGGCAACAACACTGACCACTGCACCAGTGTATTGCCCACCTTTTCTCCATAATTTTTAGCTGCAAGATACATAATAAAATCCAACTGTTTGCCTTTGTTATATGCATAACATATAGAGCATATACCCTGCATCTCAGCAAAATATGTGTCAGAATGGACTACAGGTGGAAATGTCCGAATACACGATAACAGCTGAAAATGAAAATGCAGAATAAAGGACAAACACTTGTATCTATAACGTCCATGGACTTTCCTATATTTTAAAACACCACTGCGCAACATGGGCAAGTCAGTTCTCCCTGCAGCCTGCAGGCCAGTGTCCCACGTATCCATTTAAACAATAACATGATGCATACCTCATAAAGTAGGAACACTGACAAGAGGAGTGACTCATCATCATTGCTAAGATGTGTTATCATTGCTAAGATGTGTTATTCTACTTTCTATTCTACACTGATTTATAGAATTTCTAAATTCTAAACAAGTAGATTTGAGGCATAATATATTTGGTTAAAAAATTGAAAAGCTAACAAACTACTTACTGGGTGGCCAGTGGCAGCGAATTATTAAACTAAAGCTATAAAGCTGACTGTCACTGAGATTGAGAAAAAGCAGTAAGCTGTAAGCAGGCCTACAAGAACACGATTTTGATGTCTTTCCAGTTTTCATACCTGGATTTCACGCCTTTTGTGGCAACAATTTGTACCTGAGGATGAGGCTGTATTATAAATCAAAAACAGTAATTCGATTAATGGTGCTCTGTCCGACAATTTGCAGAAAAGCATTCAAACACTTCAGGAAGTACCTCTTTCTAAAATTGGAGTCAGCGCACCTATGTACCTCGTGCACTCTTAGACCGACCACATGATCAGGAGTAACGATTTGGGTGAGGACACATGATCGCGTCATCAGAAAAACGGTCGCTATATGGTAGCAGTTGTGCAGGAATTGGGGAGACTGTGGTGCATGACTGAAAGAAGTGGGTAGAGCAGTAGATTCGATTTTAGATCGCCACTAGAGAAATAGATGCGTGTTTGTGTAACATTTTGACGTTTCTGCTGGAGTGATAACATGCAACTATGCAGTTTAATGTCCACAGTTAAGCTTTATTGCTATTTTACCTTGTTTTATGCAGGGATGTGATTGTTTGGGCCTGGCCTGTCACAAGACCTTTATGCAGACTAGCTATGCTGTTCTTGATTGTGGGTCCGTGGCAGTGGCACAAAAAACCCGGACTTCACTTGTCTGGTTTTGAGTGAAATTTGTTACCGGACAAGTTGTCAGAAAACCGGACAGCTGGCAACCCTGGGCTTTGAAAGCCAGCATTATACTTGGTGCTTTTTTTCTATACCAGGTAGTACATGGAGTAGATATAGCCCCATACACTACAAAGAAACATGATCGGGTCTCCGATCATAACCTTTTATTATGTGTTCTGGACATGGATGTCAAGATTCCCCTCGCAGGTTTTGCTCTCAGGGTGAATTTCTTGGCATCCACGTCTCAAACATATAATAAGCAGGTTATGATCAGCGACCCATTCATAATCATCTATATCCAAAGCACTTCACAAGTGGAAAACAAACAAAAAAGTAAAATAAGCCTTGTGAATGAAAAGGTTTAAATTTCAAAGGAGAAATAAATTACTATATATTTCCATTTAAACTTTAATATAAATCACTGTAAATTACAATTTAAAATTTAATATTAAAAGTATAACTCAAAGCAGTATCAGAATGTGGCACCATCTAATTTCAGGAGCAAACCCCGGAATCTGACAAGCTGGATGTCAGCCAGCAAGAGAAAACAGGCCCCCTTCAAACAAAGAGGCGTAAATCACCACGCATGAAGTCTAGAAAATACTGCATCATAACAAACCAGAAGAAATATTTAAGGCACCCCACGCAGTACTGAAAGCTCCTTGTCTAGTCTTTCAGACTTAAAAGTTACAGAAAAATGCTCAAATTCAGAAAGGTAGTATATTTGAGATGCTTGTAAATTTACAAAGGCACAGTATAAACATACCCTGACATACAGCATCATTAAACAAAATGTTACATTAGGGAAATAATTAAGAAAAACAAGCTTTAAAGAAGACACTAAGAACCCCAACTAAAATTCAGTGGAAGGGTTGTCACATCTTTTAAACGTTATTTTTAAAAATGTCAGTGATACCCTACTAAGTGAGGCACATGTTTACCATTTCCTAGAAAAGAAAAGAAAAACTCAGCAAACAAGACAAGCCTACATAAAAATAATTAAAAGGTTACTTCATCACCAAGACCAAAACTCTCTACTAAAAGGGTTCTGGCAATCTTCAGGAGTAAATAATAATGCTACTCTATGAGAAAATCAAAGGGTTTTTTGAATGCACTTCAATTTCAAGCAAAGCTGGGTGAAACGTAAGGGCACAACAAAGAGAAATATTTCATCCCAAAAGGTTAAGGATGACTCCAACTTCACCTTAAGCAATCATGCCCCATCTAGGAGTGGGCATTCTGAAGATGACAGATTCTGGATTCAGCATGGAAAGGTAAAGATGCATACAGCTAGCATAGTCAAGAACGGCTTGAACTATTTTTTACTAGTTTCCTTTTCAAGTCTGTGTGTGTATCCGGGGGATTCGAATATGGATTGTTGAGTAAATTGACAAATTAAGCGACTGCTTCAGAAACCATTCAAAACTACAAATGGACGTCTCCCCAGCATTCACCTTCAGTTAAGTTTTACTGGATTTTAGGTATAATGCATTTTTCTACAATCAAACATTCATCTCAACTGTACAGATTTTTGCTTCATATTTTTGATCTGTTCCTCATATAATTTTGGTTTTCTGGCAAGTCATTTGCAAATCATTGAGGACTGAAGTCAGAAAATAATGACATATGGTTTCAGACTTCATACACACCAGAAAATTCACATAAATGCAAAATCAGTTTTTTTTTATCAACTTTTGAATTTTCTGCAAGCAATATTTAAAAACTGTCCCTATTTTTTGGGTCTTTATCCTCCCATTACTTACAGCTTTGTTCAGATTTCTTGCTCTAAGAGGTGGAGAGGCATGTAATCAAAATCAGACTATATACTGAGTCAGACACTGTGTGCTTCGCTATGCCCACAGTAAACATGTGACAACTATATGTTTCTGCAGCTGAATTTCACTTCAGCCATGTGTCCCTAACCAAATGTACCATAGAGAGATGTCTTGCCATCTAGCAGCCTGAACCCAAGAACCTACTGTTATACTGAAATTGTATCTATTTATTTAACATTTATTTACCGGGAAAGTCAGACTTGGAATGAAGCCAATTTTCAGCGGAGGACCGGGGAAAAATGCTCCAGACACATGTCTTCATAATGTGGAAGGAACCTCACACGGATGCAGGGAGGACATGCAGACTCCACACAGAAGGCACCCCAGGCGAGAATCGAACTGGAAAACCTCTTGCTGTGAGGCAACAATGCAACTGCTGCACAACCGCTCTATCCACCATCCCAAATAATATGGTAATCCGGGAGGTGGGTTTCGGTTTTAATTTGTTTTACCAGTGGTAAAGCCTTATCTCACCACTGCACCTCTCTTAGGCTACTGAACTGGCTAGAACTACCCCACCACCTCACATATATTCAACTAACTACTGCCCATAAACTGATACACAATCCATCCAGTTGTCTGGCCCTTTCTAATCTATTTACTCCATACCACCCTAATAGACCCCTCCATTCAGAAAACCAAATGCTCCTACAGGTAGACACACCCAACCTCACTGCTGGACAATGGCTCCATTCCTTCTCCACTGCTAAACTATGGAACTCTCTCCCACTCTCCCTTTCTGCAACCAATCCTTCTATCTTTAAAGAATTCTTGAAACTTTATCTGTCCTCCCACTGGTAATGCCCCTGTGCTAACACTTCACAACCCATAACCTGACGTCACTCTCTCCCACGTTCCCCTCCTACGCCCCTCTCCACCTCCATTACCATCACCTCCTGAACTGATAAACCTTTTTCTATGCCCTTTACAAAAGTACTGTATTATATTTTTAGCACCTCTATGATGCCTCTCTCAGTACCAACTACTGTTAGTCTAATCTGAAACAACTGTTATATGGATTCTTCTCAATTTGAAGACTCTACATTATTACCTGAGCTTTGGCAGTTTAATCTGACATAGTTGCTTCCTGTATCTTTATCACACTGAATGTATTGTATGCTCTGGTGCACTAGTAGATTGATCAAATGTATCTGTTATCTTGTCTTCTATCGTATTGTAAGCATTGTATTGTTACTGTGTTTTATCAAATTGTATGTATGAGTATCTCTGCGGAGATTTTCTCTCTGGGGCTCCACTGAAAATGGGCACTGTTTGGCCCAGTAAACGCAATCAATAAACAAAATAGACATGTTTAAGAAATATGAAACATTATCAGAATTTTTAAAACATCTCAAAATCAGAGATCCCAAAAATCTAGATGAGTTTAAAAAACAACTGGCTCATCCAGACAAATTTATTTACTAGTAATCGTTTACAAGGATAGCCTGACTGATCAGTGCCTTTTTTCAGTGGAGACCTGGGGAGAAAACTTCATTATACAAACATCATGGACATCATTTGCACTGTTTCATCACTTACAGTAAGTTTCATTCATGAGTGACAGTTCCATCACTCAGACATTCTTAACATCAATGACATCATTTACAAAGTCTTTATCAAAAATAACAGTTACATGGGCTGTATATGAATACAAAGATAAAAAGTTCGAGCAGCCCAAAGAAAGGAATGAGTGGAGGAAACACAAGGGAAGATAAAGGAGAAGAGATGAAAGAAGAGATTACAGATGTCATATTTGGACAGTATATAGCAACATCAGGTAACTGATTTTTAAGAAATATGATACAGCACAAAAAGAAGTCATGTCTTATCATAACGTTTCATCTGAGTTGTTGATCTTCTTCCAATCATCACTGATGGGCTCGGTTCCGTGCCCTCGGAACCGAGTCAGCCTTATACCAAGCTTGTGTGCACCAAAAACTCTCGAGCTAAGCTGCGATCCACAATGCCCTTTGCTCAGTTACCTCAGATCGAGTTTGCATGCAAGGCATAGAGAAAGAATAAGTCAGAGGCCATTTCTGCGCAGAACCCCTAATACACCACAAAGACCCAGAAGATCCGCCAGGAACCTTAGTAGGGGGTCGGTGGGAGGATGTGATGACTGGAAGAAGATCAACAACTCAGATGGAACGTTATGGTAAGACATAACGTCTTTATCTGAAGTTGTTAATCTTCTTCCTATTCATCACTGATCGGACCGAGTCCCCAGCTACTTGGAGAACCTGGGTGGCCCTTATGGAAGTACATTTCTGAGAACCATTGAACCAAAGGCCGCTCTTCCCCTGGAGATCAGATCCAATTTGTAATGCTTGATAAAAGTGTGAGGCTAAGCCCAAGTGGCACCTGCACAAATGTCATTCATGGAGGCCCTAGAGTGGAAGGCAACAGATGCTGCAATTGCCCTAGTTGAGTGAGCTTTGATTTGGCCAGGCTTAGATCCCTCCATAAATGAATATGTGAAGGCAATGCAATCCCTGAGCCATTTAGACAAAGTAACCTTTGATACTGAACCTCCCATTCTAGGGCCCGCAAAGGAAACGAAAAGCTGGCCTGACTTGCGAAATGATTTAGTTTTGCCCAGATAGAAGCGTAATTGTCTATGACCATCCATGGAATGTAGACAGTATTCTCCCTTGTTAGAGTAATTTGGGAAAAACACAGGGAGCTCAATGGACTGGTTAATCGAAAAATCAGAAACCACTTTGGGGAGAAGCGTGGGTTAGTACGAAGTGATACTCTGTCCTTATGAAAGATCAGATAAGGGCTCTTGATACACAATGCTTGTAATTCAGAAATTTGTCTTGCTGAAGTTATAGCCACCAGGAATAATGATTTCCATAACAAGAATTTTAGATCACATGTGGCAGCCGGCTCAAATGAGGGCACAGACAGAGACCCTGCAGAACCCAGGACAGATTCCATGCCTCCACCGGCTGTCTGATGGGTGGCCTGCTGTGAAAAATACCCTTGAGAAAGGTCTTGCAGAGACTAGAGGAGATAAGTTGTACTCTTTCAGACCCGTTATGGAAGTTGGAAACAGCTGCTAGATGGACTCAAATGGTAGACGCCGAGGCCCCTTTGTCAAACAGCTCAGCCAAATAATGAAGAATAGTGGCTATGGGGGCTGAGAACGGGTCTAGATTCTGATTACGTGACCAAATAGAGAATCTTTTCCATTTATCCCTGTAAAGTTTCCCGGTGGATGGTTTATGAGAAGCCAAAATAATCGGAAGTGGAGAAATCAAGCTGTCAGCTTAAGGGGGGACAGATTTGAGGGAGTCAGCCCTTGTGGGTGAGAAATTAGGTCCTGACGAGTGTCTAGGATCCAAAGAGGTTGCAACAGATGAGGTCAAAGGAAGGGAAACCACAACTGACGAGGCCAGAGACCAGAACGGAGCGATGAGGATCACTTTGCTTCTCAACCAAATAGCTTTCCGTAGAACAAGGGGAATCAGAGGAATCGGAGGGTAAGCATAAAGGAGACCCGTGGGCCAATCATGGACTAGAGCGTCTTTCAGTGACTCCCTGAGAGGGGGAAAGAGGGCAAAGTAGCTGCTGCATTTTGTGTTTGAAGGGGAGGCCAAAAAAGGTCGGAGCATGGCTGGCCCCAGTGGCTGAAAATTTCTATTGCCACACTCGGGTTGAGAGACCACTCGTGAGGATGAAGAATGCATCTGCTCAGTCTGTCCGCAATCACGTTGGAGCTCCCCAGCATACACGTTGCGATCAGAAAGCGGTTGGAAGCTATCGCCCACTGCCAGATTCTCATGGCTTCGCGACAAAGGGGGTAAGATTTGGTCCCTCCCTGTTTATGTACCAGACCACGGACATGTTGTCCAACTGGACAGCAATCGTTCCGGACGGAAGGAGCAGATGAAAAGCTTGCAATGCCAACAGCACCGCTCTTAACTCCAGGACACTGATATGCAAATTGACCTCTACATCGGACCACGTGCCTTGGACTGACTTTCCTTGTAAGTGGTCCCCCCACCCCATCAGGGAAGCATCCATGGTCACCATGGCACTGGGCTGTGGAACCTGGAAGGGACACCACCAAAGATTTTCATCTGTACTCATCAACCAGAGGAGATCTTGTTTGCAAATATTGGTGATGAGAATCTTTGAACTCAGGGGGTAAAGGTTGGGTATCCACTGGGCCTGAAGGAGCCATTGTAGTAATCTCATGTGTAGTCTGGCTAAGGGAACTATGGGGATGGCTGCAGACATAGATCCCAAGGCTTGAAGAATCTCCCTTGCAGACACCTTGCTTTGACAGAGCATCACCTGAACTTGTGCCCTGAGTATCGGACACCTGTGGAGAGGAAGTGAGATTAGGCTTGACTGGGTGTTGAATATTGCCCCTATGAATTCCAGTTGTGATGGTTAAAGGTTTGATTTCTCCCAGTGTATGGTGATGCCTAATGATTTCGCTAGAGCCAGTGTGTAGCGGAGGGCCCTGACCAGAAGATGCTTGGTGGGGGCAGAGAGGAGCCAATCATCAAGGTATGGAAACACCTGGAATCCCTGAAGTCTCAGATGAGCTGTTACCACTGCAAGACATTTCGTGAACACTCTGGGGGCTGTCGAGAGACCGAAAGGCAGGGCTCTGAATTGGTAGTGGTTGGCTCCCAACCAGAAGCGAAGGAGGCTCCTGGAGCGCTTGTACATCTTGATATGGTAATACGCATCCCAGAGATCTAATGAGCACATCCACACACCCTCCAGCAGAAAGGGGAGGATGGATTGAATTGTGACCATGCAGAACTTGGTCTGAACTACTGATTTGTTTAGCTGGCTGAGATCCAGAATGGGCCTCCAGTCCCCTGTTTTCTTTGGCACCAAAAAGAATCTTGAGTAGAACCCTGATCTGCACTGACCTGGGGGACCTGTTGGATGGCTCATTTTTGAAATAGCTTTCGTATTTCAGAAGCTGCCTCCTCCCTTTGACTGGGTGGAACATCGGGAAGGGATTTTGGAGGTCTTGGATAGGATATTAGTGGAATATGGTAGCCTCTGGTAATGATTCTCTGCACCCACTGATCGTTCGTAATGGAGAGCCAGGCAGCTTGGTGCAGAGAAAAACGCGCCCCAACTGCTTCCAGAGGAAAGCAATCGCGCAGTGCCTCAGGAGCGCCAATATGGTCTACCTAACAAGGAACCTATAGAGCCCTGGTTCCGGGGAGCCCCTCTGCCCCGAAAGGGACGTCTTCCATTATTGGAACCCCTCTGCCTCTGGAGGAGTTCTCACTACGTGCGTCTCAGAAAGGACCTTGAGACTTCTTGTGCCACATCTTTCCACTCCTCTGATTCCTGGAGAAGGAATGTTGAGGTTTGGAAAAGTGTAGGCCAATGGCAGACAAGGTCTTCCCATCTTGTTCGCACCTGGCAAATATATCCTTGACCTTAGCACCAAACAGAGCAGATGGCTCGATAGGGGGCATTTAGAAAGGAAGACTTGAAGGAGTCCGCGAGGTCGCAGATGCTCATCCAGGCGTGACGTCTCATGACTACGCCTGCACCCGCAGCTCTAGTTGCTCCTTCGGTTGCGTGTGACAGCAACCTCATGGATGAATTAGACATAGATTCTAGGGTGGCAAGTTGGGAAGCAACTTTATCTCGTGCTCCATCAGATACTTGATCCACGAGGGTTCCGGAGAGTTCGGAGATAAGATCTCTCTGAAGCCTCATAAATTATGCCAGAAAGTTCACAGACCTAAATGCAAAGGTCGCTGACGCAAAGACTCGCTTCCCTAACCTGTCCACTGCCCGGGACTCTCTGCTGGACGGGTCAACAGCAGGACTCTCTTCTGCAAGGTCCTTTTTCGTGGCAGCCGCCACCACCATAGCATCCACTGGCAAACCTCTGGACAAATGGGGTTGATCCTCTGGAGGGGAGAGTAGTTTGTCTGATCTCCTGGGGTTGGTCTCAATGGAGTCGGGGTTCTTCCAAGCCCACTGCACGATGAGTTCAACCAACTCATCGGCGGGAGGGGGGGGGGTCACCCAAGAAGTAGAGGGCGGAGAGCGAAAGGCCTGCAGGAATACAGATTCCTCTGAAGAAGGGTTTGAGGACTTCCAGTCACCCCTCTGTTTCAATATTTCCATGATGTCCCTGAAGGAGACATAGTCAGGGGGTGACCGTGGGGACCCTTCCCCATCATCGTAGTCCATATCTTCCGTGAGGGACTCCTCTGGGGAGTCCGTGTGTTTCCTCTTACATACCCGTTTCCGAGGGGGTTCTTCAGTGGGAACATCCGAAGAACACTCGGAAAGGGAAATGCCCTGGACAGGGGTCTCCCAGGCCTTGTGTTCTCGGAGTCTTGGTGGGGTGGCCTTTGACAGCTGCAGCTCAGAAGGAACTGGGGTAATAATCTGTGGAGGATTGCTAGCAGCAAATGCCCTCTCCATCACCTGGAAAGCGGGCCCGACCAAAGAGGAATGAGAGCCCAGAACTGAAGAAGACAAAATCGGAACCGGGGTCACACCCCGCTCCAGACAGTCCATCCCCGGGGACGGAGCCTCAAGCAAACTTGGAGCGGTAGTCACCCTCTGATCTGAAGTCAGGGCTGACAAAACCGTCGGAACTGACACCAGAACTGGGGACTCCACCTCCCAAGCATGAGATTGAGGAAGGGTGGGTTCTGATGGAACAGACACCCAAAGGGATCTCGGGGCCTCAGACAGAGTTGTCTAGTAAAAGTTGGATAGATGAGCCTTGGAACCGAGGGATCCAAGAGAGGAGAGTAAGTAGGGGTTGCTGGAGAAATAGACCCAAAGCCAGGAGTGGGACAGGGTCTAGGTGGATTTGAAATTCCCCCTGGCGGTCAGCAGATGATCAAAAAGGCGTACCACATCCAAATTCGGAAAGGCTCCTGGTGGATCTCACCAATGCCCCTGAGGGGGAATCAGGCCAGTCCAGCAAACTGGTCCACATTGGATAAATATCGGGTCTGTGGTGTGTCGCAGAATGGCACAGACAATTCCAATTTTGCAACAGTAATAACGGTATGGTCGGAGACATGAACGGGCTCGGAGCTGAAATCACTATAGGGGTGGATGACAGGAACGGTTCTGAGGTAGTTGTCGGAACCGATACTGAAGCCGAAACGGGCAATGTCGGTGCAAGAGAGAAACCGATATGCTGGTCGGTACCGAGGCCATAGACTGTGCCGTAATTGTCGGTGCTGGGGTAGGCACCAATGAGGCGACCTCGGTAAACTTCGTTGGAGCCGAACTCGGAGCCAATGTAGTAGTCGACACCGAGGAGGCAGAATGGTGTTCAGAGGAGGACTTATGGGCCTTGTGCTTGTGACTTTTACCTCCATCACCGGCCGGTGAAGAGGGATCCAATCGAGGACGTTTCTTGCCTGAGGGGATGAGACCTCCGTTGCAGAAATAGCCTCCGAAAAAGGCGAAGCAAGCAGGCCTTTTAAAATAAGTTTGTTACAATGTTCATTCAGCATCTGCTGACTGAAACTAGCACAAATATCACACGGGGGGGTTCGCCGACAAATGCGGAACCCCCAAACAGTACACACATTCTTCATGGAGGTCACAATTCGGTAGTTTACCACTGCAAAAAGAGCAGTGTTTAAACCCTGTATTTCCCTTCTTTTCAGACATCCCAGAACACACTCTCGCACAAAAGGGAAAGAGTGAGGGAAGAGAGGAAATGAAGGAGAGAGAAAGGAAATACCAACAATGGTAACAAGATACCACAGAGGTAGAAAGTTAGAAATACCAAGAAATTACCAACAATGGCAACAGAGAAATACCTGTAGGTAGAGCTGAAGAAATATATAAAACAAGAACAGATTTTAAAAGGATAAAAACTTTTTCAAAACTAGTAAATATATCTGAAAAAAAGCACTTAGCTGGACAGCTCGGTGAAACGCTGCTATATGGCTGTGCGGCAAACGAGATCTGAGGTAACTGAGCAAAGGGCATTGTGGGTAGCAGCTTAGCTCAAGAGTTTTTGGTGCATGCAAGCTTGGTATAAGGCCGACTCGGTTCCGAGGGCTCGGAACCGAACCCATCAGTGATGAATAGGAAGGAGATTAACAACTTCAGATCACATCTTAACACAGGCACAAACACACAAGGAGAAACTGGTATGCATGGACTAACCCTGGCTCACATAGGGTTATGGTCATGAACTTTAACAGATTTTTTTGGAAGCTAGCTCAATTAATTCCAGGCCAGGCTCAGGGGGGGGATGGCCCCCCTGTTGTAGAAGGAAGCAGCAGTCCACAAAAACGACAAAAATTGATTGGCCAAAGAAGAGTCATAAAAACAATAAAGTGGACTACTGAGGATAAGAAAGAAATTATGTATTGTTACTATTATGTAAAAAGCCCAGAATTTCCAGACACAAGCTATATAAAACTATTAAGAGAGAAATTAGAGGAAAAAAAAATACTTCTACAGGAAAAACTGTCACAAGCTTCAAATAAAAATTTGTGTTCATTAATACAACAGACTTTTGAAAAACAGTATATACATCAAGAAACTGTGAAAAAGCCTCTGAGGAAGTGAGAAAATATAAACAAAACCTAGAGATATTTGAAAAATATAAAAAAGAAATATGGACATGGGAAAGAAAGAGATTTGATATGGTGCAATATTTATGCAAAGGAGAAAGCCAAGTTAACTAATACAGAGAAGGCAGTCTCAAATATATTTGAGGAGAAATACAGGCAAAGGCATCCAGATATGTAAAATTTCAGCACAAAGACATAATGTAGAAAAGACAATTAGTAAAGCAGAAGTTAAAGAAATACAAGTTGAAGTTTTGGAGTGCCTGCAAAGTGAAGGATTTAATGTAGAAGGTCTAAAACAGACTACATCACAGCAGGATGGAGTGAGTCCCCAGAATAAGGAAAAGCAAGATCATCAGGAGAAATGTGAAGGAGAAATATGGACACAGGAAAGGAAGAGAGATTTAATATGTAATATTTATGCAAAGGAGAAAGCAAAACTAATACAAAATGAGCAGTACCAAAGATATTTGAATTATCCTGCCGTCAGGCAGTCCCGCAGTCGGCCGAATCCCAAAGTCTTGGTCCTGCGTCGGTTGTTGTCGCTTCTTCCCTGACGTCAGTGCGACAGGGGGATAAAAGAGGCAGCCAATGTCATTTTCTTCAGTTTTTCTTGCCCCAGATGTCAGGTGCCCCCAACTAGGAAGGCAATACAAATAACTATGCAAAAATACCTTAGTAGATAAACAACAGTACTAGCTGTTAGCAAATACACCATATAGACATGCATCCAATAGATTGATGTACATGGAGTTATAACTAACACCCTGGTATGTAGAGGGGATGGTGGGAGGGTAACCTGGACTGCAGCAGTATATACACTCGAACATCTACATTTATGGTAGGTACAAAACTGTACTATGTTCATCATGTTATACTGCTGCAGTCATCACACATGGGTTGAATCCCAAAGCTATGGATGGGTGGCTGGTACTAAACTGGGTTAGGTGAAGCTAGGATGCCCTGCAGAACTGCAGTGGCAAAACCAGCTCTGGTTTTTGAGTATAATGGAAGGTGGTAGTGCTTGGTAAAGGTGTGCACTGAAGTCCAAGTAGCTGCCTCCAGAATGTCCTTGGTTGGAACCCCCCCTGAGAAAGGCTGCTGAGGTAGCTGTAGCCCTGGTAGAGTGGGACCTAATATTAACAGGCACTGCTTTCCCATGGTGCGAGTAGCAAAAGCGGATGCAATGTGCTATCCATTTGGAGATGGTCTGTTTTGAAATAGCCTTTCCTTGTGAACCTGCAGCATAGGATACAAAGAGTTGGTCAGTTTTTCTGAAGGTCTTTGTCTTATCCAAATAGTAACGTAGTTGTCTGTGAATGTCCAAAGAGTGAAGGAGTCTTTCTCCTTTATTCTGGGGGTTTGGATAAAAGGAGGGTAAATGAATGGTCTGATTCAAACCACACTGGATACTACCTTTGGCATGAAGGTAGGGTTAGTACGTAAAGAGACTCTGTCCTGATGGAAAATGATGAAAGGTTCCACTGCCATAAGTGCCTGTAGTTCTGAGACCCTGTGTGCTGAGGTGATAGCCAGCAACAGAGCTGTTTTCCATGACAAGTATTGTAGTTCTGCTGAGAAGGCTGGTTTGAAAGGAGGCAGTGTTCATTTTTCTAAAATGAAGTTGAGGTCCCAAGCTGGCGTTGGGGGTTTTCTGGGGGGGTCTTATATTCTTAGCCCCTCTGAGAAACTGCCTTAGTAAAGGGTGTGAGAATATGGGAGGATCCGTACTATACTGAGCTGAAATGGCAGAAGCATGGATCTTAATGGATGAGAAAGAAAGGCCTTTGTGTAGCATCTCAGTTAAGTATTGCAGTATTTGAGGAATGTTTGGTATCCAAGGATTCTGGCCTTTAGCCTGGTTCCATGCACAAAATCTTTTCCATTTGTCTGAGTAGGTTTTTCTGGTGCTGGGCCTCCTGGCCTCCAAAATGACATTCAGGACGTCCTTTGAGAGAAGTGTTGATTGATAATTCAAGGTATTCTCCATGCAGCTAAATTTAAAGTCCTGAGCTGACTGTGAAGAATCTGAAAGTTTTGCTGAGTCAACAGAAGTGGGAGTTGAGGTAAGATCCATGGAGGGCTGTGAATCAAGGTCCTTAGTAATGGGTACCAGTGCTGACGTGGCCAGTCCGGAGCAATGAGGATCATTTGTGGTCTCTCTGATCTGACTTTCAGTAATACCTTGGTCAGGAGAGGTAGTGGTGGGAAAGCATAGACCGTCAATGCTGTCCAATTGAACGATAGGGCGTCCACTTTCCAGACTAGGGAATGATGAGCCCTTGTGCAAAATTTCTGTAGTTGGCAATTGTTGGGGGAGGCAAATAGATCTATGTCTGGGCGTCCCCACCTTTGACTTATCATTGAAAGTACTTGTGGGTGTAGTCTCCACTCGTGAGGATCTGCCAAATTTCTGCTTAATTCGTCTGCCAATATGTTTACCTTTCCTGGCCGGAATTGTGCTTGCAATTGTACATGGTAAGTCAATGCTGTGTTCCACAAGGTCATTGCCTGTCTGCATAAAGGGTAGGAGTGAGTTCCTCCCTGTTTGTTTATGTACCACATAACTGTGGTGTTGTCTGTCCTTATTAGTAGTTGTCCTGGATGCAAGAGGTCCTTGAAGGCTGTCAGTGCATTTTGCACAGCTAGCATCTCCTTTTGGTTGATGTGTAGGTGCATTTGTTTTGCAGACCATTTGCCCTGTATGCACTGTCCAGCCATGTGTGCTCCACAGGCGTAGTCTGAAGAATCTGTTGTCATAGTTTGGTTTGCTGGAGGTAAGACAAAAGGAAGACCCTTGTTTATCTGACATGCTTGAGACCACCATAGGAACTCTTTTTGAAGGCAGGGAATGAGAGGTATACTTGTTTCGAGGCTGTGCCTGTGTTGAGTCCATACACTTTTCAGGTACCATTGTAATTTCCTCATATGCAGCTTTGCATGTGGAATTAGTTGAATGCAGGATGCCATGAACCCCAATGCCTGCAGGATTTTCCTTGCAGTGAGCTGGGTAAAAGTTGCCATCTTTTTGAAGTATTGAGTCAGTTGTTTTTGTTTGTCTGGCGTGAGATAAGCCATCTGGGCCGTTGTATTTAAGCTGGCACCCAGGAATATTATGTCTTGTGAGGGTATTAAGCTTGGATTTCTTTTTGTTTACCGTGTACCCTAGGCAACTTAGCAGCTTTGTTACAAATGCCAGATGCTGTAATAGAATGGCCTTGCTGTCCGCTTGGATCAGGCAGTCGTCCAGATATGGATAAATTTGTATTCCTCGTTGTCTGCAGTATGCAATTACTGATGCCAAGCATTTCGTAAATACTCTGGGCACAGTAGATAAGCAAAAGGGCAAAGCAGAGAATTGATAATGCGTTGTACCTGCCAAAAATCTGAGGTATCTTCTGCAATCTTGTCTGATAGGGACATGCAGGTATGCCTCTTTGAGGTCCAATGTTACCAGCCAAGACTCCTTGCCCAGCATGGGAAGAAGCTGCTGTAGTGTGAGCATTTTGAATTTGGGTACCTCTAGGTATGTGTTTAGAATTGAGAGGTCTAAAATGGGTCTCCAGGCTTTGTCCTTTCTTGGTACTAGAAATAGTCTAGAGTAAAACCCTTGACCTTGCTCCTTTGTAGGTACCCTTTGAATTGCTTTCATATCCATGACAGCTGAAATTTGCGTTTGTGCCTCTGACCATTGGTTTGGAGGCAGATTTGGCATGCCTCTCATCCGTGGTAAAGTGTGGAAATGAAATCTGTAGCCTCGGGTAATAATATCCAGAACCCATTTGTCCTTTGTTAGGATGCGCCAATTTTGTGGAAATAGAGCCAGTTTTCCTCCCAAAGGTGCTGCCAGGGCAATTTTGCTTGGCAGGCGAAGAGGGAAGTCATTGTGTTTGTTTCCTGAGGGGTTGAGATCTTTCGTGTCCACCTCTTTGAGTTGTTGTATGCCATTGTCTAGGCCTGAAAGAACCTTGTGGCTGTCCTCTGCCCCTTGGGCGTCTGTACCTACCCCTTTGGGGTCTGTCTGATGCAGGAAAGGACCAGTTTTTTGATGGCCAGTTTCTGCTGAAACGAGGAGGTTGTACCTGTAAAAAACCTTTAACTGTCTGCATAGATTTTGCCTTTTCTTCCATTTTCTTTAAAACTTCCTCTGCTTTGACACCAAATAACACATCTTTCTGCAATGGAGCATCCAATAACTTTGCTTTGACATGTTCTGGTAAGGCTTGCTCTTTTAGCCAAGCATGTCTACGTATTACAGATCCTGTGACAGCTGCTTTACAGGAGGCTTCCAATGAATCAAAACCACACTGTAAGGTATGCTTTCCCACCTGTTCTGCTGCATGCAGCAAATCCTGCATCTCTTTGAAATCAGGTTGATCTGTCTGAGGGATCATTTTCTGCTTTAAGTGTGTAATCAAGTACTGCTGGTATTTCAGCATGTGGAATTGGCAGTTCAAGGCCCTCATGGCCAAAGTGGCAGACGTATACACTTTCTTCCCCCATCTTTCTAATGCTCTGGAATCTCTCTCAGAAGATAGTGGATTCTTAGCAGTAGAGGCCTTAACCCCTTTAGGACCCTGGGAAATGGTTTTGGGGTCTGCAACAGGGCTTTTATAAAGAAACTTATGAGAGTCAGGGACTCGGTAGTATCTGTCTGGTTTAGCTGGTGCAGGAGGTAAGGAATCTGGGTTTAGACTAGATTCGGTGTAAACATCATCCAAAATGTCTAAAACTGGAGGAATTGCAAGGGGTCTATGCTGTGGAAGAAGAAGAAACTCACGGAGTCTTTTCTTAGAGTCAGAGTAATCTTGGCTTTCCCAGTGGAAGTGTTCCCTCATGGTGTGTAAAGTTTCCCCAAAAGAGTAGTCTTCAGGGGGGGGGGGGAGACAGAGGGAATGGACTCTTCAGCATCTTAGTCTTCATGAGGAGGGAAGGAATAATCCTGATCCTCAGAGTTAGCTGAGGAAATGGATGCTTGGTCAGAGGAAGGATAATCTTCCTCCAGTCTAGGCCTTTTGTCAGGAGGGGGTTGGGAACCCCTGATAAGGGTAATTAAATCCTCAGCCATCTTAAGCATCTTTTTTAGGCATAGGGGCTTGTGGGGGTGTCTGTGGACCCGGTTTCCTAACCTTTAAGGGGGCTTTAAGTTTAGCATAAGACTTAATAGAGGTAGTTGTCGGTTTAAAGACACCTTCAGAAACCGAAGGCCTGTCCAAAATCTCTGGATCACCGTCAGGGTTGGCGTCCGAGGGTTCAGATGGAACCGGCTCCTGAGGCCCAGCTGATTTGGTCTGGGAGGCCGTCAGAATTTCTAAATCAGCGGTAGTCAGGAGCTGCGTAGGCGCCTCGCTGAAAACCGGAGAACCGGCGGCAGGCCTTGCTGAGGCCTCGGTATCTGGTTTGGCCTTGGTTGCCTGTCCTTATCCTTGCGTTTTTTAATCGTTGCTGATGTCAGTTGCTCCGACGACATGCTATAGTTAAATTTTCTACCAAAATAATGTCGGGCGAAATCTGCCCGACGCTTGATTGTACGTTTGTTGAACCTAGCACAAAACCGACAACCAGAGACGTTGTGGTCTGGGCCTAGGCAAGGAATACAATAAGAATGAAAATCCTTATGAGGTATTTGCTTCCCACAAGAAATGCAATTATTAACTTTGTCTGACATCGGTCTGAGGCAAGAAAAGTTTCCTCAACGGGGTACTTAGCTTTAGAGAAGATTTCGGGCTGAAAATCAATTCGAAAATCTCAGGAGCTGGCCGACCGGCACTTGCGAACTGCTTCTGCTTCGGGCACCGCGCAGCAAGAAAGACTGAAGAAAATGGCGTCGGCTGCCTCTTTTATCCCCCTGTCTCACTGACGTCAGGGAAGAAGCGACGACAACCGACGCAGGACCAAGACTTTGGGATTCGGCCGACTGCGGGACCACCTGACGGCAGGATAACCCAAGTGTGATGACTGCAGCAGTATAACACAATGAACATCTTTACAATACAAAAAAATAAGAAGACTAAGAGGAAAATTAGAAAAAGAGATTAGTAATGGGGAAGTCAAAGAAATAGAAAGTGAGGTAATGGAACAGATGCAAAGCGAAGGATTCAGTGTAGAAAAGCAAATGCAGAAAGCACCACAACAGGATAGAGCAATGGATATCCAAATTAAGGGGAAACCAGTGGAACAGGAAGCAACTGGTCAGGTGCCATATCAAAATATTTTGGAGCCTTCCACAGGAAGCCAGTATAAACATTCATTTGAAGCTAGACAGCAAGGAAAGGAACTGGAAACTGTGGAAACTCTGATGCAGTCAATGCTGAGGAGTGATAGGCCAGTGAATTCCCATATGACAGAACAACAGACGACACAGGATGAAATTGAAGAGAATGTGCCACAGGAATATGCTATAGAACTTTCTAGAGAATGCCTGCAGGAAACAGAAAACAAGGGATGTACCCTCAGTACGGAAGAAAATGAGCTAAGAGAAGAGTTGCTTGACTTAATAAACAAAGAAATATCAAGATCAATGAGAGAAACACACTGCAGAAGGTTAATAAAACCCCAAAAGTCAGAAGCTTGATAAAACAAATGAGCACAGTAATTAGGACTGTCCATAGAGGTCCGTGCAATATAACAGAAGTAAACGGAATATATTACTGGGCTGCTAAATTAATAACTGATAAAGTTCTACCACAGGAACACAGGGTAGTGAGGGGAAAGAGAATACCATGATAGAAATATCAAATAGAGAAAACTATAAAGCAGCTAAGACAAGACGTGTCATTGTTAGAAGATTATAGACGAGGGAACAGATCAAGAAAAATACTAAGATAGATGTGATAAAAGCAATGCACAGTATTAGAACAGACCAGGATCTATTATGCACTATCGGAGATAAACTAAAAACTTCAAAACAGGCGGAAATACTAAGAAGATACAAAGATAAATATAAGGGAAAAGCACGAAATAAGCAATTTATTGATGACCCAAAAAGTTTTATAGAGAATTGGGAAATAAGGTAAAAGTAATTGAAAGACTGCCAAAAACGAGGAAGTAGATACATTTTGGAGAAGTATCTATGAAGATCCTGGGGAACATAAAGATGCTAAATGGATAGAAGTAAAAGAAAGAATAAGAAGTTTAAAGGTGCAGGATATGAAATGGAATGAAATAACAGCCAGAGAGATTGAAACAAAGCTAAGAAAAGCCTTTAACTGGAAACCCCAGGCCCAGATGCAATACCTAACTTTTGGCTTAAAGTATTAACTTCTTTGCACGAAGATCTTGCCATGAGTAAGAACTACTTGTATGCACACCCCGAACAGACATCATACTGGTTAACAAGAGGAAAAACAATGTTCTTACTTAAGAGTGAACCTGCAAGCTACCCTAAAAATTATAGAACGATAACTTGTCTTCAGCCGACGTATAAACTATACACAGGAATTGACGTCGACAGAGTTTATAGTCATTTAGAAGAAAACTCAATTATGGCAGTAGGACAATAAAAAGTCATGTAGAACAAAGGATCATTTGTTAAAGTTATAGTGGAGAACTGTAAGAAGGGGAAGAATCTAAGTATGGCATGGATTGACTACAAAAAAAGCATTTGATAGTATCCCACATTCATGGATAAAAGAGTGCTTAAAAATGTATAAGATACACCCTACAGTGAATGACTACATTACAGTAACCATGAAAACAGTGGCAGACCACTTTGCAATTAAGCCATAATAAAGGACAGATTATTATCCCAGGGATAAAAATCCAAAGGGGGATATTCCAGGGTGACTCTCTGTCACTTGCTATTCTGCCTTGCCATTAATCCATTAAGCTGTTTGCTTAACAGCTTAGGCCATGGCTACAATTTGGCTTCTAGAAAACATATTATCCAACAAATCACTGAAGCCTCCACGATGAATTAATAGCAGCAAATTTTATTATAAACACGAAACAAGCGCTTTCACGCACCTAACAAGTGCGCTTCATCAGGTTACAATATTTAGAAATAAGTATTGCTCTTATATAGTTGTGGCATACGCCCTAATTAACAACATTTTGGCGGCTAAAAACAATCTGTCAAATTTTAAAGAATCACTCAATTTCATTCGTGTATAAAGCCGCAGTTCATAAAAATGTTTCATATAAAGTCTAAATACAATTCATAATGTCTTTCCACTACTATAACAAGCAAAATATAAAATGTTAAAATATAATAGAAATATATACAGCAAAGTTTCCTTCCATTCATCAATATCTATGCATGAATAAAATCTAATATTTCCATATTATATATAAATTCATGATTCCTATTGTTCCTATTTAAGAATTTATATATAGATATCTTCAATAAGGCATAATATATTACATTTGTAATGTCATGAATTCTAGATGATAGTTCATGCTACATTCATGCTTCTAGAAAACAACAAAGTTTAATGACTTCTCATCTTCTCTTTGTCGATGATTTAAGATATAGCTTATCAGATGAGGAACTGAAAGCACAGCTGCAGGTTGTCAGAACTTTTTCAGACGATACTGGAATGTCATTTGGTTTTGATAAATGTACAAAAGCAACCTTTAAAACAAAGGAAAACTGCAGCACCAAGAAAGCATCAGTTTGGGACAAGAATGTGATATATAAGAGCTTGAGCAAGAGGGAGTGTATAAATACTTGGAAATTGATGAAGGATCAGCAAGAAAACATGAACAAATACGAATAAAGATCAGTAAGGAGTACTTTAGACGACTTAAATTAATCCTGAAAACAGCATTGACATATAGGAACAAGATCCAAGCCATAAATCAATTTGCTCTTTGTGTCCTAACTTATAGTTTTGGAGTGACTGACTGGCCCCAAAAAGTGTTGGACAGATTGGATATTAAAGCAAGAAGGATGCTTCATGCTCACCAAATGATTTATAAAAATCAGTGTATACCAAAATTATATATTCCCCGTTCTGAAGGAGGGATGGGCCTCCCTGAAACTGATTACATGTACAGATCTGCAATCGTCGGACTCCGCACGTATCTGCTGACCTCACAGGATCCAAATGTAGTGAAAGTTTTGAAACATGAGGAGAATAAATCTAAGATGACATCTCTGCTTAATTTAGCAGAAGCATATAGATGTCAACTAGGAATGGAAATCAAACTAGAAGTAAATAAACAGGCAGCAACTGAATGTGCTAAAAAACAAAAGAAAGAATATAGGGTGAAGGACCAGATGAGAAGGCAAGAAATGTGGAAAAAACATATAGTTACAAGTATAGAAAACTTCTGGAAGAGCCTCATGTTGATCAAGAACGAACGCAGGAATGGTTAAAAGGAGAGGTGAATTCACATCAAGAAATGAAAGGTTAATATTGGCAGCCCAAGATAGTGGGCTACATACATGCTGGTTTACAAAGTCCATTGAACATGTGGGAGAAACAGATATATGTAGGTTTTGTAAAACCGAATTGGAAACAGTCACACACCTTGTTGCTGGTTATGACGCACTAATGGCAGAGGGACTGTATACGGAAAGGCATAATAATGTAGCGAGACTATTAAACTGGAGATTGTGCAAACATTATGGTATCGAAGTGGCTGAAAAACACTGGAAACAGGAACCACAAAGAATCATAGAAAATAATGAAGTTTATATCACATGGGATCACCCAATACCAACAGTTCAAAAGATGGATGCTACAAAACCGGATATAGTAGTCCAAGAAAAGACGACAAAAGTAGCATTGATCATTGAAATTGCCACACCTAGTAACTACAGTGTCTTGCGTAGAGAGAGAGAGACAAAGTCATAAAATACCTTGAACTGCAGGCAGAAACGAGAGCCATGTGGAAGAAAGACACCCAGACAGTTCCAATAGTAGTCTTATAAAACGAATTTACAATCGTATTTATATTTAGATATGTTACCAATTCATGTAACACCGTACGAATTGCTGGAGGAGTCATTACTGGGCACATTGTGGGTGCTGCAAAGAGCACTTTTGGCTAACATCAAAGAGTTAAACAACACTAATTTCATGAACTTTAAATCGTACTTTGACTTAGGAATGGGGTCCATTCCCGTCATGGTATTAGAAACCCAAAAGACTTGGAGAAATTAAAAATGGGAGAAACTGGTATGCATGCACTGACCCTGGCTCAGATAGGGTTATGGTCTTGAACTTTAACAGACTTTTTGGAAGATAGCTCAATTAATTCCGCCATGCTGACCACTTTCCATCAGTCCTATTCAGTGCATCCACCTCTGGCAATGAGTACCTACACAAAGGCACCTCCACAACCTCATCAGGCTATTTCCTAATCATTCCTTTCTCCTCAGCTGACAACTATAAGGAACAATTCACAGGGCCAACAAGCTTACATACCGCCCCAGAACAAAAGTTCAGAAAATGCAGCAGTGGTTTAGTACAGTGGGAAATTCCTAAACCTACAGTGAGACAAACGTAACAGTTGGTCTTTGCTTTCATAATCAGTTCGTTTAACATCTCTTACCTTGCCTCATGCAGCAGCCAAACAGTGGGAACCTTGTGGATGATTCTTCACACAACAGCAGCTTCACCTGGAAGATGATGGCCTCTAAGGAAGTACAACTTATGCATTTTCATTTCAGGAAAGTGAACCGGCCTGAAGACTCTTTTAGGTCACAATGTGCAGTTAGGTAAGAAACTTAACATACCAGTGGATTTTCAAATATAATCAATGCTGCAGCCATGACCGAAGACCTAGCTGAAGGTAAGGTATGACATCCAGAATGATTTTCATAAACCTGTACCTCTCACCAGTAATCCCCCTCACCAGGGACAGTGGCATCTTCTTGGAATAAGGAGAAGGAAGCCTGTATCTGTATATATTTTCTTGTGACCAGGAACCACAGGCATGGCAGTCATTAGGCTAACCCTGTACAGCACCCCATAAAATTCAGGTGCTCCTAAGGGCAACAGAACTGGTTTGAATTCCACCTACAACCTGCCCTCAAGCCAGGTATCCCAAGAACTTGACTTGCCAACAGATATAAAGACCTGGAGAAGCTCCATTTGAAAGTGTGTGTGGGTTGTGGGGGTGGGGGAAATCTAGTAGGTGTTTCTGGAAGGGACAGAAATAAATGGGTACCCACTCCTCTATGAATGCCTGTAAGTGTACAAGAGAGGAAAAAGAAACTAAACCACAATAGTGATCCTACGTGAAAATCTACTATTATAGCAATTTTCTTACAGAACTGCACTTTGCTCTTCATTTGGATCACTGAAGTCCTTTGGAAAGCTTCCTAAAGCTTATGCATCTTGTTTAGAAGAGGCTGTTTATTTATCTGAGGCAGGCTGCAACAGAGTCTGCATAAGTGCAGTGACGAGGCCTGCCTGCCTGCCCTTGGACATGATGTTCAACCTACATTAGAGAAAGTGTGAAAAGAAGACCAAGTGCTGCCTACAAAATGGCCAGTGTATCTCCCCATCCCCAAATCAAAGTAATGGTAGCAGCTGCAGCCCTGTGGTTTGACTTGCTCTTGTAGGATCTTTTAATATACAGAGCAACATAATATGATGCAATTAGTACACCACTCAGAAATAGTTTGTTCAGCAAATGATTTAACTTCCTTATTTGAGACAAAGGAAACAAAAAGTTGATCAGTTTTCTACAAATCCTTGGTTCAACACAGGTAATATCCAAGCTACCTGTGAACATCCAAGGAGTGCAAAATCTTTTCCCCATTATTTTGAGAATAAGGGAAAACACTAACAAATGAATGGCTTGGTTTACAAGTAACTTCACAACCACTTTAGGACTAAAGACATTATTTGTAGGCAAACTGACCCAAACTTATGGAAGACCAAGAAGGCTCCCTGTACAGGAGGCATGTAGCTCCAAAATCCCCTTGAGTAATGCAATGTCCACTAAAAGGAGTTTCCTGGGTCAGGAAATTTAATTATGCATTAGCGATTAGTTCAAAAGACAATAAGTCAATTTTTCCAGCATAAAGTTAAAGTCCCACATTCAGGAATTGTTTCACTAGTAGGAATTGGGCTAAAGGAGGGTCTACTGGCAAACAGGCTGAGACAGTAGAAAAATGCACCTTCATGTTTTGTAACAGGCTAGTCTTTCTGAGGACAGAGCAACAAGACACTAACATCAAAGGCAGCTCTACAGTACTGGGTGAAGCAACCAGGAACACACCAAGGAAGAAACAACAAAAAAGGATCCACCAAAGAACAGTACTGGGTGCCTGATTCCTCCTCTGGCACTGGAAGAATAATTACTTCCACTTAGCTAGTAAGATTCCTAGTAATAGGTCTCCTAGCTTCCTCCATGATGTTAAACATGTCCTGCGAGAACAAGGTGCCCAAAGTTGTAGTACAGTCAAATGATCCAAGTTTTCAATTTGAGTTTGTAAAGGTTTGTGTCTACGAAGGATCCCCTGAATTAAGTCGAGAGGTGTACATACTGATGCAGGATTAGCAATTCTTCTACTATCATCTATCAAAGCAGGGCAAACAAATGATGCCTCAGCAAAAAGAGATTCACCAAAAGCAGTTCTAACTTTTACCCCCTTGCATCCTGCATTACCCTAGGAACAAAAGGGTGCTGGATGATAAGCATAAAGAAAAAGATCTGCACAGCTGTAAAAGTGTCCACTGCCTAAAACTTACTGCAATGTGCTCTCAGCAGAATTCTTTCAGTTTCCTGTTGCCTGTAGAAGCAAAAAGGTCTACTTCTAGAGCACCACACCATCAACTTCCATGAAAGTGTCTCCATCTGACAACCATTCATGTTATTTTGCTGCAATGAGATGGAGCAGGCCCTTCAACTCTTATTAGGTTCAACAGAATCACCCATGTTTTCTTGGCCAGCCTGCAAAGGGGGTAAGAATTCAATATTCTTTACTGACCTGCTTCTTGAGTTGGTTCTCATTCCAGTTGCCCTGGACTCTCAGATCAGCTGAATACCAATTATATCCTTGAATTTCTGAGTCCTTTTTTTCTTTGTCAGTGGTTCTAAATATAAAGTGAACAACAAAGAGGAAAGAGGACACTATTGCTTGGTTCCTCTGCTCAAACAGAAATTATCAGAGGAACCCACCCACTTTAATTTTCACCTCTGATCCCTCATAATTCCTCCTAGGGCGGCCACGGTGGTGCAGTGGTTAGCATTGCTGCCTCACAGCAAGAGGTTCTCCGGTTCGATCCTCGGCTGGGGTGCCTTCTGTGCGGAGTCTGCATGTCCTCCCTGTGGTCGCGTGGGTTTCCTCCGGGTGCTCCGGTTTCCTCCCACATCCCAAAGACATGCTGCAGGTGGATTGGACACTCTAAATTGGCCCTAGGTGTGCGTGTGAGTGTGCCTTCTGTGGAAGGTTGGGCGCCGGGCTGGCAACTCGACACCGTAAAACTCCACTGCCATTCAATGTGCAGACAGGTGATCCGCTGTGGCGACCCCTAACCGGGATAAAGCCGAAAGAAGAAGAAGAAGAAGAAGAAGAAGATCCCTCATAATTCCTCCTAATCAAACTTATAATTTTATCAGGGAATGCAAATGCTTCCAATACCCTGCTCATAATGTCCCAGCTTACTCTCTCAAATGCTTTCTCTGCATCAAGACCCACAACAGTGGTACTTTCTTACATTGTTTCCCTCTGGATCATCAATCCTCTGTTAATATTGTCAAATTCTTGCCTCCCCTCCACAAAAACCACACTGATCCATATCTACCAATTTTGGCAATTTAGCCATTATATACATAAACATTTTATAATCATGGCTTAGTATTGAAGTGGGCCTATATGAAGCTGGATCTGACAAATCTTTACCCTCTTTAGGTATGTATTGAAATGGATCTGTAATTAAGCTGGATTTGATGAATCTTTACCCTCTAGGTATGACAGCTTCCAGGATGTTGGCACTTCTCCTCCTCTTAAAATACTGTTAAACGAAACCTTTCAGATCTTTAATGTTTTTTTTCCATCCTAGCTTCCAAACTTCTACAGGAATACCATCACTTCCTGGGGACTTCCCTGTAGATTGGTTATACATCACCATTTTTACCTCATCTCCTCCTTTCCTATTAGCAATCGAGCCTCATCTACCTCTAACCTTGACATATTTCATTCTTCCATAAACATTTCCATTTGTAACTTTTCATGGTTTCCATATTTCTCTGCTTTATACAGACTTTCAGAGAATTTCCATAATATTTCTAATAATTCTACACAATCTTATCTTCCTTGTTATAGGCTCCCTAAGCTTGGTGATGGCCCTTTCTACTTTGTTGCCCAAGTTATTGTGCTAAAAGTTTCTGTGCTCTAGAGTCATCAAAAATAGTTCCTTAACAGCAATCTTTCTAAACTCATGCACATTATCGAGGTAATTCCTTATTTTCTGTTTAGCATTCTGCAGTTGTTCCTCTTCTTGTTCTGTGAGATTTCCCCCTATTTTGCAATACTTTAACCGTCAGTCCCTCTAAATAATTACTGTTAGTTCTCAACTCTACCTCTCTTTCTTTTATTTCCACCACAATTTTAAACTCCAGTTTACTTTTATCCCACTTTCTAGCTATACTTCCGAAGAAATTACGATCTTCTCTAATAGCTCCTGAATAATTTATACTACCCATTCCTTAAACTCCTCTCTTTTCAAAAGATAGGTGGGAAAGCTCCAGTGTCTCATTTTTATTTCACTACCCTGTGTTTTTATTTTAGTTATTGCTGCATGGTCTGAAACAGTTACTGGGTGTGTTTCAAGATCTTCAATTAAATGCACATGTTCCTTTGAAATGTAAAGTCTGTCTAGCCTAGCCTAGTTTTTGTATCTTAGAGAATAATATCTCAATTTACTCCAAACTCATAGTACGGAATTCACATCTTCCATGCCAAATATTTTCATAAATTTCTTCAAAAATCTACCCTTCTTTGTTATATTTTCCCTTCCGGGCCCTCAAGACTCATCTTTACTGTTGCAAATCAAATTCCAGTTCCCCAACTATAACTAATATTCCTTGCTGAAAGTTGATTATTTCTCCCAGAATTTTCTTAAGCTCCATTATAGCAGTTTTAGATACAATATAAATACATGCCAGAGTAATCCTCCTCCCTTGCCTGTAGCCCCTTATTACTACAAATCTACCATTATTATCTTTTTGTCCTCTTCTATCGGTGCTCCTCTTGGAATTATAAGGGCTCCTATTTTCCTTTGTCCCAGGTATTCCGCTGGATAACCATCCTGAAAACCTTTCTTTATCAAATTCCATGTTCATTTCTTTCCAACTGTGTTTCCTGGAGCATAGCCATTTGCACTCCATATGTTTTACTATAGTTCACTACTCTTGATTTTTTTGTATTTATATATGAGACCACTGACATTTAAAGACATTACAGAAATCATTATTGTAACAAAAAGTTATTATTCCCACCTTTTATGTATAATAGCTTTTTGTTAAATGTCTAGTTCCAGCTGTTGTGTTACATGCAGACACTGTCTGACAGGTTGACTGCCCTATTCATCTTATCCTGAGTCTGTGCCTGAATAACACAATCATACAGGTAAGGATATATGTGAATGGCTTTTGTTCTGTAGAGGGCAATTACTGGAGCAAGGCATTTTCTGAAGACCACGGGCACAAAAGGTAGCCAAAAGAGGGAAAGGAAGTAAATGACAGTGGAATTTGCATGCCTTGAATGTTAAAAACTGGCTGTGGTCCTTGTGAAATTGTATGTGTAGGCAGACATCCTTCAGATCAAAAATCATAACCATGGCCTGAAGAACCAACAGAGACAGGAGAACATGCAAAGTAAACACTGTGAACTTTGGCAACTTTAGGAGATTGCTTATATTTGATAGAAGGCTCAAAGGCCCCTCTTTTCTTGGGACTAGAAATTGCTTTGAATAAGACTCAATGCCCTCCTCTTCCTGTGTACATTCACTAACACTGCTTGTTGCAGCAATTCCACCAGTAAAGGTGGTAGCAGAGAACGTTGCCCCTTGGCACTGCCAGCATCCCCTGAAACTGCAGAGCAGAAAGACCCAAAGTTGGCATCCTTGCAAAACAGTCTGCTGCACCTATTTGTCCCTTCTCGCTTCTTTCCAGTTTTTCTGAAAAAAGGGCCACACACACCCCCAGCTCTATAACGGTGTGGTTGGGACAAACGAGGTTTAAGTTCTGGATGCCAGAACAGGTGTGGGACAGTCACTGTTGCATTATGTTTGAGTCTGGGCATACTATCTTCAGCAGAGTGTTTCTGAAAGGTCTTTTTCCACTTTTGCTGTTTTATCCGTCACCAAAGCCGACTTTTTGTAAGACAGTTCTTAACATATTTTGGAAGAAGTGGCCTGAAGAGCTCTTGTACTAACCCCATCAATCTGCCACTGGATTTATGTACAGGAACTTAAAAACATCCTGAATCCTGTAAAAGATATGTCAGGTTTCTGGAGAGAGGGATGGCAGGCTGGTTTCCACAAAAGCAATGTTAAAAGCATTATTTATTTCACATTTGTTAACCATTTAGGTGCACTTTTCAGGCATGAACCAAGCCAATTTGTCAACCAGTTCAACAGTTAAGCATATTGCTAACTATTAATAATGTACATGAAAATACAATCTCAGTATACTAAATATTAAAAGTTTCAGATAAGACAAACTTGAAAAAACTATCATGGTATGCATGGTATTATATGAATTAGTACAGTAAGCATTATGACACACAGTTATGGAATGCTGTGCACACAAAATGTTTAGCAATCCAATACAAATTCTTACCAATAAGACAAAATAAACAAAAAGGGTGGCATTTTACATGTACTGCAACAGGATGGGGTTTGCTGTCTTGGAAGTAAAGAATCAGGGGGCTGACATAATGGTTAAGGAGCTTAACTTATATACATAAGGTGGAGGGTTTGAGTCTCAAATAGGATAATTGGCTATGCTTAAAATGCCCTACAAGGTCAGTTAACCTAGCACTAACCTATGAACCTAATAGCTCACTACTAAGAATACTTTTGTGTAGATTAGATAGGGTATTAGCCACTGCTGACAAAACAATGACACTGAGTATTTTTTTTACATATCGTGTTTTTTCAGAGTGAGTTGGTTAAAAGATGACATATTTCTAATTCTGAGGCATCCACAAATACCTTTAAAACTGGAGAAAATGAAGAGGCTTTGGAATGTCTAGACTAAAATGTTTGCTGAGCTTGTTTGAGACCTCCTTAAATTCCCATCTGAATTTGTCCTTTATCATAGGAGGTTACTAAGCTAGTGGCCCTAGAGCCTTTTAAGTCTAACAATTTATGCCCAATTATCAGTACCCATGGGCTGGAATGGTTTTGGTATATCCCTGGCATTTACAAACTGCCTCTGTCCATAAGGGCTGCAGGTGACGAGCCAGGGTGAATTTGCAATTTCCTATCTAGTAGTCTAAATTGCATTTAAATAGGCTTAGGGAAGAGCTCTGTTTCACATGAATGGTGAGTCTGTACTAGAGAAGGAGTAATCTCTGAGACACATACCTGTCCCTCCAAAATGTTTTGTTTGTGCCACAAACGAGGTTTAAATCCTTAGAGCAGATAATTCTAGTGTTGTTTGTTTTTGCAAATATGTAGCAGATCCATCAGAATTGGATTGGAGAATGCCTTGTAGGTTAGGCATATATCACCCCTAGTAGTCCATAGAAGACTGAGTACAGAGGCAGGGCTTTGAGGCAGTCTGCACAGGACATATTTACACCCTGTACTCCTTTAGGCATTTGATTACCAAACTGATTTGTACAGATACTTATGTTACAATTGTATTGGAACTGTATCGCATCTGAATATCAAATTTATTTGTAAAGTTGCTAGTGTTGAAAAATGTATCAACAAAAGCTCCTACTGGACAAAGAAGGAAAATATATGCAAGACTGTCTGTATCTATGTTAGCAAAGGACCCTGGAAGAGCAGAGGTTAACCAGCTAGCTTACTTTAAGAAACATAAGGGAAATGTAAATGAGCTGTAAATGGCATACCACAGTGATGAATAGGACTGGAGACAGTAGGTCTGGAAGAAGCCATTGTTTATTAGCTTCAGTAAAAACAGGAGAAGTGTTGTTGATATTCTCTTGGCCTCAGGCCTGCCATAGACATTAGAAAAGTTCTAGATATGCATTTTTACTTGTCTATGCTAACTTTCTCTCTCAAATTTAAAGGGGGGTACTGTGAGAACCTATTGTCAGGTGACCAGGTGAGGTCATTCTGCCAGCCATCTTGGAAATTATGTTTTACATATTACAGTGGGAACTCTTTCGGCATTGAGTATTCTGTCCTGGGCCTGACAACAAGGAGGACCATTCACTGCATCATCTGCCTTGCTCTATTAAGTAGAGAAGAATAATTCTCCTAAATTCAGTCAGGAAAATATAGTGAAGTTTAGTTTAGATATTGTTTTTCTTTATTTGTCTGAGTCTGCCCATCAATGTTATTTTCAATATTTCCTATGATTTGAACTCTGTGGTTTACTGTAAATATATATTCAATATTTTCATTTATTTATTTATTATTAAATATATTTAAAACATTTACTGTGGCTGGTCCTTTTAGAAACTATTTAATCTTTGACGGTGTTTATATTTATTTGGTGACACTGTACGGGCCACTCCAGGAGGGCTAGCTGTCTTGATCAACTACTACCATTCGTATTAGTATTAATATTACACAGTATAATTGGACACCTTTTGTTAAGGGCCTTACAGTAGCTGACTGTGGAGTGTCTGGAGGCAGCGATAACTACCTTATACTCTGGATAGAAGGGGGCACAGGAGGTAAATCTGTGCCACACTTTCCCAGGTGTGTGTGTGTGTGCGTGTGTGTCAGTTGCTTGGAGGAAGGACACAAAGCACTGGTTTCACAGACATGGTGCTGGAGGCTTTGGTTTGGACACTTGGCTGAGGACCTAACCCTACAGCTGTACCAGTGAGGAGTCTTATTGTGGAGCTGGAGGGAGATAGATATAAAGAAACCCACACCCTGGGCTGATGGTGTTCCCTGTGTACCCTTAAGGGAAATTGTACATGGTGCAGACAGCTGCATTTGGAAATACTGAGTGCATCAATTTGTATTCCAAGTGAACGTCCCTCTCCAGTGTTAGTGTTGAGGATTCAGGCACCTTGATTACTGACCCAGAGATGGGTCCAGCCATATAAGCAAGAGACAGATCTCCCCTAAAAAGACCATTTAAAACTGCGCATACTGATAAAGCCTGCAATCTTTCTTTGTAGCTCACATCTTTTAGAGCCTTCATCTTTTACAATACATACCTTCAGGGTCTTTCCAATTGTTTGACATGCTTACTAAGGTACATGATGGATCTAATCAAAACAGAGTACAAGGAGATGAAGACCTCTTTTGATCTGGCTAAAATACTTTTTGCTATGAGCTGTGCAAGGTAAAAGGATTTTCTAAATTCCACAGTCTTTTGGCTGCCCCAAACTGAGCATTAAAATCCACTTAAAAAAAGGCACCCTGGCTTATGACTTCAACAGTTTCATTTTAAATAATCTGATCATTATATATATATATATATATATATATATATATATATATATACACACACACACACACATATATATAAAACAGAAATTTCTTTTAAAAAAACTAACCACCTTGAGGCATTAAAGGAACATTCAACACAGCCCTGAAACATTAAGGGAACACACACCTGTGAACCAGTCAAAAGTAAATAAATACTGAAATATAAATATGCATACTTAGAAACATATACAAATACAATGGCATGCAAATAATTGTAATAAATATTTCATAACCAATTCATTTTATAAACCCTGTGGCCATAACACACCTTATGTAAAAATGTAATATGCTCCCTTCTTTACTACTACATCTGAAACATTCAAAAGAACCTGAGGATTAAGACACACCTACATAATAAAATACTTAAGAAATTTCAGATCATTATTATGCCTCTCCTTAAAATGCACAGCTACTGGAGTAGCTGCACATTGTTTCTAAAACATCTTGTGTGTTCTTGAATGGACTTCTTTACTTGCCTCCTGGTTTGGTCAATTTAACACTTAACACACTGGGCCCAATTCCAAAAGACTTGCTCTCAGTGTAGTGACCACTTACTAGATCAGGTCTTTTTGGAATCTTGCCCTTGGCATAAGCCTATTTATAGATAGGCCTTGCATCAAAGTAAGTCACTTATACTGACAAGTATTTCAGAATCAGGGCACCCTTAAACTGACAGCAACTCTTTTGGAATCCTGTCCAGTGACAAACACTGTATTCTTTTTAAATACAGAATGCAGGGATTGTTTGAAATGAAACCAGTGAAAGCATTAACTTCTTAATGCCAGCAATAGTTTTGTTTTTATTTTGTGATGTTATAAAAGTCAACTTTAAAGCTCAATTTGGGGCAGCCACATCTTGGAATTTTGGTATTTGAATTCATTTGAGTTTGCCCTACAATGAAACTGTCTGGTTTTGTTTAAAATGATTTCCTGAACACCACTGCAGCATGACAGTCAAATGTAAGGGTGGTATCCACCCTTGTGCCCAGGTTTCTGATAGTCTTTTCATTTTGAAGTGGTGTGTGAGCTATATTATAAGCATAATACCAAATGCTACAATGTTGCACTTTTTAGCACTGAGCTTGAACCCATTTTTAATACACCAGCTACTCACAAGTGGAAACTCATGCCGGAGTGCAAGTATGTCAAAGGCGGACTTAATGACTCAGTCTGGCAGCCTTCTGGGAAAGGACTTCCAGCTTTTTCTGCCTAAGAAGCCTGCAGAAACTTCTCTTTTTCTTATGGTGTCACAATTACATATACTGTTGGTGTCAGGAAGAGGACCCTTCTCACCTGCTCTGACAGGGGCTGCCCTGTGGGGGTAAGGGCTACTCAGCATGGCCAAAGGGTGAAAAGGTAAAGGGATCAGGATATATCCCACTTTGTTCCAGTACATCAAAAGCCTGATATACAGCTTGGGCTGGTGAACAGGAACTGTTCCTCACAAAAGCTACTGAGAGTTGTACTGTGCAAATGCATGTTGATTAGTGGTACACCATGAGTTATACCTAATTTGGTTCATACTGTTGATCTGGCATCTATTCAGGAAATCTGGCTGGACAAAACCTGGGGGTCATACCTGAACTTCTGTCTTCAACCTGGTTATAATGCGACTACCATCTTCAGGACTCAGTGATAGTGTAAGCAAGGTGGTGGGGTGGCCATGCTGTCCAAAATAAATTCTAGAGAATATGTCTCTGGGGTAGGACTAAACTGCAGATTTCTCTTAGTGCACCATCCAATAGATTACCTAGGAGGTTTTCTACAAGTTATCTTATCTCTTCATTGACGTGGTGCATACGTCTCAATGACTATTAATCCTCTGGGACTTTTATGTCTAGGTTTATGATGAGACGTATGAACTTCCTTGGATCTCCTGGGTTTACTAGAGACCGTTGGCTTCACTTGGGTTGTTTCCATTGTGACCCATATGGTTGGGCATTCCCTAACTCTGTTTTCCAGCTTGGTCCCGAGACCAGGTATTTACCAGTGGTGCTTAACTCACAATAAGACTACTACCTGGTATGCTTTCGGCGTGGCTTTCCTCAAAGTAGCACTTCACTAACTTCCCAAGTACACAGATCCAAGTATTGTAAATTATGCTATTCTCTATCCTATTCTTAACCAATTACATGACTGAATCAGTGCAGACAATTCAGATTACCTTGTTGCTGCACATAACTTTGCTGTTATGACTCAAGTACTCTTGATCTGATCACTCCGGAAAATGTGTAGCCCAGGCTTTCACTTTGCCAGGCTCTGTGGTTTGACCATGAACTTTTGTCAATGCACAGACATGGGGCAGAGGCCTAAGTGAGGTGGTTTGGAAAAGTCTGTTATGGATAAACAATATGCTTCATACCAGACGGAGATCTCCTCTGAAAAGAATACATTTGTGATCTGAGCTGCACTCTTATGAGATGTCAGTAAGCTGTGCAGCCCAACTTGTCTAAATACCTACAGGATTTTTTTCTGGTGTTAAATGTGAAGCGGCTAAACAGTTCTTTGCATACAAGATTAGATGCTCCCCTCCGCCATTTTGTTGACTAGCAGTATCAGTCACTGCAGTTGGGAAGCTCAGATTTGTGCTGAGAGTAGTTTGAAAACATCAGTTATAACTGGTTCACGGATATGGTTTCAGCAATGTGTCTGACCTATTGTGTACAAGACCTTTGACCTACAAGACTGATTACGACTAGTCTTGAGATACTGGGACCAGTTATTCTCTATAATGTTCTATCCTCCTTGAGAAATGTGAAGTTTCCAATCTCCCTGGAAGACACTTTAGTTACTATGACATTCAAGAAACCATCCTTGGATTCAAAACTGCTAGACAGCTATCAACCTGGCTCTAACCTTCTTTTCATCAGAAATGTGATCTACTCTCAGCTGTATTTTTATAGTGTTCCATAACCTGTTGGATCCTTATCAGTCTGGTTTTAGATCAAGTCACAGTCTGCAGGCAATACACTTTCTGATAGAGACAATGACCTTCTCATTGCAAAGGATCAAATGAACTATATGCTTGTGGTCCTGCATAATCTCGCCTCAGTGTATGACAATGTGGATCATGGGATCCTGGCTGAGCTCCTAAGGTTACACTATGGATTAACTGGTAGTGTCCTAGAGAGTGTCTGCTTAAACTAATCACTCTTATCTGGAGCTTGGTGTACCACAGTGCTTGATTTTTCTCTACCCTGTTATTCACCTTGAACCTACTGACATTTGAGTGAGGTAATTATGAGGAAGGTTATTATTGAGCATGCACCGATGATATTCTGACTTAATCACCATTTTCTCCAGGTATAGGATCTGATTTTATAACACTAGAAAACTGCCTATATTTCATCCTTGATTGGCAGGATACTAGGAGACTAAAAATTAACCTACCCAAGATCAAGGCAGTGCAGGTACATATTATTATCCATCTGTCTAATCTATCCCTGCTTTCTCCTTTGCTTATCAGTAGAGAAGATCAGTTAAAATTTGTTTCACATGTGCATGATCTGAGGGATCTTGAAGACAAGATGACACTTCAAAATCAGCCATTTGTTGTCAACAGAACCTACTTTAACTTTAAGAATATGCATCAGACTAGACATTGTTTACTTACATGAGATCTGAGGGCAGATGTAAATGAAGTGCTGTCATCTCACCTTGAGTACTGCATTGTTCTGTAATGGGAATGTTAGAGGCTTGTCACAAGTGTAGTAGGTTCAAAATTCTGCAGCTGGGCTGGTACATTTAGTGTACCTAGAACTTGCTATATTGCACCACTGTTGAGGGATTGCACTGGCTGCTAGTTATGGCAAGACGTATGTTTAAGACATTAATTCTCACCTACTGCACTCTACATGGGAGTCCCATTTATCTTAAGGAGATGCTTCAGACATACGCCCTCAGAGCCAGATCGCATCATCCAGTGCAGGGTTGCGATCTCTTACAGAAACTATATAACAGACAACAGACCCAGTCGAGAAGATCCAACTATATAACAGATGTCAAGCATGAGTTCTTTTCTTAACTTGCTACTGTCCTGGATGTGGGCGTGCAATACAAAATCATCCTTCAGAGTTCGATTAGGTTCCATTTATTTTGGGAAGGTCTACTGTAAGCCCAAGTAGAGCTATTTATATGAACTTCAGTTCATGTCCATCAGAGAGTTTTGATATTCAATTCATTGCAACTTTAAATTTAATGCATTTGTTTTTGGACCTTGCATTGGGAAATGTACTCATTGTTGTCATTTTTATTGTAATTGTAAATGCGTATTTTTAATCATTAAATTCCTATACAAAATAAAACCTGATGCAGCACCACAATATAACATGATGTAGGTAAGGCCCAAAGCCTGGGTATGAAAAATCTCTCTGTGGAATCTGCCGCCTGCATGCATATCAAAGAGAAAAAAATTCATAAGAGTTTTTGTTTCTCTGGAAATTTGCAGCCAAACTGTTGACTGTGTCAAAGCATTGTGCTCAGTACAGTAAATGAATTGGTTTACTACCAAAATGTGGAAAATCAAAACAATTTTCTACTTTCTAATCAAATTTGTTTTCCGAATTTGGTAATACAGAATTACCAAAATGTCAGAAATGGTAAACACGGAATCAAGATTCGAACACCAGAAGTTCCAATGTCGAAAGTCCATGTTACCGGTAATATTTTTGCAGGGGAGCAAGACCCCCCACACCCCCTGCATATTACATATTTCAATTCAGAGATAGCACTACAGTGAGAAAAAAGTAAATTTCTCAATTTCCACTGTAGTGCAATATGTTATCAGAACGTCGATCCCACATTAGCGAATGCACACAACCATTCACTAATGAGGATTCAAATATTTCTGGATTGGCATTACAGAAACTGGAAAACACGCATTTGGCCATCCGAGTTTCACGTGCCATTCTACATTTTGATAGAAAACCAGATGAACCATCACTGTTTGGGGGCAAGAAAGAAGTGAATATGGAGCTGGGTGCCTCCTCTTATACCAGGAACCTGCCAATGTCACCATGAAGGGGATTCAGCCTGGTGAGGAGGGTACAAAGCTTTGGAACCTGTAGCCAAGTTTGCTAAGATCACAACTGTAACAGTGATTCATGTTAAGAACACAAGGGTATTCTACAAGTAGAAGTGAGCTGCAAATCTCAAAAGAACCTAAAGATATTCACTTTCTCTGTCACCTACAGATCTAAGGTCAGACAAAATCAATGTGTAAGGTGGAAGAGTCTTCCAGTTAAAAGGTATGTGTGATGGCAGGGGAGAAAAGGAGACTTAGACAGCAATGCAACTTTTCACCATAGCGTGGAAGAAAGCTTTTGACCCAATCTGTCCCAATTCTCATATTTTTTCAAAAGCCTTTTACAGTCTACATTTTTTAGTCCTCAACTGCTTTCTACAAAAAGGCCACTGCTTGGTTAAGCAATGTCTTCATTACCTGGGGATGGGGAGATGAAAAAGCTGTTTCATGGACTGCACTGTTTTGTCCCTTTCTCCAAGTTTTTTTTAATACTTCCATCAAATGAGAGCCAAACAGTGAGTCCTTACTAAGAAAAATATTCAGTCACTGCCCCTTAATACCTCCATTAAGTGTGTAAATTCTTAACCAGGCAAGTCTTCTCCTCACTGAACTCATGGCTGCCCCACCTGCACAGACATCCAGCACCTCATACATGCATTTGATGGCTAGCTTCCCCAGCCTTATATGCAGTTTGAGTTAATCCAGTGACCTTGTTCCTGGCAGTCTCATCCCTTAATGTATTCTGCCATGGGATCATCTGTTTAAGATATATCTATCAATTTTCTTCGTTCAAGATTTCTGGACGAAAGGTACAAGATCAGGGAGAATTTTCAAGTATTACACTAACTCACTTAAAACATTAACAGGTTTTGCATCAGCATGCATTTTTTGAACAATAAGAAACATGAAATTCTGAATTATGAAATGACTGTTGTTGTCTTTCGGCTTTTCCCAGTTAGGGGTCACCACAGTGGAACTCCGGTCCACTAATGATTGGCAGTAGATTTTCACGAACGCTGAGGTGCCAGCTCGATGTTCAACCTTCAATGAAGTCACGCCCATTTACGCATGTCTTTCGAATGCCCACCCAACCACAGGGAGGACATGCAGACTCCACACAGAAGGCACTTCCCGCACTCCAGCCGAGAATTGAACGGGAGAACCTCTTGCTGTGAGACAAAAACGCTACCGCTGCACCATTATGAAAGAACTGTAATCCTCAGTATTTACCAGAAAATTAAAAAAAATATGACAGAGCAAAAATATAAAGGAAAATCAAGTACTATTTCCAAAATCATAGGAAGTTTAGAACTCCAGTTTAAGAATGTCATCTTGATACTGGGAGTTGGTCTGGGAGTCAACAGCTCAGATCCCAAGGGTGGCAGCTGACCAACACTCTGCCCTTCCCACACTTAGGAAGGACATCCAGTCTGAGAGAAGTAACATTTGATCCCTTAACAGTGTCCAGGGACATCAATGCAGGGTCTGCAACAGAATCTATTGTGCAAGTATATATGGCAGAATATATACATGGTATAATAGTATACATGGTATAATAATCAATGAACTAAAATTTGACAAGCATGTACACATCAATATCAAAAAAATTCATAAAAAACTTGGTATGCTCTACCGTCACAGACACTTCATCTCTCCCTCCACCAGGACTATATTAGCCAACACATACCTTATCCCATCCCTTTTATATGGTGTATCCATCCCCACCAACCTGCAATCTTCCCTTAAAACCAAACTCTCATCCTGCTATAACAAAATATCCAAGTTTGCAACAGGTCATAGTGCCACCTCCCATCACTGCAACTCCCTTCACCAACTAGATTGGCTAGAACTATCACACTTCCTTACATATACCCAACTTATCCAAGCTCACAAACGTATACATAAACCATCTCTATGCTCCTTCCTTGCAAACACCTTCACAATGCGTAATCCAAATCGACTCCTCAAATCTAATTCCCCAAACCTTATTAAATTACACAAACCTACACATCCAGCTGGTAATCACCTGTTGTCCTTCTCTTTAGCTCGCCTCTGTAACTCTCTCCCAACTCCCATTCCCACCACTAACAGCCTCTCCTTGTCTAAAACCTCACTGCATGCACATCTTACCTCACAATGGATATGCTCATGCTCCCACCCCACCTAACCCCTGATTATACCTCATCCAATATTTACACACTCATTGGCGCCTAAAATTGTCTCCTAGGAACTCTCCATCCTTAGTGATCCATTACAGACCTCCAAACAAAACTCCACTGACTGGCTTTATAAAAAACACATAATGATTTGATAACAAGTGCTCTGTATTTTCTTTCTAAAAAAAATAATTTTTGATTTGTTGTACTACCACTATTAGCTATTAGAATTGTGTACTATAATGTAGTAAAAATTTATTGTTTGTTAGAATTTATGTACTACAAGAATTTTGTATCAAGATGTTTACTGCTTTATCTACTATGTATTTGTACTTTTTCTGGAGCTTTTCACCCTAGGACTCCATTGAAAATGGGCTCATGTGGCCCAATGGACTATCCTGGAAAACAAACTGCAAATAAATAAATAATAAGTATCTTGGTTTTTCAAACCCCTTTAGAAATCATCTCAGAGGTACTCATTAAGTCCTGAACAAGTGGGGAAATAGCTACAGCCCGTTTCTCAATGTTCAGTGCTTCTAGTCATCACTGTGCAACTCCAACAAATGATTTTATCCCCCACCAAGTGGCCCCTCCCTAAATTCATGGTTTCCCTAAGGGAAATTACTTTGACAGAGTCCCCGGCGCACTGTTAGCCTTGTCTGAGTCATACCCAGTGGGGGAATGGATCTGATCAAAGTACACCATATCTTCTTCCCCAAGTCAGAATCCACCAGTCCCTCCAGTGAAGGATCCCTCATTCGTTTAGCTAGGGTTAACCATTCCTGATGTAGAGGGGAATGAAGCTAGTAAACGTAGGGCACTGCTCATTCTATGCTGCCACATATTCTTTGGCAAGTTTCAAAGGTGGGCATCAGAAGTATGGATGCCTGGTAAATGAGACATTCCTAAAAATGCAGGTAAGGCCTTACAAATGGAGCTATGCCCACTTCAGAAGGCTAATCTATCAAAATATTAGGGATAACTGATGAAGGGAAGAGCCAAGTCACTGCCAGAAAGAAACTTCACTCAAGTTAGAAATTGGGAAAGTGGATAAATTAGCATCTTGGTGAGATGAACGAACCAAGATTTTGCATTCCAGTGCCATAATTCCACTGTTAGCCAACAAAGGGGCAATCACAGCCAGAGAGACCTTAAAATGCGAGGTTAGCTCAGGCCTTTGTATGTCTTGCAGGACCTCTAAAGCCCTAACAGTTCTCTCTTTTCTGCCCCCTCCCAAACAACTATCTCCTCTATCTTCTCCCAGTTGGCCCACTCAGTCCCCCAGTAAGAATGACAGTTCATTGACAGCTCATTAAAGCTGGCTATGTAGAACTACCAGCAAAAATACAAAGGTTATAATACTTTGGCATAGTGGATAGCAAGACTGGTTATCACAGAACAGGCACAAGCCAGAAGTCTTCAGAGTTACAGAGGGCTACTGAAAGGGGATAAGAGTATGAAATTAAGATGCTGGATGAGGCCCTGCTGATGAAGAAGCAGGCATTGTGATCACAAGTTACTGATAACTCTTCTAAGGTGCAGCAAACCTCTCACAATTCAACCTTATCACGGGCCAGGTCAAATGGTCAGTTTATACAATATAGAAGAGAGTAAACATCAGGAAGTTAACCCCTCTTCTGAAATGCTGGGGTATATACCAGTTGCTAAATTCTGTATGCACAGAAGGCAGAGACAGACTAGCACACATCAAGGTTTTCAAAGCTTTGAACAATCTGAGGTTGCCTAGGATATCAGAGGAGCAGAAAAAGTTACTGTTTGTCCCAGAAGACACTGATAATCTCAGAAAATTGTTAAGCTTCTTCCTATAAATAAGACTCCTGAACTTGATGGCCTTGTACTGAGATCTACTTACAGGAAATTACACTGAACGCTTTTTAAATTAATGAAGATGCTGTATGCGGTTTTATCATCTGTAATAGCAGACAGCCAAACTGCGGTGCTAGTGCTGCGGTAGCGTTGTCGCCTCACAGCTAGACGTTGCCAGTTCGATTCTCAGTTAGAGCGTCTTCTGTGTGGTGACATGCGTGAACGAGCGTTCCTTCGTTGAAGGTTGTGCGTTAGGCCCGGCAAGCCAGCATGTAAAAAACTCTACTGCCAATCATTAGCGGACTGGAGTTTCGCTGTGGCGACCCCTAACCGGGAAAAGCCGAAAGACACAAACAAACAAATAGCAGATAGCCAAACAGAAGCAAATCTCAAGTAGGATAACTAATAAAAACTATCAGTATCCTTGTCAGAAGAAAATCATTTTTGTGAATTTCCTTTTCTACATAATGAATTAATTAGATGGAAGGGAAACGTACCTGTCTGTATAAGAGCAGCCTACGTCCTCCACATTGTACTAGGTTACTGCAAAAAGTAATGCTGACCTCGAGATAAGCCATGTCAGTTTTAAAAAGGCTCAGTAAGAAGCCAATACACCATGAAGAGCAAGAGAGAATTTAACATGACTAAAAGGGAAGAAAAATGAACAGAATCCACCCTCCCACTTCACACCCATACACTGAACTAAAAAATGACTTGTTCTATAGTGTAACAAAATAATGAGGGAAGACATCACCCTGATTGTTCATAGGTTCATACTAGGCTATCTGCCCTAGGGCATTTATAAGCCTAGCCAGAGTGTGTTTGGCTTTCGCCACCCATTTTAAATTAATTTTGCTATGCCCTTTTTCGAGGTTAGTATACTGTGCCTTTGTCTAACAGTGACACAGAAGTGATACCCGGGGTAAACCTACGATCTCCCATCCACTCATCAAGATTCCTCTTGAAGAGAGTCAATGAGGGACTCTGCCTAACCTGGACTGGGATTTTATTCCAGAGTGAAGGGAGCCTCTAGGTTATGAATCTGTCCCTCCAGCATGTCCTATTTATTTCAGTGCTGAGGTTCAAGTCTCTCGAGCACGTAGCTCGATGGGATTTGGATTTTCTGAGGTGCAGCATGTCCATTAATTCCGGGTTGGACATGGCTTTATACGTCAGGCACAGATCGCCTCTGAGAAGGCGGTACGCCACTGAGTAGAGCTGGACTTTCTTTAACCGGGCAGCATATGGCATCTGTTTGAGCCCTTTGATCCTCTTGGTGAGGTACTTTTGGGGTCTTTCCAGTTGCTGCAGGTGTCTGGTAAGGTACATCCCAAAAGAGGCATTGTACTCAATTATGGGCCTGATGAGGGATGAGTAAAGAGGCACGATGACCTCCCCTGATCTAGATGTGAATCCCTTCATGATTAGGTGGGCTATATAAAATGTTTTTCTAACCACTTTGGCCACGTGGTTGTCAAATGAGAGATTGCTATCAACTTGGGTCCCCAAGTCCCTAATTACTTCTTCTGTACTTAATGGATTACCACCTATGTGGTAATTTGTGGGCGCTTTGTTTCTGCCAAAGGGGATGACTATACACTTTTTGGCGTTTAGCTTGAGGCCATGGCTCTGGCACCAGTTGTCTGTTTCTATGAGGCCCTTTTGGAGGATGCTTGTGTCGGCTGGAGAGTCGATTATGGTGCCCAGTTTGCAGTCATCTGCGAACTTGGTCAGTCACAGTCCTTCCGTGTTGGCCTGTACCTCCGAGGAATATATGCCGAACAAGAGAGGTCCCAGGACTGAGCCTTGTGGGACGCCACTTGTAACTGGTTTGGAGCCTGACATGGCTCCAGCAATTCTAACCATGTGGGTTCTGTTCTTGAGCCAGTTTGCAACCCATCTAGTGACATAGGGGTTTATATTTAAGCTGGTGAGCTTATCTATAACGCCCGAGTGGGGTATTGTATCGAAGGCTTTTGCGAGGTCCAGGTAGGCTGTGTGGACCACCTTCCCCTAGTCAATGGCCTTGGTGACTGTTTCAAAGAAATCGACCAGGTTTAAGAGGCAGGATCTGCCCTTAACAATGCCGAACTGGGTAGGATCCAGTGTCTGTAGGTCCCCAATATCTTTATTTATGAGGTCCATGATGATCCTTTCCATAGCTTTGCAGACCAAGCTAGTCAGGCTTATGGGGCAATAGTTTCCAGGATCCGTTGAGGCACCACCTTTGTGGAGAGGGACCACTGTTGCTGTACACCACTCTCTGGGTACATATCCTGTAGTAAGGCTGAGACTGAACAGTAGTTTTATGTTTGGGTTTAGCTCTTCTTGGAGTTCATGTAGGACGCAGCCCGGGACACCGTCTGGTCCCATTGATGCTGTGTTTTTTGCTTTGGAGAGGGCGGCTCTTACCTGAGCATCTGAGATGTCAGGGGGGCAGCACTCTGCTGGGATTGCTGGGATAGATATTTGCCCTTTTGGTGGGGAGGGAGGGGGAGTTTGCACTGAACCTGTCAGCTAGGATGTTGGCAATGTCTGTGGGTTTGATGTATACTGAGCATATCTGGGAATTCCCACCCAGGTTCCTAACATAACTAAAGAAAGCCTTGTGATTATCCTTAGTGTCCTGTGCAATTTTTCTCTCGAAGCTGGCCTTAGACGATTTTATGAGTGCCCGTAGTTTTTTGCTAATACTGATCAGAGATGCCTTCCCTTTTTGGGATTTTGCTCTATCATGTAGTAGCTTCCTCCTTCTATTGTATAGTTTGTTTATGGCTGGGGTCCACCAGACAGGACGTCTGCCTTTGGAGGATTGGGTCTTGGTTTTATTTGGGATTGCATGATCCATGCATTCCTGAAGGTGTACATAGAATGCGTTTATAAAGGATTCTGCGGTCTGGGCCGTATTTTCCACAGGCTCGGGGGCTTTGAAGGATTCCACCTCGGTTTTGAGGAGTGTGAAATTTGCTTTAAAGAAGTTTTTCACTGTGGTTTTCTGGGCAGGGGGTGGGGTCGGGATGTGAATATCCAGTGAGATTAGTTTATGGTCTGATCTTACCAGTGAGGGATACGCTTCTGGTCTGGAGCATAGAGACCCCATGTTGGTGGTGATCAGGTCCAGTATGTTTTCCCCTCTTGTGGGAGTGGTAACAAGTTGTTCCATAGCATTTGAGTTTATAAATTCTAGGAACCTTTGGGCTAGGGTGTTGGAGCTAGAGTAATGCTCCCAGTCTATGTTTGGGTAGTTGAAGTCGCCCAATATAATGGTGTTTGGAGAGACCTTCATATTTTCCAGTGTTCTCAGGAAGGCCAAGTGGGGTTCCTGGGTTTGGGAGGGTGGTCTATAGCAGGCTATAAACTAGAAGGCATTTTTACCCACTGTTAGTTGCACATGGATAGTCTCTGATGCTTCGTGCTGTGCCACCAACCTGGAGGTGTGGCTATCTTTGACGAATATTGATACTCCCCCTCCTTTTGTGGTTCGGTCCAAGTTTTGGGGCCGAAAAGCATGGTATGAGGTATAACCTGGTAGTGCTGGGGTGCTCTCGGGAGCCTTAAACCAGGTTTCTGTTACTGCACAGATATCGATGTTCTCCATGCTAAGGAGAGTTTCGAGTGCGTGCATCTTGAGGTTTAGACTTCTGGCGTTGAGTAGCATTACTCTTAATTTCGTATCCCTTGTGATACCTATGGAGGTGGGTTTGTCTTTTGAGCCTTGCCTAAAAAAGGCACTATGGGAGAAGCAAGAGTCTTTGCCAATATCCGAAAGCCCAGGGGTGACAGGTGCAAGCCGTCCCTAGCGAAGCATCGTGGCTTGTCGAGCATGTCATCCCAGGCTGACAGGCATTGGATCCCTTTTGAATGACACCAATACTTAAGCCAATTGTTGAAATTGATCATCTTGTCTTCATATTGTGGCATCATTCTTGGTGAGGGTAAGATGCTACTCAAGGTCAGGGTCATACCGGCCTGGGCTACATGCTCAGAGAGCTCCTCTATGTCTCTTCATGTAGTCCAGGGAGGAACGTCTCAAGTCATTCACACCAGCATGGACAGTGACCGAGTCATACTTGTACTTGCCTTGGAGTGACCTAAGTGCTTGTGTTATGTGGCGGATCCTAGCGCCCGACAGGCAGCTCACCGTGACCTTCTCCTTGTTCAGCCTGGTGAGTGGGACGTCAGTGTGCCTGACTATAGAGTCACCTATTACAAGTGTATCAGGTGTGTTGTTTAGCCTTAAGGGCTGTGACTGTTCGGCACACTGGCTTTGTGAGCTATGTGTTGCACGTGTTTTGCTTTGGGGTAGCGATTGCTTGGGTGTCTGCTTTGGAGGTCTCTGCTGCTTAGGCAGATTTTTATTTAGAGCTTCCGAGTATGTTTTTGTGTGTTTATGTATTTGGTTTGCTGTCGTGGTAGGTCTATGTGAGACTGGAATTGTAGTGAGTGTGGTTTCCTTCTCCTCCTGACTGGTTACGCCAGTACTGAGTTAAGAGAGCTTAGCCTCCAGTTTGGCTATATGGTTGCATCTCTCACGTGTTGGAATTTGTTGGGAGGAGGAGAGGATTGTCTGTGTATATGAGGCAGTTGTAACATTGCCTCAAGATTCCCAGATTCACCAGCTGGACCGGAGAGGAGATTGACAACTGACCTTTGGACATGCTAGAATAGTATTGGGAATTCCTTTATAATTGAAAAAAGGGCCAATGGGGAACAAGGTACTCAAGGGGAGTTTGTGAGCGTGTAGTGCTTTTAATTTTTTAGTGCTGACTTATATAATTGCTTTAGTGAGCAAGTGCCAGGTAACTTAAGTGCAATGTGTTACAGGTAACTTAAATGCAAAAACGACAAACAGTAACTTTCTTTCAAGTGAAACAAGGAAATAAGTACAGTAAGCAATTCAGATATCACTAGGGATCCACAGAAGCGCTGAAAAGCCGCGTTTTAGGTGGAATTAGCGTTTCAGGGAAATAACAAGCAAACAAACAACAAGCATACAAACAAAGCTAGATTCAGCAGGCCTGGATCTAGTCTATGCTACAGCAAACAAGGTGTACCAATTTCAGTAAGAAACAGTTCAAATATGCAGGCACTATAAGCCTTTAACCAGAAATTCCCAGCTCAGAAGGGCAGAGTCCAGTCTCTCCTCCCACAAGAGTGCAGACCACGAACCTTGTTAATGTAAAATAACTGGCCTGAAGCCCAAGTGCTTAAACCAGAACTAATACACTTTTAGAATAACAGACACTGAGCCCTCAATCAGCAGTTCCCAACTTAGAAGGATGTAAACTACCTGTCCTGCCACCACAGTGCAGGCCACAAACCTTCCTAATGTAAAACAACTGGTCTGAAGCCCAAGTGCTTAATCCAAAAGACTTAGAATGATAGCTACACTTTAATCAAGTTACTACCAAGCAGTAATAAATACAATTGAATACTTTAAAGAATGCCTGGATTAGTGCTCAAGTTATACAAACAAAGATAGATTCAGCAGGCCTGGATCTAGTCTATGCTACAGCAAACAAGATGTACCAATTTCAATAAGAAGCAGTTCAAATATGCAGGCACTATAAGCCTTTAACCAGAAATTCCCAGCTTAGAAGGGCAGAGTCCAGCCTCTCCTCCCACAAGAGTGCAGACCACGAACCCTCTTAATTGTTAGTGACAAACCTTTTTAGAACACCTGTAATGAAGACTTGGCCACATCTGAGAAGTTCATTTGGAGATGGCTAAGACATTATCACGGATTTTAGCCAGAACTTATTGGCATACTATTACAAATGAATCTTTATGACTGGCTTGCCTAAACTGCATCTAATACAGGGATCAGGAACACTTTGATAATTTCACTTACAGCAGAAATCCCATTTGAATGAAGAGTGATGTTCACTAGTGAAGTCAAGCAAGGGTCACCAGTATATGCTGGTAATCGATGATTTACACACAAAATTTCCCAACACAGTACCCCTACAAATAGTTAATGCCAAGTCTGAGGATAAAGGTTTTCCAGATTAGAAATTCTCTGAGATATCCTTATGGACCAAAGTACATCATTCCTGTCTATAACAATGTAGTTTTTCTGTCCATTCTTATTGCCTCCAATAGTTGGGCTAATTAAACACTAATAAAACTCTGAAGTTATGTTACAGAAAGCAACTAGAATGGATGGAAACAACTGGGACCAAATGCTTTCTCACATTCATTTTGTTGTAATGGAAGGACTACAAGCTACCGTTTTGTCCCTTTTGAATTACAATACGGCAGTCATCACCGAGGCTTGCTAAACCTAACAAAAGAAACACGGGAGGAGAAAAGCATCACTTTTTTGTAGTGCAACAAAGCATTTCACAGACCTACAGAATAGATTATAGACTATGATACCTAGGTAAAGGAGAAAATGGAAAGGCCACGAGAAGCACAGACAGCAAGTAATAAAAATGCCAACCTTAAGGAATTCGAAGTAGGAGGCAAAACACTTGTGTTAGATCCCACAGCTAAGAATGAGTTACCTACAAAATGGCAAGGACCCTTTTTAGTACTGAAAAGATAAATGATGAAAACTATACAGTGCAACAACCTGGAAAAGGAAACAGACATACAAATGTGGTAAAACCCTGAAAAGACCCCAAGTTTTCTATGATAAATATGCATGCAAAAGAAGTTAAAGCCCTCACAATATATCCTGATGTTATTAGGTGACACGCTATCATTTCTCCGGTACAACAGTATTCTTGTGGTAAGAAACAGGGACATATTTTCAGCAATTCATGATAATCAATTTAATCCAACAACATTGAAACTGTTTTGTGAGCGAGTTAATCTGATGCCACAAGTACACTTTACAGCGAGACAACCTGGAACAGGAAACCTGAATAGATACAGCACATATTTCTGCTAAAACCCTGGGAAAAAAAAACAAGCTTTCTGTAGTTAGTATGTCTGCAGAAGTTAAAATCCTTTACAGTATGTCCTGAAGTCACAATATGTGAGAGGTTATCAGTGTTCCAGAAACAAAAGGTTAAGTAACAGGCAGTTAGTTTCAGAGAAGTTTAGCAGAACTAATTTAATCAAGCATTAACAATGAAAAAGTGCATGGTGACAAAGAAACCACATATGACGCCAGAGTTGCAAAGCCAAACAGTTAGAGAGATACAGCCAACACAATCACTGGGTCACAGAAGAGACTTACAGTGAGCGGAATAGCCACATTGTGCTGGTACTCAAACCAGATGAGTCAAGAATGCTCTGCAATGAACAATAGTTCTAAGTTTGTTTCATACCCCGTGCCATAACAATTAATTAGCTAAAAGTTCAGCAAGGTTAGGTTTATGTCCACTTGCAACCTAATCAGGAGCTACTGGTATACTCTACTACCCCAGAGGCTAAGGAAGACACCATATTTTCCACGCCCAATACCCCTTTTCACTGAAGATCATGCCATTTGGATTCTTTGGAGCTACTGCATGCTAAGCAATCCTACTACTGATTGTGAAAAATTTCCACAGGTTTTTTCTTAAATACCAGCCTTGAAACACCTGTGAGAAGTACACTTTGCACTCGTACTAAGTTAATGTGACAGCTATGCACTTACTTTCGTACTTATTAGTACTTTGACTAGATTGACTAGTTTGTACTCAAGTGAGAGTGGATTGCTCTCGGATTGCTGTATAACTTTGATGTGTTATTTTTCTATTGCCCACTGGACTCATCTGAATATCTGTAGCTTTTCTACATTGTTATAAGTTACCTGTATTTGCTCGCCTCTGCTAATCATGCAGCCGAGTTTAAATGAGTATTGTATAGACATGGACATTTTGAACCTTACGTTTTTCTAGACAGCCTACTCCACAAATTTCTAGTGTACTTTTAATAGTCAATAGTTGTGCGCAAAGAGGAAGATTCAAGACTATCAGTTAATTATCATTAACTAATAGTCAATTATAAACTAGCGCTGCAGTTAATCAACTCCTAACCTCCAAGACGCAATGACCTCTATTCAGCCCACATTAGTAAGTAACTGGAAATGTGGATTTGCACTTTCCAACCATCTCTGTAGCCAGCTTGGTAGAAATGGGTATCTTCTGAAACTGTAGCAATTGTCTCATGTCTACTGACAACCACATACTACTTAAAGTGACACAGTGTGTGACAGGTGCAGTTATATAGTGCTAACAGATGAAAATGTAGCCCTGGGTCAATAAGCTACTGGCTGGCCAATATCTAGTTTCCCAGTTTGGGTTACCTGGGATAGCTATGTTGAATGAATGCTGAATGTAAAACCAACCAACCTGCCAAACATGATCTATTAATTGCGACACTCAGTGATTGGTTCACTGACAGGACACAGCTTGGAAGTGGATGACATGATTGTAAGGAGGAGGTTGGACATCCTATGCATCCAGGACAAAAGACAGAACAGTTCAGCTATGCCACTTGGTTTGGGATCCAGAGTCTACTACTCAGGAGGACAGACTAGAAATGGAGTGGAATTTGTGGTGAGGGGGAAGTTTCAGATGAGAATGAGGGATGCTATCAGAATTAGTGACAGTCACATGGCAAACGGACTCCAGTGTAAGGATATGGCACTACTTATATCAGCCTATGCCCCATAGAAGGGTTGAGGAATTGAGGAAAAGAATGCATTCAGGCAGTAGTTGCAGAACCTACTAATTAAAGAAGGTCAACAGGAACGGATGTTGATAATAGGTGATCTGAATGCACATACTGCGACAGAAAGACAATGTACCTGGGTCTACATGGTTGTGGCAACAGGAATAAAGATGGAGAGGCCACTCTAGACTTCTGTCTGGCAAATGGCTCGACAGTGGCTGCCACAAGGTACAGCAAGAGAGTCACAAGCTTACATACAAGAGTGGTCAACATGCAACTCAGCGAGACTTCCTCCTAGTAAAAAAAATGGGCACTGGGGTGTAATCAACGACTGGAAAGTCATTTGCAGTGAAACACTCAGCCCACAGCATAAACCACTAGTTTCCACAATCAGCAGCAAGCAGTGGTCAGAGTAGTTCAACAGAGACTAGGCTGAAGACCTGGAAGCTGACTGGAGAGAAAGCACTGGAATTTAAGGCATTACTCAGCCGCGGTGGTACAGCGGTAGCATTGTTGCCTCACAGCAAGAGGTTCTCCTGTTCAATTCACGTCTGGAGTGCCTTCTGTGTGGCCTCCGAAAGACATGCGTGAACGGGCATGCCTTCGCTGAAGGTTGGGCTTCAGGCTGGCACCTCAGCACCATAAAAATCTACTGCCAATCATTAGTGGACCAGAGCTCCGCTGTGGCGACCCCAAACCGGGAAAAGCCGAAAAGACAAACAACAACTCAAGGCTCTAGCACATCAGTGCCTCAAAAACAGCATATGTGTGGACTACAGAACAGATACGAGGCCAAGTTAGGTATGGAAATGCAGAACTTCAGGAAGTTATCAAAAGAAAGGAGAACTGCAGGAAAAAGTGGTAGACAGAAAATACAAGACAGGCTAGGAAGGAATACTCGTTGGCTAACAAAGAGGCTGACAGGAATTGCAATAGCAAAGAAAAAGGCATCAGAGGCACTCTATCAGCTTCTGAAAAGTAACTCAGTAGATTGCAACCTGAAAGTTTTTGTGCCATGTAAAGACAGAAAGATAAAGTCAGGTGTGACTGCTGAATTAGGTAGCAGAGTGGCATTAAATTGAGAGAGATGGTAAGGGTTGACTACTCCAACCTCATGCAGAAAAATGGGAAAAAGGGGTTGTTGATGATGATGATGGATGCAAATCTCTTACACATTGCCACTATAAATAACAAAGCAGGTCGGTAGTACCATAATCACAGAGAGCTTAAGCATAACACATAGACCTACATATGTAGAGGCTCTTAAAAGTAACTAACCTAAACCATAAAAACCTCCTAAGAGTAACCTAAGAAACAAGTACCATCAGCCTTAAATACACAACACAAGCTGCATCCACTATGAAATACACATCCAAGAGTCACAATGTCATAAGTCAAATGTCCATAAGGAAAACCTCCACACAACAGTTGAATTTCCTAGCTTTAGTTGACACCACCACAATATACCCTTGCTCAAAGACTTTTTATCCTAGACCACCCAGAATATAACTCAAGAAACTATCATAATTAGTGATACTAATATTAATTGGCAAAGCCTAACTTCAAACACCCCTGATAAAGTATCAATCTATATAAATACACCCAACTTGTTACAAACCCTACTAGAACACAAAACAATCAACCAGAATCCACACTGGACTGGATCCTTGCATCAGATGCTCATAAATACTCCAATACTGATACCCCCCAAATATTCTGAGTGATCACTCACCTGCGTGTACTTACAGAAGCCATAGACAAATTCCCAAACCCCACACTTACAGAACATCAAGAAACTTAACCGACTTCTCCCAAACAACACTAATACATTCTCTTAAGGCCCAGAACTGGAACCCACTTAAAATACTAGCCGTAGCAAAAGCTGTAAACTACTTTAATAAGGCCTTTCTGGACACCCTAAATACTCTAGCCCCTATTAGGTATAAAAGAACAAAATTAAATCATGCACCTTGGCTTACAATACCTCCCAAACAAATTCTTATTTCTAGGACCAGGCCCGGAAGGAAGGCATAACAACAAAAATCTAGAAAATGAAATCATCTTTAAACAACTTTATAATACAGCAAAAAAATAAAAAAATAATTAAAAGTGACAGAAAATTACTTCACACAACTATACAACCAAAAAATCAACCCCAAAACATTTTGGAAATGTCTCTTCTATCCTTAACCCAGGAACCATACAAACCTCATCACCATTCCCTGGCAAAAACCCAAAACAAACAGTTCAAATTTTCAATTCTCACTTCAAAGATAGCTGTCCTAACAACAAGAATACTACCTAAAATCGTTATCAGGCTAAACCTAGCCGAGATCCCTCACTCAATAAAGACAACACTAACAATCCCCCAGAAATGCTACAATTCTCACGACAACCAGTGCCAACCTCTCAAATTTTTAAACTACTATCTAAACTATGACCATGTTCCCTCTCCACGGATAACCTCCCCTATGAATATTTGAAACTGAGTGCAGAAACAATAGCATACCCTATCAGCATTCTAATTAACTGATCTCTGAAGCCACAGTCCCACAGACCTGGAAAGAATCCATAATTACCCCATTACATAAAAGAGGCGTTACCAGTGATTTAACTAACTACAGACCAATCTCTATTCTCTCACCTTTACCCAAAATTCCAGAAAACTGTTCACACCCAACTTCTAAAACACCTCACTGCTAACAATCTTCTCGTCCCCACTCAACATAGTTTTTGTCCTACACATAGTACAACCACAGCCTTACTTTCCTTTACTGGCACTGTGAATAGAGCTTTGGTGCTGGTCTTTCAATAACTGTAGTCCTACTAGACCTATCCAAATCTTTTGACACAGTGTGATATACTAAATTAATACAACTGGCAACACTAGGATGCTCCAAATAATTGGTAAACCAGGTCAGGGTTTATCTGGACAACAAGCAACAATCTGTAAAACAATCAGTCCGACTTCCTGGTAAATAAAATAGGAGTTCCCCAAGGCTCCATTCTGGGTCCCTTACTTTTTAATGTATTCATAAATAATCTCCACAGAGTCTCCCTTCAGAGCTCACTTATCCAATACATGGATGATTCTACCATCATATCCTCTTCCAGTAATTTCCAAGACCTCTTAAAAATAACACAAAATCCTTTTTCAAAAATAGAAACTAGTTACAGGAAGCACAATTACTTAACCCCCCCCCCCAAAAAAAAAAATCAAGGCTACTAATATAGTCATCCAAATCTCCCCCGCAAGATTTCAAAATTTTCTCCCAAAACAAAACTGAAATAGAAATGCTGCATATTGCAAAATTACTAGGCATTACTATGCTTTGAACAACATATACTCAATATAATTAAAAAAAAAACAGGTTTCAAATTAGGTAAGCTTTACAGACATAAATCTTATATATAGATACTCCCACAAGAACAAAATTGGCTAGCACTCTCTTGTTCCATTCCCTCCTTTATGGCTCCCTCATTTTCACAAACCTGCACACATCTCTGAGCAACAAATTACAATCATGCTATTACAAAATTGCTAAATTTGCCTGTGGCACACCATACCGCACACACCACTGCCAACCCATTGATACATTAAAGTGGCTCACTTTCCCCCATTACCTACAGTACACTGAACTCATCACTGCTCACAAACTAATACACAATAACCCAGAGAACTTGTTCTCACTCACATATCATCCAGTCCTACATCCCCTCTAGGCAACTTCGGTCTTCAAACAAACAACTTTTACATGTGTCCAAACCCAACAAGAGAGAAGCACAAAGTTTACATTCCTACTCCATGGCAAAATTACGGAATAACCTACCTCCATTACGTTACTTGATTCATTAAAAACCTTAAAATATACCTTAAACCACCACTTTCTTGAAAATCAAACTTGCCTATGTGGCCCAAATCTAATTCTACCTTAGACCTAATCCTAGGCCTCTGTTGTACAACTGGACTTTATTATTAACCAACAACCTTTAACCAGGTAACTTTTATTAGTCTGCATTTCTACAATGATTGACTTATTAATATAAATAACTTTGTTTTTAACATCTCTCCCATCAGAGTATAAAGATGGGCAGATTGCCACTAAGTGGATATCCAGTGCCTACACTTAATCTAACTGTAATCTGTATATTTTTACTTATTTTTGCTTATTACTACTACTGAAACTGTATAAAAATCCCATTCTTAAATAATGCAAATTGTATCTGTCTGTTGTATGTTTTACTGTAAAAGGAGCTTTTCTCCCCAGGCCTCCACTGAAAATGGGTCTCTGACCCAGTGGACTTTCCTAGTCAACAAATGCCAATTAATAAATAAATGAATCCCTTCAAATCAAGTAGTCTTAAATAACCTTGTTCTAGGGGAACAAACAATGTATCCCATATAACTCTTGCTCTCCTCTTCCCAAATAAATGTCTTCAATTCTAATAATTATGGATTACAACTTGAACTCTGGTTGATAAAAATGTGCCTGACCTATATGTAAAACAAAAGGATCGAGAAATATTTTCACTGCTTGTGTTGTATCCATAATCAAGAGCTTCTCAATTTTGTAGCCTCTTCTTACATTTCTTTAGCTACCATAATAGAATCCTTTCTAACCCATACACCCTAAATACTAATCTTAACATGTCCCCTCAGATATGGGTATTACTGAACTAGCAAGTACATGTATATAGTCTACCACTACAGTCTTTATTTTATCCTCATTAATTTATTTTAAAGACCTGAAACTATATCATATTTTTCCACAACACTGAAATGTCCTTTTCTGGACTTATCAGCTACATAATATTTGATAATAAATCTTACTTTTCCTGATTACAAGTTATATCCTTTAATTTGTGAGTCCCTTATTTTCTTTGACAAAGGCTCCAAGTTTTTATAAAGCAAATAAAAAAGGGGAAGAGAACACCTCTGTCCAGTTCCTCTATTCAAATACAGCTGGTCTGTGAGGAATTCCTCCACCTTAATTCTGGCCTCTTATCCATCATACAATCTCCTAATTAACTCTACTGGACAAACATGTTACTATTGGCTTCCCTATAAAATACCAGCTGACTCCACTGAATCGACTTCTCTGCTTCAAAACCTACCAACAATAGTAGCATTTTGTCCACAAAGTCTCCGGCACAATGAAGGTTTTCCTATTTCCAGTGAAGGCAGGCAAACCACTCGAGGAAGTTGCAAACACTTTTATTGTATAAAAATCACATCAAAAGGCAAATCAAAAAAGCAAAAGCAAGGGTCGAAAATTTTGATTTTTGATGAAGTCTCCGTATTAGGAGACGAAAGCGCTTAATCGACCCTTGCTTTTGCTTTTTTGATTTGCCTTTTGATGTGATTTTTATACAATAAAAGTGTTTGCAACTTCCTCGAGTGGTTTGCCTGCCTTCACTGGAAATAGGAAAACCTTCATTGTGCCGGAGACTTTGTGGACAATTTTGTGGGTGTTTCTGTTCTTGGTTAATAGTAGCATTTTCTTACACTGTACTTCCCGCATTGTCAGATGCTTGCCTCCACTCAACAAAACCATAATGATCCATATCTATCAATTTTGGCAATGCCTTAACATTTTCTTAACTAGTACAGGCATAAACATTTTATAATCATAGTGTAAAATTAAAACTGGGCTATACGAAGCTGGGTCTGAGAGGTCTTTACCCGCTTTAGGTAATACAGTGACCACAGTTTTCTACCAGATGAGTACAGTCCCTCTTTTTAAAATAATGTTAAACAAAACCTTCTAGATGTTTATCATGTTCTTCCCCCTAACTTCCAAATGTCCAAAGGAACACCATTTGTTCCTGGAAAACGCCTTGTTGATTGATTATACAGCACCATTTTTATCACATCCCTTCCTATCTTAGCCATTAGTTCTTGAATCTCATCTTCTAACCTTGGTACAGTTAAATCTATCATAAATATTTCCATTTGTGCTTTTTCTTGGGATCCCCATTCATCTGCTTTCAACAGATTTGCATAGAATGTCCAAAATTTCTCTGTAGTTTTCTTGTCATAGGCTCCACTTTCTGGCATTATATGTTCCTCTTCTTATTGAAGGATATCTTTCAAAGAAAGACTAAGAATTTCCTACTCGATTCAAAATATTCTACATTAAATAAACTCAAAATACCTAAAAGGAGCAGCTGAAAGTTTCATACAAAGACATCTGAACTTCTCTTCAGTGATATGATCCAGACATCCTTTAAATGGGCAAGACACAGTTCAAGGATGTTTTTCAATCTTGTTTTGATGAATAAAACCAGTACACCTCTGAAATTAACTGCCACAATGGCAAAAATTATATACAAGATATTTCCGGAAACTGCAAAAATGAAGTACACATTTTTACAACGAAGAGAAGCAAGCACAATTGTTTTAACTACAATTTAGATAAAGACCTTGACATCTTAGTGACTGTTTTTAAACATGAACCACAGATCAGAGGAATTTATTAAGGCTCAGAGAATTCTATGATGTAAAACAGTGACACTTTATACAACTGTCACTAACACAACTTATACAGAATGCTCTTACCAGTGAGCTGCAAGGTACAGAAGTCGGATACCTCCTCAGTGTTGTACAAGAAATACGTACTCTAATATAATCAAATTCATATTTTCTATGCCACCAAAGTTGTTTCCAAACTCTGCTTCAGAAATGCAGTTGTTTTACCTCTGGCATTTTCTCTTTGTTCTATCAAACAAAAACAGGCATAAAACTGCACATACTCAGAACACCAACCACATTTTTCCTGTATACAGCTGAAAGGTACTTACAGAAAATCAGAAAACAATCTCCAGAATCGTGAACAAGTCTGCAGTACCTTCCAGAATTTTAAACCAAAAGACTCATAGAGTAGCTGGGCTGTTGTCCTATTTTCTTTGATGCACCTTGATAATGAGTCAATAATCCAGACAAAATAAACTTGCTCCTTTGGAAGTAACTTGTAGATAAGTGGAGGAATAAGTTGCCAGCATTGTAAAGTCAAGTTTACTTTATAAACCAGGACTGAAAAGGTCACCATTTGAATAAAACGCTGCTCACACAGTTTGGCTCCCTCTCTCTCCTGTTTCAGGCAGTCATACTTACCCATATGCATGCGATACATACTCCTAAAGTGCTCCTTTAACACCTCAAAAGTTGCTCATTACAGGGGAGGAATGAGGTTTAAAAAGTAGCAGAACTTAAATGAGATATGTAATGTTTGACTGAAAATGACTGGGTAAATTATAAGTGAGGTTTAAAGTTTGCAACTAGGAGTGAGTGAGTATGGAAATAAATAGAACATGCTGGAGGGACAGATTCATAACCCAGAGGCTCCCTTCACTCTGGAATAGAATCCAATTCATGTTAGGCAGAGAACCTCACTGACTCTCTTCAAGAAGAATCTTGATGAGTGGATGGGGGATAGTAGGTTTGTCCCGGGGATTACTTCCGTGTCACTATTAGACAGAGGCACAGTAAACTAAACTTTAAAAAGGGCACAGTATACTCAAATCAAGGGGTGGCGTAAGCCAAACACAATCGGGCTAGGCTTATAAATGCCCCAGAGCAGATAGCCTAGTATGAACCTATGGTGATGTAAAATGCTTGCAACTAGGATCGTGTCGGTATGGTTTTTCATTTATATAAACGTGTGATTGCTTATGTCGTAAGTGATGGTTTAATAAAGATTTTTCTTGCTTAAAAAAGGGTCAGGAATTGAATAATTTATGTAATGTTGCTTAGGTTATATGATACATTGCAATATATGTGAAGCATAACGTTTGTTAATTTTAACTTAATACAGTTTAATTACTTTTATATAAACGTAAATGTGCCTATGTCAAGTGATAATTCAATGAAGATGTTTGGCTCATTTCTGCAACTGCAACCAATTTACTGACATTAAAAAAAAAAAAAAAACTACATCAGAGAAGCATTAAGACATGATACCATTATGCATACCAGTGATACATTTTTGAGTATGGTATCCAATTTACTCCAAAATGGTGCAGCCTGTGTACAAATGTTACACTCATACCATGCACTTCTGTCAAATACTTTCTTGAAAAGAAAAAAAAAGGGTTAGTCATCTCAGCTTACATGTTTTATACGAGATAGCCAATCTCCATCTGGTAGCACACAAAACCATAAAAAATAAAAATCAACGGGAGCCTCCTAATGATGGCACTATAAGAAGAAAACATGTTCCTCATTCACTCTAGTTTGCTCACTTTTTTCGACATTGTTAAAAATGGCAAATATATCTTTTTACTCTAATGCTTAATACTGTAGGGGGAAAAACAAAATACATCTAGAAAAGCAGAAAGTGTGACAAAATTAAAAAGGCGAAGGTGCCAAGTAAGGTGCTGTTGCCTTTTTTCATGAAGCAGTGCAGTGTAATGGGCCAGGAAAGGTCCCCTAGGAAGAGCTGAAGGAATTACTAGTGTGCCAGAGCAGGAAGAAGTTCAGGAATGTATGGTCTATGCAGAACAGAAACTGACTACTTGGAAGGAAAGCACAGTTGTGTACACTTACCATAAATGTAGATGATTGAGTGTACTCACTGTTGCAGTCCTGACTTGTGGGGATTGCCTGCCATGTAAGCCCTTGGCCAGCCTGACTACCATAATAAAAGTCTCCCTCCTCCTCAGGCTGGTGAACGTCCTATCTGAGGTCAGTACACTTGGGTATACAGGAAGCCAGTCGACGCCATGATATTTACTTTTTCTAGCCTCATAAAAGGTAGGAGCCCCCCAGATGGACAACAAAAGCAAGGGTCTAAAACAGAAACTAGGCCAGACAGGCAGAACACCCAGTGGGTCCACTAGCTTGGGAGGAAGACAGAAGCAGGCTACCACTGTATCCAAAAAGGGAAGGAGAGAGGAAAAGAAGACTGCAACAGTGAAAGCACTCTAACATCTACACTTATGGTAAGTGTACACAACTGTACTATGGTCTTCGTGTTTCATTGTTGCAGACCTGACTTGTAGGATGATTTCCAAAGCTGAGATGAGGGTGGAAGAAAGATTAGGGAAAGGACAGGATGCCCTGCAGAATGGCAGAGGCAAATCCTGCTCTAGACCTTGAGAAAGCTGATAAGTGGTAATGTTTGGTAAAGGTATGCAGACATGACCAGGTAGCAGCTTTGAAAGTGACTTTGGTAGGGACTCCTTTTGGGAAGGCAGCAGAGGTAGCAGTCGCCCTAGTAGAGGGAGTCCTGACAGCTTTAGGTGCCTTTTTACCATGATGGCTGTAACAAAAGGAAATACAGTGAGATCCATTTGGAAAAAGTCTTCTTGAAACTGGCTTCCCTTCAGAGCCAGTGGGAAAGGATACAAAAAGTTGGTCTGATTTTCTGAAAGATTTAGTTCTGTCAAGATAGTAGGGGGACTGTCTATGCACATCCAGAGAATGGAGGATTCTCTCCCCTGGTATTGAGGATAGGGGAAGAAGGTGGGCAGGTGTATGGCTTAATTCAAGGATGTGTCCAGTGAACACCTTGGGAATAAATGATGGGTTAGTCCTGAGTGACACTCTGTCTGATGAAATATGAGAAAGGGTTCCACTGCCATGAGAGTCTGCAGCTCACAGACTCTCCTAGCTACTGGTTCAAAGGAAGAGTAGGGTATTTTTTACAGAACAAAACTGAGGTCCCATGGAGGTATGGGTTGCCTCCTGAAAGGTCTGATGTGAATCACTCCCCTAAAGAATTGTTTCAGCAGACGTGTGTGAAAAGATAGGAAGAGGAGTACAGATGTGGGCTGAAATGGCAGAGGCATGAACTTTGATGAAAGAAAAGGAAAGGCCACTGTCAACCAGGGTAGCCAGGTAATCTAAAATGGCAAAGATCTTGGGTGAATTTGGATTGAGGCCTTGCTGCTGGCACCAGATGGAGAATCTTTTCCACTTAGCGGAGTATGATTTCCTAGTATTAGGCCTACTGGCCCTTTGAGAATGTCTTGAACTTGTTTGCTTATGGCATACTCTATGGTGCATGCTGGGGGAGTATCCAGGCTGAGATTCTGCAGATTGGGATGCACAAACTTCCCCTTGTCCTGAGTCAGAAGGTCCACTCTCTGAGGTAACTGCCATGGTATTTTGTTGGTTAGACTTAGTAGTAGAGGATACCAATGCTGCATGGGGCTACCAGAACACCAGAATGACTCTTGGGTCCTCTTCCTCGATTTTTAGGAAGACCCAAGGAAGAGGCGGCAGGGGGAGAACACAAAGGAAAAGTTTAGGCCAAAGGAAGGAGAAAGCATCTGTTTTCCAGGCTGCGAGCAGTTTGCTCATGGAACAGAATTTTTTTAGTTGAGCATTTTCTTTGGTGGCACAGAGATCTATCTGTGGGGTTCCCCAACTCTGGAATATGCTGAGAAATGTTTCCTGATGCAGATGCCATTCATGGTGATCCATCAACTTCCTGCTGAGGTGATCTGCTAGAGTGTTTTGAACACCTGGAAGGTATTGTGCCATGAGGTGCAACCCTAGAGAGTGAGATGTCTCCCAGATCTGCACAGCTATTCAACATAGAGGGTAAAGGCGAGTGCCTCCCTGTTTATTTATGTAGCGCATAATTGTGGTGTTGTCTGTTTTAACTAGAAGGACCCCTGTTTTCCATTTTTCTTTGAAAGCTACTAGACCCTTCTGAACTGCCAGGAGTTTATGTGCTTGTCTCTGACCTGAATTTCCCATTTGCCTTGGGACTGAATATGCTGGAAATGAGCCCCCAGGCTGTTTCTAAGGCACCTCTGGTTAACGTTTGGCCCTGAAGGGTGAACCTGAAGGGGAGACCCAGGTTCTGAGCACAAGCCCATGCCCACCATACAAATTCCTCCTTGAGATAATGTATCAGCTGAACACTAGTCAACAGGGACTGTGACTGCTGGCACTACACATTCTTGAGGTCCCCCTGGAGTTTCCTCATGTGCAGACTGACCAGAGGAATCATGAGGATGCAAGATGCCACGTAGCCTAATGCTCTGAAAATTCCCTGGCTGAGAGGTACCATCTCTGCTTAATGCTTTGGAAATACGGAGTCAGGAAGGAGACCGTTTCCGGAGGGAGGAAGCCCTTTTGAGGGAAAGAATCCAGCACAGCCCCTAGGAAACCTATACTGGTGGATAGGTCTATTTTGGATTTGTGTAGATTTTTGGTGACCCCAAGGAGGTGAGGAGGTTCTGAGTAAAGGTCAGATCCCTGAGGAGCTTTGACAAACTTGTGGCATGAATAAGGCACATCATCTAGATAAGGATAAATCTGGACCCCTCTTGTTCTGCAGAAGGTGATCACAGGGGCTAGGCACTTTGTGAGAATCCTGGCAGCAGTAGACAAGCGAAAGGGTAGTGCAGAGAATTGAAAGTGACTGGTACCTGCTCTGAAAAATAGAAAGCTTCTGCATGATTCCTCTACAGGAATATACAAGCAAGCATCTTTTAGATCCAGGGTGACCATTAAGGCCTGAGGAGCTATCATGAATAGACGTTTTTGAAGAGAGTCAACATTCTGAATTTTGGTACCAGCAGGGACTGATTTAGGGTAGACAGGTCTAGAATAGGGCACCAACAACCTTCTTTTCTGGGAATCAGAAACAGCATGGAGTAGAACCATTTTCCGTTTTTGTGTTCTGGGACTGGTTCCACTGAGCCCTGTGAGCACAAATTATGAATTTGAGAAAGGGCCTCTGCTTTTTGAGTTGGTGGAACATCTGGGTAACCTAAGTATCTTAATGGTTCTTTGAAAGTGAACCTGTAACTATCTGAGATAATATTCAGAACTCACTTGTCTGAAGTGATGAGGGACCAATTTTCTTTGAACAGAGACAGCCTTCCTCCTACACTTCCTCCTATCTTTATGCGAGAGGGAAAGGGCAAGGGGAGGAGAAGTGGGGAGTCATTCCTGCTTTCTGCCAAGAATCTGCAGCCTAGAACTCCTTGCCTGAGGGTTTCAGAAGACCACTGCCTAGGTCTTTGTGATTGTTGCTGCCTTTGAGATTTTTCCCTTTGGAGTTTCTTTTGCCTGCTTTTTGACCGAGAGGAAAAGGACCAATGTTTAGTGAGAAAATTCCTACTAATCTAGCAGGCTGAACTTGGAGGAAGTCTTTAACAGTCTGTATAGATTTAGCTCCATTTTCTGTCTTTTTGATCACAGCCTCAGCTTGCCCAAAGAAGAAGTCCTTGTCCAGGGGTGCATCCAGAAGGCTGGACTTGACATTGTCTGGGAGGGTCTGCTCCCTAATCCAAACATGCCTTCTAATGACAGAACCAGAGTCTGCAGCTCAGCTGAAAGCCTCTACAGAATCATAGCCACAGTGTAAAGAATGCCTAGCCACTTGGGAGGTAGAATGGCAAAGGTCCAACAATTCTTTGGAAATGTTCTTGCCCTCCAGGGAAGATATATTTTGCTCCACTTGATCCGTAACAGTTTGTTGGTATTTGATCATATGAAACTGTCAGTTAAGGGCCCTCATGGCTAGGATAGCAGAAGTGTAATCTTTTTTACCAAACCTATCAAGGGCCCTGCCTGGTTGATGTGCAGATGAATTTGTCTTGGGCTCCAGTGGCCCTGAATGCACTTGTCGTCCAGATGTGCCCCCCAGTCATAGTCTGATGAATCTGTGGTTAGGGTCTGGGCGGCGTGGGGTTGTGTAAAGGGAAGTTCCCTGTTGTGGTTGCATGCTGCTGCCCACCAAAGAAACTCTGTCCTTAGAAAAGATAGGATAGGTATTACAGTTTCCAGGTCCTGAGAATGTTGGCACCAAAGACTTAAGTACCATTGAAGTTTCCTTGTATGCAGTCTGGCATATGGAATTAGTAGAATGCAAGAGGCCATGAACCCTAGAGCCTGCGGGATTTTCCTTGCCGATAGCTGGATTCTGGTGGCCATTTGAGTGAAGTAGCCTCTCAGATAGGCTTGTTTTTCTGGAGTAAGGAATCCCATCTGGGATGCTGTGTCCAAGCTTACTACCAGGAATACAATCTTTTGACTGGGGACTAGTTTTGATTTGTTTTCAATGATAGTGTACCCCAGGGAGGTTAGAAGGTTCTTTACAAATGTCAGGTGCTGCAACAGCTTTTCCTGACTGTCTGCCTGAATCAGGCAATCGTCCAAGTACGGGTAAATTTTTCTGTCTGCAATAGGCAATGGCTGGAGCCAGGCATTTTATGAAGACTCTGGGAGCAGTGGATAATCCAAAGGGAAGTGCAGAGAACTGACAATGCATAGATCCTGCCCTGAAACATAGGTATTTCCTGCATGAGTCCCTGATAGGGATGTGCACATAAGCTTCTTTTAGGTCTAGGGTGGCTAACCAGGCATCTTTGGACAGCATAGGAAGAAGCTGCTGAATGGTGAGCATTTTGAATTTTGGTAACACCAGGAAGGTGTTTAGAATGGAAAGATCTGGGATTGGACGTCAAGTGCCCTCTTTTCTGGGTACCAGGAAAAGTCTGGAATAAAACCCTTGACCTATCTGTTCTGCAGGAACAGGCTGAATTGCCCTTATGGAGAGCAGGGATTGAACTTGGTTTTGTGCCTCTGCCCACTGCTTTGGAGGAAGATCTGGGAACTCTTTTGGGGTTGGCAGTGAGTGGAAGTAAAATTTGTAATCCTGGGATACAATGTTGAGGACCCATCGGTCTTTGGTGATGGAGGTCCACTTTTTTGCATGATGGGCAAGTTTTCCTTCTAGGGGGATGGGGAGTTGGGCAGAGGTGATGAGTGGAGTTGAGAAGTCATTGTGAATTCTTTCCGTAAGGAGGTGGCTTAGCACTCCCCGTTTTAGAAGTGGAGGCACTCCATTGCTTATATCTCTGCATATCCTGAGACTGTAATCTGGGGGTCCATTTCCCCTGGGTCTAGTTTGAGATGGGCTGGAAAGGACCAATGTTTCTCGGGGCAATGCCTACTGAATCTTGGAGGCTGCACTTGCAAAAAATATTTGACTGTCTGCATAGACTTAGCTTTTAGAACCTCTTCTGCTCTGGTGCCAAACAGATTGTCCTTGTTCAAAGGAGCATCTAGTAATTTTGATTTGACATTGTCTGGCAAGGTCTGCTCCTTAAGCCAAGCATGCCTTCTCAGTACAGAACCAGTGACTGCTGCCTTGCAAGATGCTTTTAGGGCATCAAAGCCACATTGCAAGATACGCTTGCTGACTTGTTTTGCAGAATGCTTAAGCTCCTGTAATTCTTTATTTTCTGCACAGTCTGTAAAGGAAGATAATTTTTGCTTAATAAGTTCCATAATATGTTGCTGGTATTTCAGCATGTGAAACTGGAAATTCAATGCCCTAATGGCAAGAGTTGCAGAGGTGTATACTTTTTTACCCCATCTGTCTAAAGCTCAGGAATCCCTGTCCAAAGGGGTGGAATTCTTAGCTGTAGTTGCTTTTATACATTTAGGCCCCTGGGAAATTACCTCTGGGTCAGCAGTAGGATTTTTGAAAAGAAATTTGAGAGAGTCAGGGACTCTGTAGTACCTGTCTGGCTTCCTTGGAGCAGGAGGTAAAGTATCAGGAGTTAGACTAGATTCCATAGACATCATCCACAACATCCAGAACTGGAGGGATTACTAAAGGTCTATGTTGTGGCAAATCTAAAAATTCTCTGAGTCTCTTTTTGGACTGAGGATAATCCTGGCATTCCCAGTGGAAATGCTCTCTTAAAGTATGTAGAGTTTCACCAAAAGAAACATCTTCTGGAAAGGAAGCAGAGGGAATGGAATCCTCATAAGCAGATAAAGGCATGTCTTCATATTCAGAAACCTCAGAGTCGTCTTTTTCTCTTACCAGGGGAAGGCTGGCTTCCCCTAATCAGCATAATCAGGTCTTCTGCCATTTTAAGCATCTGATGTGGCAAGGAAGCAGGTGCTTGAGTTTGGGTCATCGGTTTTTTAGGCGTAGCTCGTACTCTTGGCCTTAGAAACTCGGTAGTGGCCTGTGAATCCATCGAAGCAGGCATCGGGGCTGCGAAAGCGCCTCACTGAGTACCGGCGAACTGGCGACTAGCTTAACAGAAGCGTTGTCTGCAGTTTGGACCTGTGCGGTCTTGTCTCTGCCTTTATCCTTATGTTTTTTCAGAAGATCGGCAGTGTGATGATTACTGAAGCCATTTCGGAATACAGAGATTGAGAGCGAAAATCTTTAGCGACAATAAGGGCCCCGATGAAGAATAGTTCTGGTGTTGAACAAAGCACAAAACCGACAGTGATGTACGCCGTGGTCTGGGACTAAATAGGTGATGCAGTAAGAATGTAAATCTTTCCACAGGTGAGACAATTATTAACTTTTTCTGACATGGGTTAGGGCAAGAAAAAAGGGTCCCCAACAGGGTACTTAGCTTTAGAAGACTTCAGGATGATTCAATTCGGAAACGAAAACTCAGCCGACCAGCACTCGTGCAAACTGCTGCTTTGGGATCCTCGGCAAGAAAGACTGATGTAATGGCGTCGACTGCCTGTTTTTATACCCCTGACGTCAGTCCTGAAGCGGCAGCAACTGACGCAGAAATACTAAGTCTCTGGTATTCGGGCCAACTGAGGGCTGCCTGCAGGCAGATAACCCAAGTGTGATGACTGCAACAGTGAAACACGAAGAACATCTCCTCATCCACTGGGGCATCCAGGATATCAGACTTTACCTGGTTACAGATTTGGGGGTGGGGGTGGGGGTTGCTCTCAGAATTGGAAAATTCTTCCTCATCCTCACATCCTTAGGAGTTTACTGGGAGAAGTTTCAAGGGTAGACGGATAGTACCTACTGAATCCTCCAAAGGTGCTCCTAAGGGTGTAGCTAGACACCCTTTACCAAAAGATAGAGAAAAAAGACTACTGGATAGATTTGGAAAGAAGGCACATACCTCTGCTACCTTCTCTATTAGGTTCCTTAACTGCAAGTTCCACATGTTGAAATATTTACAGTCTCTAACAGCACAAATCATTTCTAAAGAAATAAAAACTATGAAGGAATTCTATGTCCCTTATCCATCTCACTCCTATATATAACAGAAGTTATCCTTCTAAACATTGGCCTTTCCCCCTAGGCAAGTCAAAGAGGAAGGCTCCCCTGAGGAGATAGAGTCAAACAGTCTGGTAGATGGCAATTTGATCAGACTTGGAGGTTCCAGGAACCCTATTCTCCCCAGGGAACAATTGTGACTATACAAACCCTACCATTTCCATCCCCAATCCCACACCCTCCCATGTGAAAAAACTCTTGTAGTTCGTAAAAAAACACTTGGAACAGCATTCTCATCCCTAGTGCCTAGTCCCCCCCTAGGAACTGCTCTGGTGGAAAGATACCATCCAGCAGAATCCAGGGGTAAACTTCTCCTTGCCAGAGGCAAACAAAACTATTACCACAGACAGTTCAGATACTGCCTAAGGGCACACTTAGGCCCCCTGAAGGTGCAGGACATCTGAACTCCAGAACAAAGAAAGCTGCACATAAACCAGAAAGATATGCTGGCAGTCTTTCTAGCCATCAAAACTCTTCAATGCAACCTGTACCCAGGAAAGCTGCAGATTTGGATTGACAGCACCACAGTTATGTGGTACATAAACAACCAAGGGGTAACCCATTTCTGTGCAGTCTCACAATAAAAAAATTGGCTACCGGTACAGGAATGGCAACTGACACTCCCAGCAACCTACATACAGAGTCAGAACAACTCCCTAGCAGACTCTCTGAGCAAGGATCTTATGGACCCCAACTAATGATTGCTGAAAAGATGGATCTTCCTGGACCTCACACATCAATGGGGCCACCCCAGTATACACTTTTTCCCCTCTCATCAGAAGGACAACTACAAAGGTTCTGCTCCAGAGCCCAACAAACAGAGGTGTTTCAAATCAACAAAACTCATTTTATGTCTTTATACCTACTGCCCTATTCTCAATGTACTGATAAAAGTGAGGTCAGACAGCCTGAGCATGATACTCGTAGCCCCCTTTTGGCCAAGTTAACATTGGTTCCCCTCCTCTTGACTCTCAGCAAGGGAAGATATTACATTCTTCCAAAGGTGGAAGATCTACCCACCCAGCTAAAGGGGTCTGTCATTCACATTTACCTGACCACCCTCAAAGTAACATGGAGGACTGTTTTTTGACATCAAATAATGCTAACTACTTTACAGAAGTGCCACTTATCCTGAGAGAAGCAAGAAAACTGGATACCACAAAATCATACTTATCCAAATAGAAAAGTTTTTCTTTTTGGTGCATGAACAGACACATTAGTCTTTCTTACACAGACATAAATCTAGTGCTGGAATACCTTTCAGGATTGTTTCACCAGTACTAAGGTGCATGCATTGGCCATCTCTACCTGTTTTACTTGTTATCTCAAATCTATTCTCAACCCACCTGAAACATTTCATAGAAGGAGTCATACATAAGGCCTCTCAGTAGAAATTCTGTCCATACCTGGGATTTAAGCTATGTATTAGGAAAAAAATTACACTACCACCTTTTGAGGCGGCTACCCCTGCTCCACTAAAAATGCTCACTTGGAAGACTACCCTACTGAAAAACCATCACCTTAGCCAGACAGGTCTCAGTGTTACAATCCCTGATGTGCAAAGAACCCTTCAATGCGTTTTACAAGGACAGGGTAACTAAGAACTAACCTCCCTTTTATGTCCAAAACAGTATCAGAACTCTCCTTGAATCAAGCTATTCACTTCCTAGAGTTCTTTCCAAACCTACACAATAAAGCCAATCCTGTGTTACCTGGATGTACACAGACAGATCTGGACAAGGTTTCCTAATAGGACACATTAACTAATACTGGCCTTTGTTAAAGGGAAATAAGGCAGACCTGTCTCCAAACAGACTATTTATAAAAAAAAAAAAATAGCCAAATGTATTACTTTCTGCTGTGCCCATCATGATACACCATTACCAGTCCATGTCAGGGTTCACTCCAACAGATAAAGTGTAACCAACACTGCCTTCCTTAAAGGTGTCCCTACCCAGACCATCCTGGAAGCTGCCAGACATCTATCCATACCTTTACTAAACATTACCAGCCAATGTGTCCAGGGCTAGGACAGGTTTTGCTACTGCTATCCTACAGAATCTGCTCCCCAACTTGTACTTTCGAAGTTCTCCCATGAATCAGTACTGAAACACTGAATACAAAGACCGTAGTACAGTTGTGTTACACTTACCATAATCGTAGCTGTTCAAATACGTCAATGCTGCAGTACAAACTCTCATTCTCTTACCCTCTCTCTGATGGCTTCTCCCCCATATCTACGGGAGAGGAGGTTTTCTGGACGGTACTTCTTATCCACCATCATCCCCCTCATTTTCCTACTACCCCAGGGTTGGAATCTTCCCTTATCCTTGACTAAAACTATGACACCTAGAAGGGTTGCGCTGCCCTCGGGTATCAAACTGCTGTTCACTACCTGAAGATGGCACCGACAGATGCCCTTCTTACACCTTGATGTTCAGACAGTAGTCTTCAGACATCTGTTGGTGAGGGATGATGTAAAGATTCTGGAAATCAGGCTAGCTGCAGGCCTCTGCATGACAGGAAGACCCCAAGTATGGCATCACTGACTATGAAGACCATCTCTAGGTTGCATGGTCTTTATGGAAACAGGATTGCTTAGCTAGATGATGAAGGTGGGTGCAAAGACCTTTTCTGAAGCTTAGAAGATTGGAATTTTCTATGTTGGGGAGAGAAAGGGACTGCCAAAGAGTGGGGCCTACTACAGCAAAAGCATGCTTATTGCTTAGTACACTGAAGCTTTGATCCTGGAGTTATGAAAAATGAAGCACATTAAGACATGTTGCGCAAAGGCTGTATGTGGAGTTTTTTCCCCCAGCAGTTTAGAAGAAAGTGGGCCATAAGGGTTGACATTTCAATAGTTTGAACAGTTGAGTTCACAGCAGAATGCTCTCCATTTGATTAATAGGTAGCCATTTTGCTTTTCAAGAGTGAAGCACTGGTGTTCTAGTACAGGAGAGTTAGTGATGAAGTGACAGATGGGTTAGAGAGTGCTTGGAGTTTAAGTTTTGTATGAAGGTTGAGGCAAAAACTGGAAGGCCATACTCAAGCTGACACAGGACAGCTGTGTTATATAGCAGTTCTGTCAGGCTGGGTGTAGAACAGAGATTTTTTTTTTTTGGCCCAGAAAAGTAGGGAGTTTATTTCTGATTTGTTTGTTTTTTTCTATGTAGATAAAAGTTGAGCAACTGAACAAGACACAACTCAAGGTATTTGAATGAAGACATGGTTTCAGTAGGGGTGTTATTTAGGCTGGAAATGGAAAGGTGGGATAGGCTAGACAGTCTATAGGGAGTAGCAGACAGCATGGATTTGATTTTTGAGGGGTTGAGAAGAATGTTAGGCAGGACTAGCCATTGTTTAAGTTGAATTAGACTGAGTTCTAGAGTGGGCAAATTTTGAACTGTAAATTACCATATCACTGGCATAGAGGAAGACAGGAACATGAGGGAGGTCTGAAGGCAGTTTCTTAAAGAAGACTGAGAACAGTGTGTGTGTGTGGGGGGGTGGATCCCTCTGGAACCTCTGAGAAGTGGGACAGTGTCAGCAAAGGCATTTCCAATTTTTTCTCTTAAGTGCTGGTTATCTAGAAAGTTTTTGAGCTACAGTGAGTCATCACTGCTTATACAGCATTTAGGAGAAGAGTGTCCAATCATATTGAAGGCCTTACGAGACACATTAAAAGTGCACAAGTAATGCTACCTCTGTATTAAGCAGAATGTTGTCGGTGAGAGTCCAAAGGATAGTCAAAGTGCTGTGGTATGGACAAATGTTTGGGGAGAACTTTAATAATGGCAGGTGTCTAGACAGGCAACATGGTGTTTGCGATGAGACACAGATTAAAGATAGGGAATGCAGAAAGAGATAAGAAATCTTGTAAAGAAACCAAAACCAGGCAAAATGTTGTCAAAGTCTGGTGGAGATGATGTTTTTGTATTATTAAGGAGTTCTTCGGTGTCTTTGTATTTTATGAGTTTGAAATATAAGGGGGGTGGAAGTGGAAGCTGAGGTAAGAGAAGGTTGCTGAATTCATGAAGGAAGTCACTGTGAGTGTGGAATCGTTGCAATGGAATATGTTACATGACTTTGGGTTTCAGGTTTCCTGCATCCTGAGAGAAGGTTAACTTCCTTCCACAACTGTTTAGGTGACTGCAAAATGTGAACTTGTTTTTTGTAGAGTGAGGATTTATGTTTATAGGTTCATAACAGATTACTAGGTGAACAGCTCAAGAGCCCTCACAAGTCTAAGCCAAAAAGGTAGAACAGTGCGGAAAATCAACAAGACAAAAAAATGCACTGAAAAGAGGGCAAATGATGGAAAAATGCCTTTAATGCAAAACACACACCAATATTAAGAGCTTTCATCACTAACAGCTGGGACTTCATCACAATACAAACAAGCACCATAACAACCAGGTTAAATATCTCTCCAAAACCCGTAATAGGTTAATAGATTAACCAATCATTAGTTAAAAGCAATTATAAACACTCATCCAAAAAGATATGTTGAGTAGTTGCACTAAATTTCTTAAGTGCAAAACATCTTTCCAATTAGTCATAAAAACACACCATATAATGTAATAAAAAAATTATATGAAAATAGAAAATTATAAAAATGTTATAAAAATATATTATATATAATAAAATGTTGCATTTCTATAATTGTTCACCTTTTTCTTGTAACACAGGGGGAATAGACACATCATTTAAACCTGGGAGGGACATAGCAGCTAAACGTATTTGCCACTGGGTTTCCTTTTTCCTCAAATAATTTTTGCAGTTGCCCCCACTCTGATCAATTGTAATATTTTCCAAAATACCGAAAGTGAATTTACTAAAACCCTTGCACACAAGGGAGTGTTTGTATAAAGCACTGTTCTCCTTTTGATTATTAATCTCATGTGTGCGTGTTCATATATCCTAGTCCTCAGTGCACGTTCTGTTTTTCCTACGTAAAAACATTCACACTTTTCACACAGAGCTAGGTATACCACTTGTTTAATTCCACAATTCCCACTCTGAAAATACATTTTAGTCCTCATACTATTTCCAATTGTTAGCTGCATCTGTTTACTAACATAATTACACTGATTACAGCAACCACATGTTCTAGTACCTCTCCCCTTGGTCCTCATGGGAAATGACCTTCAGTTCCAGAAATCTCTTAAAATTTGCCCCAGTTTTATTGATAAAGAATGTCTGATACCTAGAATGTTGTAAATTTCTGGGTTTACCCTAAAAATATTCCAATTCTTCCTGAGCACATTTCTGATTTCACCAGAAAGATGGCTGTGTTGCAGTACACAAGCTCTCTCAAACTTCTGGGTATTGTTAATAATTGTATTTGAATCCATGCTTAGGCCCATACTCAACAATGGCTTATATAGAACACCCCATTTACTACAGACCTTCTAAAATCTGGTCTACTAGTTTTTTGGGGGTACCCTCTTTCATACAACATATTTCCCAATAAATCGAATTCACCCTTAACATCTTCAAAGTGTAAAGTCATCCAAGTCACCAGAATGGACTGACCCTTCACTAAGCTATTTTTCTATGCTAAGGATAGTTACTGGAAAAATGTAAATAGGAATTGCAAAAACTATTCTTACGACAGACACTGGACTTAAATCCTTGCACTGAATGTGATATAGTGGTGTCCAAATAATTGATTTTAGAACCATCAAAATTACAGGTAAATACCAAATATTGTGTGGTACTGTTCAAGTACTTCAAAAATTCCTGAATCTCCTCCCTAGGAACTTTCCATAAAAATAAATCATCCAAGAATCTTGTGTACAGTTGTACATTCTTCCAAAAGGGGTATTTGATTTGTTGAAAATATTCTCCTTGAAAATATACAATGCTGTTCTCCAAGATAAGGGACACTAATTCACATATGAGAGTAATCTGATCGGGGATAAGCTACAACACATAAACAAGGTCTCCTCAAACAAAGCTAACCCTTCCTCTGTAGGGATCGCAGAACAAATCCTTGATATCTACAGTTAAGAATATTAAATCTTTGTGCCATAAATCACTTTTTAGCTAAGAAATGTCCCAGGAATCCCTTACTAAGTGCAAGATACTTTCAACTTAGAGGCTTAACCCATACATTAACCAGAACAGCCACAGGGTGTGTTTTAGACTCACTGGCTGCTACACTGGACCTAAAAGGGGCCCTTACAAGCCTAGTCAGTTTTATCCAGATTTTACCCAATTTTCTATCTCTAGGGAAAAAATAAGGGTCAGCAAGTGGGTTTTTTTTTTTTTTTACCGACTATGTCCTTAAGGTACATGGGCGTTACCCCAGGTGTGAATTTGCGATTTCCCATCCATTGGTCCAGACTGCACTTGAAGATGCTCAGAAAAGCATTCTATTTCATGTAAGTTGGAAGCCTATTCAAGATGGGAAGCAATCTCTGGGACACATACCGGTCTCTCCAGCATGATCTATTCATGTCAGAGTTTAGGTTTAGATATCTGGACTGGCTAACTCTTGTGCAGTTAATTTTGCAAATATAAAACATTTCCATCACAGCTGGATCAGAGATTGCCTTGCAGGTCAGGCACTGATCACCCTTCAATAAATCAGTAGGAAACTGAATACAGTGATAAAACTTTTAATCGGTCCACATATGACATGTCAATTATTTTGGTAGAAAACTCTAAGGACGATCCAACTGTTGCAGGTGCCTGCCAAGGTACATGCCAAAGGGTGCACTGTACTCCATTATTGGACTGATGAGTGGTACTATGACATCCTTACATCTAGATGCCATACCCTTACATATAAGCTGAGCCACGAAGAAGGATTTTGTCACCACCATGGACACATTGTAGTCAAAGGTCAGATTACAAATCTATCACAGTACCCTGATTTCTCACCACTGGGTCCACTCTTGGGGAGTTCTATCAATGCTGTAATTTGCAGGAGTATTTTATTTCCCAAAGGATGGTATTATACACTTCTTTGCATTTAGTTTGAGGCCATGGCTCTGATCATTAGTCTGCATCAGACTTTTTTGCAGGACATCACCATCATCTGGGGAGTCAATGATTGCCCCCCCCCCCAACTTGCAGTCATGAGCAAATCAGGTCAGCCAAAGGCCATCTACATTTGCCTTGACATCTGAGAAGTATAAACCAAACAGGAGGGGGCACGGCCCTGAGCCCTGCGGTACTCCAGTGGTGACTGGCCTCTTGCTGGATGATAAAGTCAAGGGCAGAGTGTTTTCCTGTGTAGAAGTTTAGTCTAGTGTACTTGGAGATTAATTTAGTGATGCAAAGATTATCCAGAAGAAGGGAGAGGTATAGAGACTGGGATCCTAAAATGTTTAGGGTGAATCTTCCGCGAACGAGTGGCCAAAACTAGAAGTTTTCTGTTGGAGGGGAATTTTAAAATTATGCAATTAGAGCTTGAAGGTGTCCAGAAATTAGTTTGATCAATGGTGACAATAAAGAACATGATGAAAGACTACGGTAAAGCTGAACAGAATGGATATTGAGTATTATGGACTAGTTTTCAAAGGTGAAAATGTTTCAAACATATGGTATATGTGATCTGTAAATAATTATTCTTTCATAAATCTACAAATGTTACTATATGATTGTGTTAGCCATCTAAGGAAGGGGTTAGAGGAAACTCCAATCATCCTCTTAGGACTCTACAGAAATTAGCTGCTGATCTGTATTTGGCTATTTTGAATATGTCATTCAGACTTATAAAATTAATTTTATAAGACGCATACAAAGTACTTCATAAAGGATTAATAAAATGTTCTTGGAAAATGTGTACTTGCCAATGAGGGGATCATGCTTCTCCATATTTCCTAGGGTTTTATAATATATGTGGTTTCAAAAGATCAGTGATGCAACAGCTAGCACACTCGCCTTTGATAAAAAAAAAAAAAAAAAATCTGTGGGTTCTATTCCCACATGAGGTACATTGATTACCAACCCTACAGTGCAGCATAAGAGGGTGCTACATTCCCGTATGTGTCTGTCTATAGATGAGATGTTAAATTGTTGCCACATCTGCTTGATTCAGTGGTAGCCAACCCTAAACCTCTTTCCTCTCTATTTACAAACTGCTCTTTTTACTGGGTTTAATCTAGAATTCCATATTCATGAAAAAAATTAAATGCAATAATTTCTTTTCAAATACTGTTGGCCACATAAATCCACTTGCTAAGTATGCTATTTTCCCATCAGTACTGAATTTATCAAATAAGCCTTTTTTTTCTGAAAGATAATTTACATGTTCTCCAAAATACATTTGTTTACTTCTTCTACTGTTTTCCACACTGAATTCTACATACACATTTATTCCCAAATTGTATCCCTAACACGGATATTTCATTCCTTGTAAAAACACCCTACCTTTACATAACCTAAACCTTTACTTTGCTCTTTATTTAAAACCATCCCTATTCACCTCTAGACACCCATTTGTGCAAATTACGTCTTTTATCCAAATTTTGTTTTTTGTAATTATTCAGGTGTTACATACCTCACCTTCTTCATTTTGAGACTTATTTCACAAACTCAAATTTTTTAAGTAATTCAAATGGTATACATCCCACTGAATAAGAAGTTATGTACCTACCATAACGTTCCATGTTAGTTGTCTTCTCTCGCCTTCTTTCTTGCTTGATGGGTTCGGAGCCGATCCTCGGCTCCGACTCGGCACTTGCTTTAGCTCGAGAACTCCTTTTACCAGCTCGAGGCAGCCCCATATCCCATGATGCAAGGCAGGAAGTACCCAGATCTCGTTTGTTGACAAAGGGCAATAACACCAAGCATAAAATACTTCCCAAAGGAAGAAGAAACTTACAGATGGAAAAAGGACCAGGTCTGAATGGTCTTTAGCATAATAGTTTCTTATACAAGGTCTGTCCAGGCCAGGGGAAAGGAGGGAGGGTCGCAAGAAAGAAGGCGAGAGAAGACAACTAACATGGAACGTTATGGTAGGTACATAACTTAATGTTAAGTTGTCAATCTCGCCTTCATTCTTGCTTGATGGGACCGCGTCCCTAGCACCTCTATCCTGGGTGGCTCAATGGAACAAACTCTTGAGGACTGTAGAGCCAAAACTGGCTCTGTCCCTGGAGGCCAAGTCCAATTTGTAATGGGAAACAAAAGTGTGAGGAGTGGCCCAAGTGGCCGCTGCACAAATAGTGTCCAAAGGCAGTCTAGCTTGAAACGCTGTAGAAGTAGCTAAACTCCTAGTTGAATGTGCTTTAGGTTTTGAGCACAGCTGATTTCCCCTGATCGTATAAATTTCAGTGATGACCGAAGAAAGCCATCTGGACAAAGTCACTTTAGAAACAGGAAGGCCTTTTTTATTATCCGCATAGGAAACAAAAAGTTGATCAGATTTTCTAAATTTTTTTGTTCTGTCCAAATAATATCTAAGCTGACGGTGGACGTCAACATAATGTAGCTTTTGTTCAGCTCTATCTGAATAGTTAGGAAAAAATACAGGGAGATCAATGGATTGATTCAGATTGTTTTGTGAAGCGACCTTAGGTAAAAAGGATGGATTAGTTCTCAAAGATACTCTGTCTTTGTGAAAAATCAAATAGGGGGGTCGAACCGAAAGAGCATGAAGTTCAGACACCCTCCTGGCAGATGTAATAGCCACTAGGAATAACGTTTTCCAAGAAAGATATTTTAGGGAACAAGAAACAGCTGGCTCGAAGGTATCAAGGATGTCAGCACTAAATTTAGATCCCACTGAGGAGGAGGATTCCTGATTGGAGGCTTTAGTAGGAAAATTCCTTTCAAGAAGGCCCTGCAGAGCCTATGGGACATAATATTATGATCTGCTATCCCGACATGAAAATTAGAAATAGCAGCCAACTGAACTCTGACTGTGGAAGAAGAGGAGCCTGCATGAAAAATCTCTGCTAAGAAGTCCAGAACTGCCTGAACAGGGGCAGTAAAAGGATCAATATTTTGGGCCTTAGCCCAATAAGAGAAACGTTTCCATTTGCTTGTGTAAATCCTCCTGGTAGAGGATTTTAGAGAAGCTACTATGATATCTCTAACTGGGTTAGAGATCAAAGGAAGCCTGGCTAAGGAAGGAAGTGGAGCAACCATGCTGTGAGGTTGAGAGAAGGGATTGACCGGTGCAGCTGACCGGATTGGTGAATCAGTAGATCTGGCACTGGGTCCAGATGCCACGGCTGCACCAAAAGGTGATGATGGAGGAACGGGAACCAAACTTGTCGAGGCCAGTAAGGGGCAATAAGAATCAATTTGGCTCTCAAAACGGTAGCTTTCTGGATCACCTGAGGGATCAGAGGAAATGGAGGGAAGGCATAAAGAAGTCCCTGGGGCCAATCCTGGGTCAGAGCGTCTCTGGGGGGATGGCCTGATAGAGGGAAGAGGCTGAAGAAGTCTGGACATTTGCTGTTTTGGGGAGTAGCAAAAAGATGGCAACATGGACGACCCCATTCCAGAAAAATCTCTTCCGCTATGGATTGCTTGAGAGACCACTCGTGAGGCATGAGAATAGCTCTGCTCAATCTGTCCGCTATAATGTTGGTTTTCCCAGGGATATGCGTTGCTACCAGAAACCGATGAGAGGAGATCGCCCATTGCCAAAGTCTGAGCTTCTCGACACAAGGGGTAGGACTTGGTTCCGCCCTGTTTGTTGATATACCAAACTACAGACATGTTGTCTGTGTGGACTGCAATTGTCCCTACAGGAAGAAAGTCGTTGAGGGCTTGCAACGTTAAAAGCACTGCTCTCATCTCCAGGACATTTATGTGCAGATGGTACTCGATCGGTTGCCACGTCCCATGAACCATCCTGCCCTGATAATGACCCCCACCCGATCAGGGAGGCATCCGTGGTGACAGTGGCTATCGGGGACGGAGGTACAAAGCACCTGCCTTGGTGAACCTGAGACGATGTGATCCACCAAGCAAGATGTTCTTTGCATGTTTGTGTCACCAGAATCTGGTGACGCATTGGGAGTTGCTGGTATGACCACTGCGTGAACAGCATCCACTGAAGGAGGCGCATGTAGAATCGAGCCAGGGCAAGAAGAGTAATGGCCGCAGCCATGAGACCTAATACCTTTAGAACCATTCTGGCCTGTACTTTCTTGCTGGCCAGAATGATCCTGACATGAGTCTGAATGTCTGAAACTCTTTGTTCTGTAAGGGTAGCTGACATCCGAACAGTGTTTAAGTTTGCGCCTATGAAGGTAATAGACTGGCAGGGCGATAAGGATGACTTTTCAAGTTGATTGAGATGCCCAAATGAGAACAAAGGTCTATTGTGTAATCCCTGGCTTGTATAAGCTGATGCCTGGTGGTGGCTGACAGGAGCCAGTCGTCGAGATACGGAAACACCTGGAATCCTTGACGTCTCAGGTGAGCCGTGACCACTGCCATGCATTTGGTGAACACTCTGGGGCTGTAGTGAGACCAAAGGGCAGGGCTCTGAACTGGAAATGACTGGACCCCAGCCGAAAGCGGAGAAATCTCCTGGAGCGTCTGTGAATTTTGATGTGATAGTACGCATCCTGAAGATCTATTGAGCACATCCAGTTGTCCTTCTGTAAGAAGGGCAGAATTGACTGAAGAGTGACCATTCGAATCTTGTCTTCCTGACAGACTTGTTGAGTCTGCTGAGATCCAATATTGGTCTCCAGTCTCCCGTCTTTTGGGGACCAAAAGAACCTTGAGTAGATTCCGGCTCTGAATGGTCTATTGTAACTGGCTGAATGGCTCTTTTGCAGTAGTTTTGCGATTTCTAACTCTGCGATGTCCCTTAGACCGGGTGGTACATCTGGAAGGGAACTTGAGGGAAGGGACTTTCCTCGAAAGGAATTATGTAACCCTTGGATATGATCGACTGTACCCATCTGTCTTGAGTGAGGGAATGCCAGGCTTCTGGGTACAGTGATAATCTTCCCCGACTGCCTCCAAGGAGGGACAGCCGGGCAACACCTCAGGGATGCTGAAAGGGCTTATCAGAGAGAGGCTCCCTGTTTCCCTGGTTCTTGGACCCCTCTGCCTCTAGAGCGTGCCTGTTGTTGTTACCCCCTCTGCCTCTAGGGGTAAACTGACCACGTGAATCCGGCGCGACTCCTTGGGATTTACGGAACCACATTTTCCCACCTTTCTGTCCTTTGGGATAAGGCCTAGAAGGGGTGGAAAAACGGACTCCAACAGCAGAAAGAGTCTTGCCGTCCTGCTCACACCTGGTCAAGGTCTCCTTCACCTGAGGGCCAAACAAAGCTGACCCATCAAAGGGAGAATTTGTGAAGGACGCCTTAAAGGGATCCGCAAAATCACATAGCCGCATCCAGGCTTGGCGTCTAAGAGTCACACCTGTGCCTGCGGCTCTACTCGCTCCATCCGCAGCATAAGATATTAGCCGCATGGAGGAGTTAGCAATGGAATTGAGGGTTCCTAGCTGCGAAGCAATCTTTTCTTGAGCCCCTGCAGCTGTGGGATCCTGAACTACTTCTCCCAGCTCCTTCAGGATATCTCTCTGGAGTCTGGTGAAGTGACAAAGATAATTCAGCGAACGCATAGCAAAGGTCGCTGAGGAAAACATCTGCTTGCCGTACCTATCCATGGTCCTAGAGTCCTTATTAGGAGGATGGACGGGCACGGAAGGATCAGCAAGTTCCTTTTTGGTGGCCGCAGCCACCACCATGGCATCAGCGGGGACACCTTTGGTTAGGAATTGTTTGTCACTAGGGGCAGTGATAAATTTAGAAGGCCTCCTAGGGACTGGCTCTACAGAGTCAGGAGCTGTCCACGCCTTTCGTGCAATAACCTGCATAAGGGGTCGAAGGCGGAGACACCCAGGAGGTGGAGGGCCGAGATCCAAACGCCTCTAGGTATACTGACTCATCCTCAGAGGGATTGTTGGTGGGCCAGTTTCCCCTCTGTTTGAGAAGTTCTAGGATGTCTGAAAAGGAGACATCCTCAGAGGGGGATCTAGGGGATCCCTCTGACTCATCAAAGTCAGTATCCGAAGTGACAGACTCGGGGGAGTCTACATGCTTCCTCTTACAAGTCCTCTTCCTAGGAGGATCTTGCCAAACATCAGGAGAATCCTCGGAAGAGGGGGAAATTCCCAATGGGGAAACCTGAGGCGGAGGATCTCTGGGTCCAGTAGCAAGAGAAGTGGCAGAGATGTCAACAGGTACCATAGAGGGAGGAGCTACGGGAACAGACTGCTGACTGATACCAGTGGCCAGTACACTCTTCATCACCTCGAATGCTCCCCTCCCAGGCAGGTCCGAGAGAACCCGCTCCGAAGAGCTAGGAACTCCAGGAACCACCGAAAGGGAAGTCTCCGAGGCAGATGTCGGAGCCGAGCTCACCAAGGCCGAGGCTCCAAGGGGAAGAGCGGGCTCGGACAAGGGTCCGATGCCACTCACCCTCGGAGGAGACCATGGAAGCCCGACCACGAATCCCTCTAAGGAAGAGGAGATAAGAGTAGGGGCTGAAGGAACAGAAGGGGTATCCGTCCTCCAGCCGTAGCAGTAACCATGCCCGAAGACTCCAACTCCAAGCTCTGGGGTAGAGTTGAAGGAGGAACTGTAACGGGGTGTGGACCAACAGTCGCCTGCTGAGACGGACTGTGTAACATTTGGGCCAGTACCTGTGACTTGAGTAATCTACTGACCACTCTCTCTAGGTCATGATCTGACAACCTGGATGACCTTGAAGATCGGCTCCGATGGCTCCGCTCCGATAGAAGAGGCGGCCGAGCCGAAAGTATCGGCTCCAAGGAAGGAGACCTCGACCTCTTCCTGGAATGGGCCATCGGAGCCGATACTACTGATCCTGTCGGCACCGACTTCTCGGAGCCGACAGAACGTCTCGATGTATCGGCTCCAGCCGGAGCCGATACAGCCACCAAAGTAACGGTGTCGGAGCCGATCGGAGCCGACACCGATGCCTGCGCCACATGGGTGTCAGAGCCGATCGGAGCCGACATCGAAGTGGCCAACACAGATTCGGCACCGATAGCCATCGGCGCCGAAAGCTTTGTGGATCCAGGATCGGCTCCAGCCGGAGCCGATCTCGACTCAATACGAGTCGGAGCCGAGGCCGCAGGCTTAGAAACAGAAGCCTGGGCCTTGGCAGATTTAGTTGATTTTTGTGGAGCCGACTTAGCCGGAGAGCCCTCCGGCTTAAGAAGACCCCTGAGAATCAACTTGTTGCGTCTCTCCTGCAGGACTCTCTGGCTGAAGGAGTGACAAATAGCACAGGAGTCCTGCAGGTGAAGAGGGCCCAAACAGTACAGGCAAGAAGTGTGACCGTCTGTCAGAGACATCTTCTGACAGCACGAGTCACACTTCTTAAAACCTGAAACCCTCTCCTTAGACATGGTGCGTAAACACAACACACACAGACACACCAGTCAAAATTAAATTAAACAAATACCAAGAGGTATTTTATACAAAACACCAACACACACACCCTAACAGGGGGGGGGATGGGATAGGGAAAATTGACTAACTAAAAATTAAAAGAGACAGGGATTTCTGTCAGAAAAAGGGTAGAATTAAAATTAAACTATCAAAAATTAGTTTTAAACTAAAAGGGGCTTGAAAAATCACAAATGTGAACTACTTACCAGGAGCTGGTAAAGAGAAGACCTCCCAAGCGAAGCGGCAAACGAGATCTGGGTACTTCCTGCCTTGCATCATGGGATATGGGGCTGCCTCGAGCTGGTAAAAGGAGTTCTCGAGCTAAAGCAAGTGCCGAGTCGGAGCCGAGGATCGGCTCCGAACCCATCAAGCAAGAATGAAGGCGAGATTGACAACTTAACATCAACCCTTTACACCACTCTGCATATGTACCTCTTGGCTTAACCAGCAATTTAAAAGTTTTTTTTTCATTTTTACTATATGCTGACATACATAATTTCCTAACTTTCTCATTTATATTATATTCTTTCATTATTACCCATAAGATTTCATATCTAGTTGCATCAAATGCCTTATTAATGTCTCCTATCATGATGTTTACTTTTTCTTTTCTATTCATACTATTATCCACAATTCTCTACATTAATAATTCTTGATAACCCTTCCCCTTTATACTACATACACTATCTTCCATAAATATTCTCCATTTTAGTGTCAGATTTTTCTATCATTTTATAAAGAACTTACAGTCATTATTATCAGTGTCCAGGTTTTTAGTTATCTTATCTTCCTTCTTCCATATGAAATTAAGTATTCCATTACAAAATTCTTTATACATAAAACCTTCATTTAACTATTCATCCAAAATCTTTAAATAAAATGTTGTTTGCCAATCCCTTACATTTTTATACATTTCATACCCTATTCCATCTGGTCCTGCAGCCAAATCTATTTTTTACTTGTCCTAATACTTTATCTAGCTCATTTTAAAGTCTCCTTTTCTGATTCTTTATTCTCCTTCTGTTAACTTTTTTACTTTGCATGTTTTTTCACTAAAAATTTCTTGTACATACTGTACTACACCTTTCACAATATTTTCCTGAGTTCTATTTCACCTTTTACATTTATTCTCTCATTACACTGCCATCCTCCTTTACTAATATGCTTAAGAAACTCGATGCTACTATTTTTCCTTGTAAAAATATTTTTGCTCAACAATTCTTCTATATTTTCTTGATTTCTTTCATATAATTATTTTTCTTTTTCAAAGTACTTTCTATCATTATGTCCTAAATCTTCCAATTCATTTTTCTATGCTCTTTTATATTTTTCTTTCTCTACTTTCCTCACATCATGTCGCCACTATTCAAAAAAACTTTTTTATATTTTGCCCTAAATATCATCCCCAATTTAAAAAAAAATTCTCATGGTAATATGATCCTTCCATAACTGTCTTGCTAGTGTATTTACTTCTTCAAGCCATGCTTTCTCATTCATCCTTTTTATTCCTTTGCCTATTTTTATATATCCCTTGTTTTCCTTTATCTCTAGCCATACTGCAAGATGATTAGAAAATCCTGTTTTCTTCCCTTCTCGTATAACAAAACCATCTGATACTATAAAATAATCTATTTAAATTCTATACATACCCCTTTTATAAGTCCATGAATTTGTCTCAAAAGTGCTAGCTTACCACATCCTAAAACTTCTAACATTTTTCTTACATTATTCCCTTTCTTTTTACACTTGCCTCTTAAATCACAAACATTATTTCCTTTCTTTTTACGCTTGCCTCTTAAATCACAAACATCTCCTATTGTTATAATATTCATGCCTATCACTACATACTCTAAAATTTGGTGAGTTTTCCCTTTCTTTACAATTAGTATGAGCATACATTATAATTCTATATACTTGTTCCTTCTATTTTAAATCTATAATGGCGATTCCTTCCATTTTTGCTACAGTTACATCTCTTTACTGTATTTCTACAGAATATGGCTATTCCAGAACATCTCTCATTTCCCAAATTCCAGATTATCTTTCCTCCCCAGTTTCTCTGTTTGTAATCTCTCCATTTGTTAAAAAAACTTGTCTTCGAATAACATCTATATCACATGTATTATACCACTCCAAAATCCCTATTCTTATTATATTCTTAATACTATTCGCATTTACAGAAAACACGCTAAAATTTTAATTTTTCATTTTCCTTAGATTTATGGTTTCATAAGATCATAGTTAGTTAATTGCTAGGTTAGCTTTCTTAATAGGCTTAGGATATTCTAAGCCTAGCCAATCTCCCTCCCAAAGGTGAAAATCAAACACTGTATCTTGTATCTGTGAGTCAAACACCTTAACCATTATACCAACCTCAGTCGTAAGCTATATATATATTCCTTTCTTTCCATTTCTGTTTTTTTTTTCTTTTGTACTTATCCCTTTAAATTTTCTTTTTGTCTTTTACCCTTTTACCAATAATTATTTATTTTTTTCATGACCTCCCGATTTAAGTCTTCAGTACATATTTCAGAACCTTCGACTATGGCCTCTTTTTTCTCATCTAATTTTTCTTCTATTTCTTCTACTTCTAAAATTTCTTCTCTTTCTTTTTCTGTTTCCTTACTCTTATTTTCATTTCTACAAACAATCCATAAATGTCCAATTTTGTTACATGTATAACTTTGCAATTTAGATTTTTTGTATTATGTCCGATTTCCCCACAAATATAGCATTTTCTTTTGCCACAGTTACTTATCAAATGTCCTTTTCCGTTAAAAAACTTTTTGGTGTTTTCTCCAATTTTTTTACAACACCCATATTCCCATCCACATTTAACATGCTTGGTATATATATATATATATATATATATATATATATATATATATATATATATATATTTTTTTCCTATTTTTTTAACACAAAATAAGATTTCTGCCACCACTTCATAAACCCCTTCTGCCATAAACTTTTGCAATTCTCCAGTACTTCTTTACATAACGTTTTCAAACATCCTTTCACAGTCTTTTTTTCTACCTCGGCTCTTTCTCATTTCCCTGTTAAATGCTTTTATCACATAAAATTCTACGGGTTATAATCTTTTTTCATATTCTCCAAGAACATTTTCCATTAAAAAAAGCCTCAAATATAATGTCACAAAATGTCAATTTGTTAAAAATAAATGCTCTTACTTCATGTGGTTTTCCCCAAATGAACCATTACATTTTCCCACACTTCATACCTCTCCATTTCTTTATCTTCTTTACTTTGAGTCATTACCACATACTTATGTTTTTCATTTTTGTCGTCTTTTCTGTTACACCCCTTCTGCCTTCTTACACTTTCTCTGCATACATTTTCTTTTCCATCTCACCAATATTCTTCAGGACTGTCTCTGCATCAGCCTTTTGTATTTTCTCCATAATGTCCCTCCACCCAAGAAACATCTTCATTTTCTGGCTTACTTTGCATCACCATTTTTAAGCAAATCATCCAACAACCCTCCCTGCCTAGAGGGTTGTAATTATACATCAACCATTTACTGACTCATCTCCATCAAACAGATTTTTGAGAAACATCTCCTCAGAATCCTGCACACATTCTCCAGTCTCGATATTTGATTTCTCCTCCATTTCTCTAACCTCTCCATCATCTCCTTCTCTTTCCATTTGCCTACCCGTTTCTCCAGACCACCTCTGCATCTGGAACAGAAACAAAGTGCTCCTGCAAAATGGGTCCTACTCGCAACAATGATGAGTAGGGGTAGTTCCTCGATGCTCTGGCCAAACTTCTCACAGTAGTATAAATAATACTTCGGGTCTCCCCTGAAAAGAAGCCACTAGTCTAGTGAGACTAACCTGGTCAACAAAGGATAAATAAATTAAAAAAGCTGTTTTTTTTTGTTTTTGGTATGTTTTAACATGTGTACAATATACATAAGAAAAAACAATCACAGCAAGTGCAGAATCACTTATGCACTACAGGCATTGTTTTTCATGATAATACATAAATAAACATCAGTTCATTAAATAAGCAAAAGTACTCCTACAGAGAAGGTGGTGGCCAAGAAAGTCATATGTAACTAGTAGGGAACTTGCTCCCCTTCTTTATAAATGGGAACCCTACAGGCATGGGTTTGCTTGCAGAACTAGGAAAGCTGTGCACCAATCCCTCACTTGACTGTTTGCATTTTAACTGCTACGAATGGTTGATTACTTCACAGTTAAAGTACGTAAAGTTTTTCTAAAAATGTATATGTTATTAAGTTCTTTAGAACCATGTATGGAAGAAGTGTCAAGCTATCTGCAAATTTTATCAAACTACTGCCTAAATGGGAGTGTCTTCCTGTACTTATGTATTTGCTGGATGTATTATTAACAAAAGTGAATTGCTATACAAAGGAGAGGGGAGCTCTACATCTTGGATGGTAAATCCACTCACAAGGAACACAATTCTAATTACTTAAGGACACTATCTCTAGACTGCAGCCCTGCAAGCAACATAGATGAACATGAGCATAATGCATTATATTCATTTTGTACTTGTAAATCTTTGCAGTATGAAGCCTTATACCTGGCTAATGGCTGTACGGGTTTTGTACCAGCCCAAAAATCTGGCTAATAAACTGTAAATAAAAATTAAATTAGATGATAAGACAAATGAAGAAACATATTAAGGGATACTGGCTTTGAGCAGTGGTATCTGTCTTCTAGCGTGCAACACACAAAGGATGCTGCTGTTACTCTCTTAGTGATGGTTTATGACCATGGAAAATACATCAGTAGACACTCAGGATTATGTTGGGTGAAGGGGTAAACGAGTATAACTTAAATTACGATCATTAGTGTTTATTCACCCCCCTCCCATTTACCCCCTCCATTATGCAACTGGTCTTTCCAGGAACAACGTGGAAAATGGTGGCCTTTCAGAAAGGTTTAGCTCTCTAAGAGTCTAAAACTGGCTCCGTATTGAAAAGTTGGCACTCGTAACTCTTGGGTATCAACACGCTAAAAAAAACTTAAATGCAGGGGAAGAGGAAATATTGAGCATTACTCTTCTCCCTTAAAATTTTTTAAGTTGCAAAGGCCCCACATCCCAAAATTTACATATACTACATCCGAGACTGCCATACCTTACAGAAAAGTGTATATTCCGATAAATGGCCATTTCAGACTTAATATATGAAAGTCAGTTTTTTTTTCCAGCTATTAAGTCTCAACATTGCAGGACTCACTAAGGCAGGTCCTATTTTAAACGGTTACCCTAAACCTTAGTAACAAGTACCCAAAAACTTCAACAACCTCAAGCATTTTATATACAATATTTGAGGTGCTATGTGAGCATTTATGTTACAGTAAGGGGGCTAGCTGCTGTGTTAGGTATTAATTAGGTATTAAAGTTGGACAGACTAAGTATGTCTTTTACTCTAGCCAGTACAAATCAAGATGAACTGAGAAGGTGAATTCAACTACCAAGCATTTTTTGAGAGTGCAGAAAAGATTCCTACATGTGCTGCCTGAATGTATTCTGTGCATATTACTGCCCTCTACTCTGGCAAGGCATTGGAATTTTCCTACATTCAGTCTTAAAACAAGAAAAACAAGAATAATTTACTTGATGTAAACAGTTAATTGACGATAAGCTTGTAGAGACATGACAGAATGGGATGCCTGTAAGAAAAAAAAAAAATAAAATGTGAGAGAAAACAATTATACCAATGTTTTGGGAAAGAGAGGGCATGACAGACAAAGAAGACAAGAGACCAGTTAGCAAAACTGCTAAACAAACTATGATGATTTGGCAGTATAAGGGTAAGTGACAAAGGTGAAGCAAAACAGGTGGAAATCTGAATTTAGGAGGGAGGCATTAAAAGAAAGAAACTTTTTATATCTCACCTGGCTGTCAGGAAGCATTAGATTGCAGCAGTAAAGGTCACAGGGAGATATTTCAGGTCTAAAATGAATAGAAGAGTCAAATTATAACACAGATCCTGTTATGCTAGCTGTTTTGTAAGTCAAACACCTTAACCATCATACCAACCCCCAATCATAACAATGACATTATCAGTCACTGTGCAAATCACAGTATAAACTGGGTAAACAAAAGGGAGATTCTGAATTATTTTAGGAATTTCCACTTGCCTAAAGATACTAGCAAGGAGCAGCTGCAATTATGATCCAATAACTGAAAAATAAATAATAGCAGTTTTGTAAGAGCAAGTGACAGGTAAAAACTCCATGTAGGAATGGTATTACAAAAAAATTATGGAAGGTGTGCAAAGAAAAAAATAATAGTTTGTTTACTTAATGTATCTATCCATCCATCCTCAACCCCTTTTTCCCATTTTGCACATGGGGTCAGGGTGTCACTTCAACAGTGACAATCATCTCGAGCCAATGTTTACACTACCGGGTGGGTAGCCCAGCCACGGTAATTCATCTGTACCACTCACACATACAGCCAATTTAGAGTGTCCATTCCACCCAATCCACCTACTGCATTTGTCTGGAATGTGAAGAAAACTAGAGCACCTGGAGGAAACCCACATGACCACAGGGAGGACATGCAGACTCCACACAGAAGGCACCCCAGTTGAGAATCGAACCAGAGAACCTCTTGCTGTGAGGCGACAATGCTAAGTGCTGCACCACCGCGGCCACCCAAATCTATATACAATACAGTTTTAAAGACTAGAGAAATCCCTCTCTAATTGAAAGTGTTACTCTTCGGTAGAAAGAAACACAAGCCTGGCCTAGTCAGTATTAAATTGTGATTATAAGTTGTTTATTGTGATTACTGTAAAGAGGCTTTAAGGGATACTCCATGTTTGATTAAAAAGTACCAATGCAGAAAGAAAAGTTGTGTAAAATCTTACCACTGATGCCCTTCTCTTCCATGTTGTAGTATTCTACATGTGGTTTACCCTTCATCCTTTCACATACGTCCGGCCAGTATTCCAAAGTTTTTCAGTCCCCCAGTGTGTCGGGCGTCTGACATGGCAGCAGGAACATGGGCCATAAAAGTGACATCTGTAAGCACCAGCCCTGAAAACAGAAAGCCCCAGCTGGAGCCAGTCCTAGTAGGGCATAGCCCATCCAGTGTCAACCAGACAAGCAAGTGCAACCTGACAGGAGGGGAAGGATGGTGGGAAAGAATACTGCAACATGGAAGAGAAGAACACCTATGGTTATGGTACAATTTTACATAAATTTTCTGTGTTCTTCTATTCCAGTGTTGCAGTATTCTACATTGTGGGTGAGTGCCAAAGCTCACTATGAATGGGGTGGTAGTCTGGCAGAAGTTTCTACGAATCTGTGAAAGATATTCCAGGCAAACCCCACCCTGGCCCTAGTGATGTGGTCCAGCTTATAACTTTTGGTGAAAGTGTGCACGGAGGACGAAGTACCAGCTTCCAGAATTGTGTTGGTGTCTAGCCCCTTGAAGAAAGCTCCTGAGGAGGCTATAACTCTGGTGAAGTGGGTATAATGTTGTCCTGCAAGGTCTTCCCATGGTATGTGTAACAAAAGGAGATGGCCCTGGATATCCAGGCCAAAATTGTCAGTTTGGTCACTGCTTTCTCCAGGGCTCTGGGGTGGAAGGAGACAAACACTTGGTCAGACTTTCTGATGGACTTGATTTTATGGAGGTAAAACCTAAGCTGTGTGTGAACATCTAGGGAATAGAGTGCTCTCTCACTGTCCCCCTGTGGCTTAGGGAAAATGTTGGTAGGTGAACGGCAGTATTCAAGGATAGATCACTGACCACCTTGGGCATGATAAGAAGGAGTTAGTTCTGAGAGTAACCCTGTCAAGGTGGAAAAAGTACAGTTGTGTACACTTACCATAAATGCAGATGTTCGAGTGTATTCACTGTTGCAGTCATTACATTTGGGGTAATCTGCTGGCAGGTTGCCCTCAGTCGGCCTGATAAAAAGTCTTGGGTCCTGTGCCAGTTGCTGTCCCTTCTTCCATGACGTCAGGTCGTCAGGGGTATAAAACATGCAGCAGACATCATTACATCAGTTTTTCTTGCCCCAGATGTCAGGTGCCCCCCGAATGGGGAGCAAAATAAAATTTTATAACACAAAAATATACCTTCAACCAAAAGCAAATACTCCAAAAAGGCTTTTAAGCATAGCAACAGAAAGTAGACGTACAGTCAGAGGAAAACAGGGGGCTGGAGGAAGGGTAACCAGGATTGCAACAGTGAATACACTCGAACATCTACATTTATGGTAAGTGTACACAACTGTAGTATGTTCTTCGTGTTTCACTGTTGCAGTCATTACATTTGGGTAGATTCCCAAAGCTATGTTTGGGAGGATGGATTTATACAGCATTAGGACCAGCTATAAGGCCCTGCAAGACAGCAGTGGCAAAGCCAGCTCTAGATTTAGAGAAAATTGGTAAATGATAATGCTTGATGAAAGTATGAACTGAACTCCAGGTAGTAGCTTCTAGAATATCCCTGGTAGGAACACCTCTGAGAAAAGCTGCAGAAGTAGATGCAGCCCTGGTGGAATGAGATCTGATCCCCTGGGGTATAGGTTTTCCATGGTGCTTATAGCAGAAATGAATGCAATGGCTTATCCATTTAGAAATGGTTTGTTTTGAAATAGCGTTCGCTGCAGGGGCAGAGGGAAAGGCTATCAGCAGTTGTTCAGATTTTCTTAGAGTTTTAGTCCTGTCCAAGTAGAATCTAAGTTGTCTGTGCACATCCAATGAATGCAGAATCCGTTCCCCTTTGTTTTGTGGATTGGGGAAGAAAGTTGGCAAATGAATGGACTGATCAAGAGCCACACTGGATACCACCTTGCGCATGAAGGATGGATTGGTCCCGAGTGAGACCATGTCCGCATGAAAGATGGTGAAAGGCTCCACTGCCATAAGGGCCTGTAACTCAGAAATCCTTCTAGCTGAAGTGATTGCTAGAAGGAAGGCTGTTTTCCAAGAAAGACATTTCAAGTCTGCAGTAGCAGCTGGCTCGAAAGGAGGTAGAGTGAGTTTCTCCAATACAAAGTTAAGGTCCCAGGGAGGGGTTGGAGCTCTCCTGAGTGGTCTCAAGTTGTTGGCCCCTCTGAGGTACTGCTTGAGCAGAGGATGAGAGAAGAGGGGAGGTTCTGTGTTATAATGAGCTGAAATGGCTGAGGCATGGATTTTAAGAGAGGAAAATGACAGGCCCTTGTGAAGCATCTCAGTTAAGTATTGTAAAATCTGAGGTAAATTGGGTGCTGCTGTGCTCATTCCTCGAGATTGATTCCAAGCACAGAATCTTTTCCATTTGTCAGCATAAGATTCTCTAGTACTAGGTCTTCTCGTCTCCAAGATGACATCCATCACAGGCTTGCTGAGAGATGCTAAGGGTGAATTTAAGTGATTAGCCAAGCTGCAAGGTTCAATGTTGGGAGCTTAGGGTGCAGAATCGGGTTCTCCTGCTGAGACAGTAAGGTAGGTGTCTGAGGCAGGTGCCATGGTGATATTTGTGACACACTGCGCAGGTACCAGTGTTGGCGTGGCCAGTCTGGAGCAATCAAAATCATTCTTGGTTTGTCCTGTTTGACTTTTAACAGAAGTTTGCAGAGTAGAGGCAGAGGTGGAAAGGCGTAAACAGATAGATTTTTCCAGCTGAAGGACAGAGCATCCACTTTCCAGGCTTTTTTTTTTTTTTGTGGGGAATCCTTGTGCAACATTTGTCCAACTGGTAGTTCCGGGGGGAGGCAAATAGATCTATGTCTGGGCTCCCCCATTTGCTTGTCAACATGTTGAAAATCCGTGGTTCCAGTCTCCACTCGTGTGGGTCCATGAGATTACTGCTTAGTCCGTCTGCCAGTGTATTTAATTTTCTTGGCAGGAATTGAGCTTGTAGGTGCACTTGGTAGCTCAAGGCCGTGTTCCACAATGCCATGGCTAGTCTGCAGAGGGGGAAGGAATGTGTACCCCCCTGCTTGTTTATGTACCACATAACCATAGTGTTGTCCGTCTTTACTATTAGTTGTCCTGGAAGAATGTAGTCCTTGAAGGCTGTCAGAGCATTCTGTACAGCTAACTTTTCTTTCTGATTGATGTATAGGCGCATTTGACTCGGGTTCCATTTGCCCTGAATGCACTTCACTGCCAGGTGAGCTTCCCATGCATAGTCTGATGCGTCTGTAGTTAGGGTTTGGGCGGCAGGGGGTAGCGTGAATGGCAGTCCCTTGTCTTGGTGGCAGGCCTCTGCCCACCATAGGAACTCCAGGTGTAGGCAAGGTATGATAGGAATCATTGTTTCCAGGCAGTGACAATGTTGACTCCATAAACTTTAAGTACCACTGAAGTTTCCTCATATGCAGTCTTGCATATGGAATTAGAAGAATGCAGGAGGCCATGAACCCCAAGGCTTGCAGTGTCTTGCAGACAGCAGGGTTTTTGTGGCCACTTGTTTGAAGTAAGTTACCAAATGAATTTGCTTCTCTGGAATGAGGACCTTCTTCTCATGAGGAAAGCCATCTGGGCAGTTGTACTCAAGCCTGCACCCAGGAATGTGATCTGTTGAGAGGGTACCAGTTGTGATTTCTTTTCGTTGATGGTGTACGTTAGACAAGTTAAAACCCTTTTTACAAACACCAGATGATTTAGAAGTATGGCCTGGTTTTCTGCCTGAATTAGACAATCATCCAGGTATGGATATATTTGGATATTTCTTTGGCTGCAAAAAGCAATTACTGGAGCCAGGCACTTTGTGAATACCCTGGGCGCAGTAGATAAGCCAAAGGGTAGTGCAGAGAACTGATAATGCAAGTAGCCTGCTTTGAAGCGTAGGTATCTTCTGCAAGAGTCCCTGATTGGGATATGCAGGTAAGCTTCTTTTAAATCTAGAGTTGCCAACCAGGCATCTTTGTCTAGCATAGAAAGTAACTGGTGAAGGGTCAGCATTTTGAATTTTGGAATGTCCAGAAAGGTGTTTAGAGTAGACAGGTCCAGAATTGGATGCCATGATTTGTCTTTTCTGGGTACCAGGAATAGCCTGGAATAGAAACCTTGTCCCTTTTCCTCTTCTGGTACCGGTTGAATAGCCCCCATGTTTAAGAGGGAAAGTACTTGTTTCTGAGCCTCTGCCCACTGTTTTGGGGGCAGATCTGGCCATCCGTTTGGTGTTGGCAACGTGTGGAAATGAAATTTGTACCCCTGGGACAGTATATTTAAAACCCATTTGTTGTGGGTTATGAGTTCCCAGTTTTTTTGCATGAAAAGCAATCTTTCCTCCCAAAGGGGTGGCTGAAAGGAAAGTCATTAAGACTGTTTACCATAGGGGGGTCTTGTTATTTCCAGCTTTGGAAGTGGAGGTCCCCCATTGCTGAGGTCTGAGAGTCCCCTGGGACTGAAACCTGGTGCTTCTGTTGTGTCTGGATTTGGCTCGAGAGGATCTGGAAGGAGCTGGAAAGGACCAATTCTTGGTAGGCCAGTGCCTACTAAATCTTGGAGGTTGCACTTGCAAGAAGTGTTTTACAGTTTGCACAGATTTAGCTTTATCTTCCATCTTTTTTAAAACTTCTTCAGTCTTACTGCCAAACAGGCGGTCATGATTTAAAGGAGCATCCAACAAGTTTGCTTTAACATGATCAGGCAGAGATTGCTCTTTAAGCCAAGCATGCCTTCTAAGCACAGAGCCAGTAACAGCAGCCCTGCAAGAGGCCTCTAAAGAATCAAAACCACATTGCAAAGTATGTTTTCCAACTTGTTCAGCAGAATGCAATACATCCTGTAAATCTTTATTTTCCACACAGCCAGAAATCAACATCATTTTCTGTTTAAGCAGTCCAATAATATGCTGTTGATAGTTTAACATATGAAATTGGCAGTTTAAAGCCCTGATTGCCAAGGTTGCAGAAGTATAAACCTTTTTACCCCATCTATCCAGAGCCCTGGAGTCTCTATCAGAAGGAGTAGGATTTTTAGCAGTAGAAGCCTTAATGCCCTTAGGCCCTTGAGAAATGGTTTCAAGATCTGCAACAGGATTTTTGAAAAGGAACTTGTGGGACTCAGGAACCCTGTAGCATCTGTCAGGTTTACAAGGAGCTGGAGGCAGGGAATCAGGGGTCATACTGGGTTCCGAAAACACATCAACAATGTCTAGCACAGGAGGTATAGCCAAAGGCCTACACTGAGGTAAAATAAGAAAATCCCCAAGCCTCTTTTTTGAATCAGAGAATTCCTGACTTTTCCAGTGGAAATGCTCCCGTAAGGTATGTAAAGTTTCACCAAAAGAGAAATCCTCAAGGGAGGAAGCAGAGAGAATGGAATCCTCATAAGTAGGTATGGACAAATCCAAGTCATCAGAAGAAACAGAATCATGATCAGAAGATTAATAGTCAAGCTCAGGCCTAGGCGTCTTAGAAGGGGGGGGGGGTTGACTGCCCCTGATTAGAGTAATTAGATCTTCAACCATTTTGATCATTTGTTTTTTAGGCATAGGGGCCTGAACATGTGGCCTAGGCGTCATTTTTTTCGACACAGATCGAGATTTAGGCCTTAGTATTGAAGGTGGAGTTGGTTTGATATGCAAGTCTGTAGGCCTGAATACACCCTCAGAAACCGGTGCCTGCACAACGGCTCTGGACCCATCCAAGGTAGAGACATCCGCGGGTGCCATAGATGAAGTATCTCGTGGCATACCAGACTCCGAATGGGACTCAGTAGAGGCCTGCAAGTCAGTAGTAGTGGGTATCAGGGGCTGCGAAAGCACCTGAGTACTGGCGAACTGGCGACTGGCTTAGGAGAAGCGTCATCATCAATTTTGGACCTCAACGGCCTGTCTCTGTCTTTATCTTTGCATTTTTTTGAAATCCTGGTAGTCGGATGGCTAACTAATGTAATTTCTGGATAATTAAACAGAGAACCAAAATATTTAGAGCAAAAATGTACCGACGACGGATAGTGCGCTGATTAAATAAAGCACAAAACCGAAAGCAAGGTACGTCATGGTCAGGGCCTAGGCAAGGAATACAGTACAGATGAAAAACTTTGTGAGGTATTTGCTTTCCACAAGTAATGCAATTATTAACTATTAATGACATCGGTAAGGAGCAAGTACCCAATGGGGTACTTAGCTTTAGTTGAAGTCTTCGGTTCTGAAACTCGAAAATGTAAATTTCAGGAGTCAGCTGACTGGCACTTGCGAACTGCTTCTGCTTCGGGGACCGCACGGCAATAAAGACTGAGGTAATGACGTCGGCTGCATGTTTTATACCCCTGACGACCTGATGTCATGGAAGAAGGGACAGCAACCGATGCAGGACCCAAAACTTTGTTAATCAGGCCAAGTGAGGGCAACCTGCCAGCAGATTACCCCAAATGTAATGACTGCAACAGTGAAACACGAAGAACATCTAGGAATGGTGGGTTAACCATCAGAGCTTGCAGTTCCGAGACCCTCCTAGCCGAGGTCAGAGCCACCAACAGAATGGTTTTCTATGTGCAAAGCTTTAGGGGAGCTAGGGTGAATTTCTCCAGGACACAGTTAAGATCCCAGGGTGGAAGGGACAGTTTCCTGGGGGGTCTTAGCTGAAGTACCCCGTTGAGGAAGAGTCTCGAAGGTAGCCAGGATGGAAGGGGTGGGGCCAAAGGGAGGCAGGCAGAAATTGCAGACAAGGGTGCTTTTACGGAGGTGTAGGCCAAACCTGTCTGTAGTAGTTCACACAGGCAAGACAAGATTAGAGGGATGTCGCTTGTCAGCGGGTCCAGCTGTCTTTTGTGACACCATATGGAAAAACCTTTTCCACTTAGATAGGTAAGATTTTCTTGTGTTGGGTTTCCTGGCCTTCTGCAGGACATGGAGCACGTCCTCGGAGTACAGGTTTCTGAAGAGGATCATCCACAGGGTGAGGTGTAGAGGACTGCCACTGTGGATGTATCCGAGATCCCTTGTGCTGCGTGATCAGGTCCACTGAGGGGGGTAACTTGTGGTGACTGCCCTTGGAGAAATGGAGAACAAGGGGGAACCAGTGCTGTCTTGGCCAGTACGGAGTCACCAGCAAGATTTTCAGTTTGTCCTGTTGTATTTTCAGCAGCATCTTTTGAATCAGAGGGAAGGGGGGGGGGGGCGTACAGAAATTTCCCCTTCCAAGGAAATGAGAAGGCATCTGTTGCCAGTGCCTTGAGGTCTGGTATCCTGCTGCAAAAGCTGACTAGTTGTCTGTTGGTGGAGGAGGCAAACAGGTCTATTTGAGGTGTACCCCACCTGTGGACCAGATCAAGGAAGACCTCTCTGAGAAGCATCCATCCGTGGTTGTTTGTGATGGTTCTGCTGAGACAGTCTGCCTGGACATTGTGGAGGGAGGAGATGTAAACTGCCTGCAAGGTAATCCCCTGTGAAGAGGCCAGCTCTCAAACAATTAGAGCTAGTCTGCAAAGGAGGTAGAACTTTGCCCCTCCCGGTTTGTTGAGATATCACAGGATAATGGTATTGTCCGTAAAAATCTTTAGTGGCCCTGGATGGAGATAAGGTAGGATGTGCTCTAGTGAGTGTGCGATTGGCCACACCCTTGCACAGGTCTGTTGCCTAATGTGGCTCCCCAACCCAGATCTGAAGTGTCTGTATGCATGATCTGAGTAGGTGGGGGTGGTTGGAGAGACAGTCCTGAATTGATGGCCACTTGTACCAGCCAACATTGAATTTCTTGTTTCAAGCAAGGTAGGAGGGGGGGACCCTGAATTCCAGGGGGTGAGAATGTTGGGTCCAGACTGACAGAAGGTACCACTGTAGCTTCCTCATGTGCAGTCTTGCTAGGGGAAGCATGGGAACCAGTGACTGCCATGTAACCCAGGAGTCTCAGATACTGTTTGGCTGTCCGTTTTGATGCTTGGAGGATGCAACGCAGGTGATCCATGAAGGAAAATACCTTGTCTGGTGGAAGGCCGTCATGAGGTCTGTGCGAATCCTGCACCCCAGGAAGACAATGTCCTGAGTGGGCACCAGGTGAGATTTTTGGTAATTTATCTGAAATCCTACAGACTACAATAGGGTCAGAAGAAATTGAGTATGAACAGTTAAGGTCTTCTGATTGTCTGCCTGAATTAGCAGGTCATCCAAGTAGGGGAAAATTTGGATTCCCTGTCTCCTGCAGTAGACGACTGGAGCCAGACATTTTGTGAAGACCCTGGATGCAGTGGAAATCCCAAAGGGCAAGGCAGAAAATTGAAAGTGGGATGAGCCCATTAAAAATCTCAAGTATTTCCTGAATGTGGGCTTTATTGGGATGTGCAAATAAGCATCCTTTATGTCTAGGGTTGCCAAGAACCCTTGGGGCATGAGTAGGGGGAAGAGGTTGGTGAGAGTGTGCAATCTGAAGGTGGGGACCTTTAAGAAAGGGTTGATGGTAGTCAGACACTACCTGCCCTGTCTGGAAAGGAAGCCCTATGGCTGGGGGCTGGAGAAGCTCTAGCTGGAGAGGGCTGCTTTCTTGGATATCTCCTGGTCCTACTGGGAGCCATAGGTCGAGACGGTTTTCTTATGAATTGAGTCTTGGCAGGGCAGTTCCTATGGAACTTAGTAATAGGCGAGACTAGCAGGTGTTTTAGGTCCAGCATTTCCTTGCCTTTTTGTTGTAGGGACTTGAAGAGGTCAGCTACCTTACAGCCAAATAAGGCAGAGTGATCTAAGGGGGCATCAGTCAGTTTAGCCCTGAAATCATCAGGGAGAGGCTGAAGGCATAGCCAAGAATATCTCCTTAAGGCAGAAGCTGATGCAGCTGAGCAAGCTGAGGCTTCAGCTGCATCATCTGTTCACCTGAGAGGTTAGAGCTAGGAGGGAGGTCAGAGAGGCTTTGGCTGCACAATCTGGGATGTCGGCCAAGCCCTTGGAGGCTTTTTCTAGCGGGGCTAAGGAATACTTGGTCGTGTGAGTTTGATAGTTGGTGGCCCTGAAGGCCAGAGTGGCAGAAGTGTAAATCTTCTTGCCCAGATGCTCCATTGTCTTGCAATCCTTGTCAGCTGGGAGAATAGTAGTAGTGGGCAACAGTTTGGTAGCCCTATCAGTGGAGATGGAGATAGTGGCAGGGTTAGCTGGAGAGCACTATCAGAAACGTCTCTGTTTCTGGAACTTTGTACAGTCCATCAGCCCTGCATGTGGCTGGAGGCTGCGAGTCAGGGTTGAGGGATGCTCCAGAAAAGGCATCCAGTAAGGCAGTCAGAATATGAAGCACAGCTGAAGAGTTGGGAGTGTCCATCTGTATGAGGTCGTAGAACCTCTTCTGTACTTCAGTCATGACACTGGATCCCCACTTGAAGTGGTCTTTCATTTTATAACAGTCTCTCCCGAAGGTTAAATCCTCTGCTGGGGAGTCAGGGTCAATGGACTCCTCTTCAGGGGAGCCATAGCCCAGTGGAGAGGAGATCTGAGAAGTGTAGGAGAGAGTCCTCCAAGGAGGAGTCTGAAAGTTCCCCTTCGTCTCTCCTGGTAGTGTCCAAGGTCAGGGGCCTAGGGCTCAGGAGTGTAGAAACAATGGGAGGGCTTCCTGGGCGTAGGGCCATAAAAGCATTGAAGAGACTCCGACTGAAGGCTTGTCAATCAGGTGTGCTTTCAGGTGGTGGAGACAGAGGTTTTATCTTTTGTTTTTTCTTTAGCAGCCTAGCTGGTGTCCGGGTAGGAGAAGGCTTTGGGTCAGAGGGGTGGATGGGATCGGTGGAATCCGACAGGTCCACTGAGAAATCCTGTTCCCCTTGGCATGCCGGTAGTACCTCTACAGACGTGCCGTCCGCTCGAGATTGTGTGGCTTCCTCTTAGGTACCCACTTTATCTTGTATGGCGGAAGCAGATTCCTCTGCCAGGCCGATGTCGGCCACAGGCTGAGGTACAGTCACTAGAGGCACAGTGGAAGAGGTAGGCTGCATGGACTTGGGCCTCTTTGGCGGTTCTACTGGGGCATAGGAAGCACCTTCCATCGCTAACGCACGCTGCTTTAACCTCTGATTCTCAAGATAAAGGTTTAGAGCCTGCAATCGGCGACAAAGGGTCTTGGGTATGAACGCTTGACAGACAGGGCAAGACTCGTGGTCATGTTCTTAGCCCACGCAAAAAAAGGCACTGATCGTGAGTGTCCTTTTGGGGAATCAGCCAGCTACACTTACAATTGCCCCTTCCGGATGACATGAACAGACTACAATTAAAATTAAAGGGTACTTAATCTGATATTTTCAAAACAGATGTCCGTGGGTAGCAGGAACACCTGGCGTATGACTGGCGGCTAAAAAGTTCTGAGGGCTGGTGTGTACAGATGTCGCTTTTATGCCACACGTTCCTGCTGCCATGTCAGTCGCCCAATGCACTCTGAGGGACTGAAAAAGTTTGGAATACTGGCTAGACGTACATTTATTTATTTATTTATATTTATTTTATTTATTGACATTTGTTGACTGGGCTAGTCTAACTGGATATATGTCCAGTTTCAGTAGAGGCCCGGGGAGAAAAGCTCCAAGCATCAGCAGTGACAAAGAATACAATATATAGTAGTAGTCAAGTGAATTACAGTACAAAGGCTACATTGGTCAGAACAAAATTGTACTGAAAGCATGAAGGGTAAACCCACATGCAAAATACTGCAACATTGGAATAGAAGGACAACTAAGAGAGGAAAAAAGCCCTTTGATGTTGTGTCTTTCGGCTTTTAGGGGTCACCACAGCAGACCTCTGGTCCGCTAATGATCGGCAGTAGATTTTTACTTGACGAGTTGCCGGCTCTGATGCACAACCTTCAACGAAGGTACGCCCATTCATGAATGTCTCCACACACAAGATGCTCTAGCTGAGAATCGAACAGAACGTCTTACTGTGAGGCGACAACACTACTGCAGCACCACCACCGCAAAAAAAGCCCTTTGATAATATTTTGAAAACCGTAATAAAAATAATGCATACTATAAAGTTTCAAATGAAAGGATACAAGGTAAAAAAGGCTGTATCTTTTATAGCTTGAAAGACTACACATAAATCCATACAGAGGAGTCTATAAGAAACAGTACAAAAGGCTGCAAGTCTGTCCAGGTAACTATGATTTTTAAGGCATCTGATCTTTTAAGTTAAGAATCTCAGAGGTCTCTCAAGTCGAGTGATAAACAAATGCATGCCAAAAGGAACATTATATTCAATAACAGGTCGGATTTGATATTAATAAAGGAGAACTCAGACTTCCTTGGTTCTAGACGAGATGCCTTGGGAAATTAGATGAACCAGATAGAAGCTTTTCATAACTACTGCAAAGCTATGGTGATCAAAAGAAACCACAACTAATCACGAACAAACTTTGTAAAACAAAAAGCGAACTAGAAACCAATAAGAGCTGTAGAGAACAGATTTAATTTAGCGATAAAAATCACAAATATAACGCTTTCGGTAAATACTGTGCTTCACCTTCATCAGAATACAAAAAACAGGCTAAGGAATTACTCATCTTTTAAAAATATCGCCAAAAAGGTAGTTGAAAACGTCACTTCCGAAGAAGGCGTATCTACTACTTAGCATTCACAAAACAAGAGTTTTTTTATAATAAAAAACGTTGTTAAAAATATGTTTAAAAGTTAATATCTCCATATCTAAGAATGTATAATAAACAAATCTTCCATCTTAAACAGCACAAAACTATTAAATAACCGTTCATACAAATTCCAGCAGCAAAAGAAGGTTAAATCAATAGTGGTAACCTCATTATCGGAGAACTTCTTCGGAAGTGACGTTTTCAACTACCTTTTTGGCGATATTTTTAAAAGATGAGTAATTCCTTAGCCTGTTTTTTGTATTCTGATGAAGGTGAAGCACAGTCTTTACCGAAAGCGTTATATTTGTGATTTTTATCACTAAATTAAATCTGTTCTCTACCGCTCTTATTGGTTTCTAGTTCGCTTTTTGTTTTATGATGATCAAAAGATAATTAATTCTAAACAGTGCCTAGACTCCATATGGCACTGGAGGGGAGTGCCACGTACATGGTATTGAAAAAAAAGTTGTTTACCAAACTTAACTATACTACACTTTTTTTTACATTTAATTTGAGACCATTGCCCTTGCACTAATTAAAATGGTCTGACCATTGCAGCAATTGTTGAGTCATTGGAAGACTGAATACTAAACAGCCAATTTACAGTCATCTGAAAACTTGGATGATCATAGTCCAAGAATGCTGGCATGAAAGTCTAAGAAACAGGTGGCAAACAGGAGTACGCCCAACAATGAGCTTTGTGGTATTCCACCGATTACTTATTTGCAAAAGCAAAACAAGTCACTATGTCTCTCTATTCACATGGACTTTACCAATCAACCAGTTAGATATCCACCATACAACATAAGGATTTAAACTCAGATCTGTAAGTCTGTCAACAGTGCCAGCATGAATAACAGTGCCAAAGGCCTTGGGCAGGTCCAGAAATGCTGTCTGAACAGCATAACCATTATCCACTATTTTGCTGGCTTCTTCAAAGAAATTTATAATGTTACATACACAGCAGCTTCCTTTAACAAAGCAAAACTGATGAGGGCCCAGGGTTAAGGGACTTTAAATGTCTAGATTAATGAGGTCCAAGATAATAAATTCCACAGATTTAAATATCACTCTGACACTAAAGGGTCTACAATTACCAGGGTCTGTGGTTAAGCTACCCTTGTGTAATGGTATTAGCAATACTGTTTTCCAGGGTTCAGGAATATAACAGTGGACAGGCTTAGACTAGTTATAACTAAAAGGGGTGGAGTAAAAGTTGCAATATATCTTTCAGTTAGGATGTTAGCTATTTCTTTAAGGTAAGACTGGGTAGAATTATATTGAACAAGCCCTGAACATTGCTAGGTGTTAGATTGTAAACTGACAAGGTTACACAAAGATATATAGTTAATTATTGCATAAACAAGCATAAACTCATATTTGTTCTCTCCCTCCATATTCCCCCTGGAGACAATATCTCATCCCTTGAAGATATTCTTTCCTGGGTCTCTACCAACATTACTCACGAAATTCATAATCCTGGGAGATGTGAACATAAACAGGGTCACAATCCAATCTCCCACTAACTCACTCAATATTAACTTGTAAAACGTTACACAACTAATAATTCCACTACCAGGCCTTCCAAGAACTCCATTACAGGAAGTATAATAGACTGGATTCTTGTATCCCATCCACACTGTATCTCTGACAGTGGTATTCTCCCAGACACACTAGCTAACCACTTCCCCACTTTTGGCCACCATCTCCCCTCTTCCATACAACTAACTCATACCTATATTTCCACTCGCTACCTAAAGAACTTCAATTCTGAAACCTTCGCAAATGCACTAAAAAGCACAAATTGGAACCCATTAAAGACTCCTCCCCTATATACTGCTCTCTCCTACTTTAACTCTACTTTCACAAACCTGCTCAACTCCTTTGCCCCTCTAAAAACAAAATGTATAAAAAGTAACCCTGTACCCTGGTTAACAAAAAACACCCTAGTTATCATACGACTCCGTGACAAAGCCTGTGCACGTTACCATGAAAATAAAACCACTATCACTCTAAACTAATATAAAACACTACGAAATAAAGTCAAAAAATGTACTACCTCAGACCACAAAGCCTATTTCTCCACTCTCCAAACCAACCACATCACCAAACCCAAACTATTTTGGAAAGGAATCTCATCTCTCCTCAACCCAGGAAAAAGAAAAACCCTTGCCCCAACCCACATGCCTCTGACAGGGACTTAGCCACCCAATTTAACTCTTTCTTCACAGAGTCCATAAGCAAGCTAACATCATCCTTCACTAACACCTCTACAACCCCTCCTCAGCATGCACACATCCCTTCCTCCCCTAGCATCCCTTGCCCCCAACCTCCACCTTTCTCTATCAACCCCATCTCTATATCCACCAAAAAAAACCTTTTCCTAAAATTAAAACCTGTTCCAATGCCCCCAATGAAATTCCCTCCTACTTCCTAAAAGTAGTCGTAGAAGCCATTGCTTTCCCTATCAGCATACTAATTAAATCGGTCCATCTCAGAAAGCCAGGTCCTCCAGGTCTGGAAGAAAGCCTTTATTATTCCTCTACATAAAGGAAGTAATAATGGTATTATAAACTTCTGCCCTATTGCAATCTTATCCCCTATTTCTAAGCTTCTTGAAAAATGTATCCACCAACAACTCTTACCCCATCTCATCAACAGCTAGCTTCTTACCCCCACACAGCATGGATTCAGACCTGGTCATAGCACCTCCACTGCTTTCCTCTCCTTCCTTGAAACAATTAAAGCCCGTGATTCCAGCCATTTCGTGTCCACCCTTCTCCTCATCCTCTCCAAGGCATTTGACACTATTTCCCACAACCTGCTTCTTAATAACTCTCCAAACTAAACCTATCACCATCCTGTACCAAGTGGCTCTCCAGCTACCTCACAACCAGGCAACAAGCAGTCAAATGGAATAAACCACTTCACCCTTCCTTAATACTCCCACAGGTGCCCCCCAAGGTTCCATTTTAGGTCCCCTACTATTCAACATATTAACAACTTCTACCAAGCCATTCCAAACTCCAGCCTCATCCAATATGCTGACAATTCTACCATTATCTGCTCCTCCCCTTCGATCCCCACTCTAAATAAGCTTACCCAAACTGGCTTCCCCTCTACTGAGCAGTGGATGCTAGACAACCATCTGGCTCTTAATGCAACCAAAACTAAACTTATGTTGTTCACCGCCTCCCTAGATAAACACTCATTTATAATCAACAGCAAAAATAATACTCTCCTAGAAACAGTCTCTGACACTAAACTACTAGGAGTACTCACAGATGATCAACTAAAATTTGACAAACATTTACAAGTAAATATCAAAAAAACCCACAAAAAACTTGGCATGTTATACTGTATATATACATATAACATACATGTATATATACATGTGTTAATCCTTCAGATTCAGAAGAAGAATCAGAACAAACAGAAACCTGATCTGAAGATTCATAATCAGTGTCTTGCCTAGGCCTCTTATCTGGAGGGGGATGGGTACCCCTGATCAAGGTAATAAGGTCTTCAGCCATCTTGATCATCTGTTTTTTAGGCATAGAGGCCTGTGCATGTGGCTCATGCATCATTTTTTTTTTAGTTTTAGAAGTTGCTTTTGTCTTTGGTTTTGCAGCTGTCGTCAGTTTGATATACAAATGTTGAGGTCTAAATACACCCTCAGAAGCCGGTGCCTGCTCAGCGGCTCCGGACCCATCTGAGGGAGATGCATCTGTCGGTCCAATACCTTGAGTATCTTGCGGCATGCCGACTCCACATGGGTGTCGGTAGAAGCCTGCAACTCGAAGGTAGTGGGTATCAGGGGCTGCGAAAGCACCTCACTGAGTACTGGGGAACCAACGACTGGCTTAGGAGAAGCTTCGTTGTCGGTTTTGGGTCTCGACTGCCTTTCTCTGTCCTTTTCTTTGCATTTTTTTTATGTACTCTGGTAGTCGGATTGCTCTCCGACGAAATTTCTGGGTAGTTAAATCTGTTTCCAAAATACTTTGAGGCAAAAATATACCGACGCTTAATAGTGCGTTGGTTAAATCTAGCACAAAACTGACAGCCAGGCACGTTGTGATCAGGGCCTAAGCAAGGAATACAGTATAAATGGAAATCCTTATGAGGTATTTGCTTCCCATAAGTAATACAATTAACTTTTTCTGACATCGGTATGGAGCAAGAAAAAAATTTCCCCAATGGGGTACTTCGCTTTAGTGAAGACTTCGGCTCTGAAACTCAAACTCGAATATTTCAGTAGTCGGCCGACTGGCACTTGCAAAATGCTTCTGCTTCGGGCACCACGCGGCAAGAAAGACTAAAGAAAATGGCGTCGGCTGCATGTTTTATACCCCTGATGACCTGTCGTCATGGAAGAGGAGACAGCAACTGACGCAGGACCCAAGACTTTGGAAATTCAGGCCGACTGAGGGCAACCTGCCAGCAGATTACCCAAATGTAATGACTGCAACAGTGAAACATGAAGAACATCCTCCTCACTTATACCCAACTCATCCAACCACACAAACTCATTTACAACCCCTCTCTTTGTCACTCCCTAGCCCCTACCTTTGAAATGTATGAACCAGAACGTCTTCTAAGATCTAATTCCCAAAAACTAATTAAATTGCACAAACACACACATCCAGCTGGGAATCACCTAATGTCCTTCTCTCTTGCACGCCTCTGGAATTCTCTACCATCGCCTACCCGCATCACCAGCAGTCTCTCCTCATTTAAAACCTTGCTGCACTCATACCCAACTTCACAATGGAAGTGCCCCTGTTCCCATCCTACCTAATCCTTCTAATGCCACTTCCTACTCTCCTAGAACTAAATACACCATCAAGGCCTCCTATAATTCTACAACTCTACTGAGCTATTTGATCAACTACTTAACAGTTATCCTGTGCTGCTACTTTTGTGTAAAAAACATTTTTTTATTGCGGTTTTACAAACTACACTGATGCATTCTATCATTATTAATCTTTTCTTATTATATCTGGATGGTGCAGTAGTAGTGTTGTCACCTCACAGCAAGAGGTTCTCCGGTTCGATTTTTGGCTGGGGTGCCTTCAGTGTAGAGTCTGGATGTCCTCCCTGTGTTCGTGTGGGTTTCCTCCCACATTACAAAGATATGCATCTAGAGCATTTCTCCCCGGGCCTCCGCTGAAAATTGGCTATGTTCCAAGTCAGACTTTCCTGGTTAACAAATGTTCAATAAATAAATAAAATATTTAGTTTGTATTCCTATGAGAAAATCTGTAATGTAAATGTGCAATGTGTACTATGTATTTGTATTTTTCTGGAGCTTTTCGCCCAGGACTTGCATTGAAAACGGGCTCCTTGTGGCCCAATTGGACTATCCTGGCAAACAATCTGCAAATAAAATAATAAATAAATATTGGTTTTGTGGCTATTTTAATTTTCTCCGTTCTATTTTAACAGAGTGTTTATGGTCAGCAGAAGTTTTTGGTTGGATTATCTGTTTGGAATACTGAACTATTATCTTGTTTGGACAGTCTGAATAATCTGGCGCTGAGTACAGTCCGTGGTCACCTCACAGTTACTTTTTTACCATTTGCGTTTTGTTTTTATTATTTAACCGTGAGGTGTTCATTCCGCTGGGAGCCTTCATTTATTTTTTGGTTATTTTAATTTTATACTTGGCTCAGAGTTGCTTAATGGCTCCTTAAACCTCTTTACTAGTTTCAGTATGCTCTTAGGTAGGCCGAATGAGACTTCTTATAAGCATTAAGCAATTTCTTTCTTGTTATGTAATTTATGTACAATCATCCCTTTTCCCACATATTTACATTTTGGGGCATACTTTCACCTTTTATGACAGTCATACCCCCATCATTCAAGTCTTGTCTCAAGTCATACGTCCTCTAACACATTAACAGAAGATTAAGAACTCTGTTTTGATAACATATTCACACAGGGAATGAATACCAAACAATACTGTATATACATTCATTTTTTTACTTCAGTTGTTGAACCAGTCTGGTACACTTTCAGAATACTATGTAAGTAACATCAAAATGAACAAGCTTCAGTACAATAAAATTTGGTTATTTATGTCAGGCTGGTGGTACTGATTGCTACCCAAGACCTATAATGAATTAAAGAGAAGGCTAAAAGGATATTTTTGAAAACTGAAGATGGGGAAATAGTTCAGAGGGCTCAGGCATTCCATGTTTTGTACTTTATTATATGTATTTCAAGCAGTCCCAGCAATTAAAAATATGACACAAGATTATACACGGGATGTTAAAAGGCAAAGGTTTCATGTAATAAAAATTATACTCACAAAGGAGGCAGGTGTTTAAATGTTCTGAACCCCTGCTTACATTACGATGAGATACAGGTGAAAAAAATCATACACAGAAGGTTTACAAGCCTAAACGTAAAATGCTATTAGGTTTCACAACTGGAGGTATGAGTGGATTAGAAAGGTTTTCATCACATACGCATTATGGCAGAAGATTAAAGTAATAATGAAAACTGTAGTAACTTTCTGGAAACCTCTTGGAAGGTTGAAATCCAATAACATTTTAACATTGTTACTGTCAAGTGACTGCACAGTATGCTTGCAAGTGAGGGTTTAACAGACTGGAAAAATACAAAGATCTTTTTTTTCATTTGAAACAGTTTAGAGCTGGTCCAGTGTGAGGTATTTCATTGCATGCTCAGCAACAATACAAACAAACTGTTTAAGAACTGAATATGAGGACCCGACCCAATGTCACAGAAGGATAAAACCCTAACTGCGCTCCAGATGACCATGTTTGAGTAGTGGCACTGAACCTGGAGAAAATGGGCAGGGAAAAATTAGAGTGAGCAACCAATGTGTTTCTTAGGTGAGAGGTTGCACATACATGGAAATACACATTCTTAAGGGCAGCATCTGAGGTAATCACAAAGCTACCAACAGAATGGCGACAAGACAGTCCCCACAGGATCTGCAGACTGGCCTATCATCTAACAGACTTTCATGTCCACCATAAAATGAATGGTGTGAATAGCTCTCTCTGGTGGAGAAAGGAATAAATAATTTGGTACAGAAAGATGAACCACTGAGTCGATCCTGTGAACTACCAAAAAGCAAGGATAAAAATAAAGCAAAGGGTGAAATCCTGTCCTGACAGGGTTAGTAGGGAGTCTACAGTTTTAAATGCTTTAGCCAAGAAGAAAAGGGTATACTCTATTGGAAAAAAAATCTACGGAGTCTACAGTTTTAAATGCTTTAGCCAAGAAGAAAAGGGTATACTCTATTGGAAAAAAAATCTACACAAAGTTACTTGAAAGTGGATTTGTCAGTTAATGCAGAATTCCACCATATCTAAGAGATTTAGGGTTTTTGCCAGGTGGTGTCTGTACATTCAAGACAGTTCAATTAAGAGGTTTCCAGTGGTAGAGTCCCACTTTTGCGGGTATAATGAGATATAATGATTTACGTACATGGAAGACTTTAGGTTTAGCAGCATTCAGGACTGATGTAGAAAATATTGGGACAAGAGTCTTAAGAAAAGAGATAACAACTGCAAGGATGTTATGGTTGTTTGAAGATTACAGGAGTTTACATTTTTTTGTCATATTCCATTAGCAGTGTTATTTGTTAATTTTGGCAGCTAAAAAAAGCTACAATGAGGAAAAAGAAATTAAGAATATCCCTAAAAGCGAATGAAGTTAATGAAATTATGGATTATTTGGACACGAGGGAAAGTCATATTGCTAAAACACTTCATGTGTAAAATATGTTACTGGGTAGATGCCATGCAGAACGTGTAAGGACACAACTAGTGACTACTAATAATCATTTATGATTTATTATTTAGGAATTATAACTACACAATAACCCAAAAGTTGGGGTGGCTACATAAAGACTTACTGACAGCTGGCATGGTTTGATAATGAGGGCAAAGCACGAATGATTAATCAAAGCCAACCATGACTAAATCCTGACATAGTAACCCAAGAGTGGGTATGATTATTACTATACAATGACATTATTTAAGAAAGAAATTGCTTACCTTTCTTAAATAATGTATTTGAATAACAGTGCTCCTCTGGGTCGTTTCCTGTTCTGTATTTTCTGATGTACTCAGATCATGCATATGGGAACTCTGAAGAGAAGCAACAAGAGAAAAAGAGAATCTCCATTGTATTTTTTTGGGGGCCCCTTCCAGATTTTTGCCCAACAGTTTTGGTCTTTTCCACATAAATAAATTTGTCTTCTAGCAAGCCAGTGGGGTTGAAGTCATTAAATAATGACAGACATTTGAGCTTTAGCCTTCACATCCTTCAAAAAATGTACGCTAACATAAATCCTCTGCTTCAAGCAACTTTCTAACAGCAAAGAACAATATAATTGTGTGTGTGTGGGGGGGCGACAAACATCCAAAATAGTCATGGTTTTATGTTCCTCGTGGGAGTCAAGAAGTCTGCAGTTGACAGCAGTTGTACACTTTGTTCCAAGTTGTTAGCTGTTTTTTTCCCCTCATTGCTGTCTACTTTTACAAGAACACAAGCTGTCTGCAGGAGTAAACAATTAATCTGGAGAGTTCTGAGTATTCTTTCATTTGGAAAGTACAAAATGTAAAGGTCGAATGGCAAGTGGGTCAATGAAAAATAGTTTGAAATTATGTTAAGTGAACAGGAGATAGCAGCCTTAAGACTTTAAAACTAAACATACAGTGAAAAAGAACACTTCAGCTAACACTGCAAGGAGAACTGGCAATAAAAACACTATAGTCAAAAGACATACTACAAGATGGTCCATAAATAGCTAAAAATGCAACTAATATCGATATACAACACTTTATTGAACTTAAATCTTAGAGATTTCACCTTAACCTTGAAGGCATTTGACTATAGTGCTTTTACTGCTAGTTTTCCTTTTGATGTTTTGCTGGAGGAGTCTGGTGCTTTTGGATGTTCAGCTTTTGAATTCACAGCCATTCCGTGGTTACTACTTTAAAACTAAATTGTACACTGTTCAATTAAAGACATCTAGTACATTATTTTTTTTTTTTCTGAAAGCATACAACCTGTTTTTCACATCTGGGAGGGGAATAGAGATTAAAATAAGGAACAAATAACAATTGGTGTAAGTGGAAACACAGGCTGTAACATGCTGCAGCATGGGCAACCTTATTTCTATGTTAAGTAATGTCTGTGGGTGCAGCTGCTGATTTGGGGCAAGTATTCCTAGCCTATCCTTTCTAAAGATGTACATAGATGCGTTTCCTCTAGGTTAAGAGGGGATGGGGATGTTCTGAAAGTGTTTTTAGTTTTTTGTTTGAGGGAATTTCATTAAAACAGAAAGCTTTGAAAAATGTGACACAGGTTCAAATAGAGTAGAGAAGAAAACTGTACAAAAGATCAGTCTGCCAAGCATTACTGTGCACATTTAAGACAAAAGCTGGAAATACACATTCAAAAAATGCCATGTTTAATACGTGGGAACAGCAGATTTTTATCACAACTATATATTGGAACATAAATGGCCTTACAGGTACAGACAAAAAAAGAAAGGGTATTGAATTATATTAAGAAGAGTGCAAATAGCAACGCTGCAGGAGAGACATTTGGAAGGAAATGAGCATATACATTTGACAAAAAGGATTTCAGGATGGAAATTTAGTAGAATATCAAGGACAAAGAAAAGGGGAATAATAATGCTGAAGAGAATAATGGTAGTGAAGTAAAAGGCTACTGGCAAGGGAGTAGAATTACATTAGCGTGTATTATGGAGCTTAAGAAATTTTGAGAGAAGTAATCAGCTTTCAGCAGGGAACATTACTTAAAGGTGGGGGCTGAAACTTCGTTTTTAGTAATGTGGATATACCAAGGGAACCTAGAAAGGAAAAAATGTAAGAAAAGAGGGTATGTTTCTGAAGAAACTTATAAAAATATTTGGTATGGAAGGCACGGATTCAGTAGTAAGAACTCTCAAAATTTACATATTATTCCCCAAAATACAATAACTGGATAGAACTTATACTTCACAGGAACAAGTGCATTTAACTGAAAATGCCAGCACACATCCAATAACCATTTCAGATTGTGCACCAATAAAAACTAAAAGATAAATACAGAGTAATGAAGTAAAAATGAGACACTAGTAACTTTTCCACCTCCCTGTTAAAAAAAGGGGGAATTTAAGAAATGAATAGAGAAAGTTATTTGAGAGTTAAGGATGATAGAAATTTCTTCAAAAGCAATAACTACCATGTGGTTTAAAATGAAACTGAAGTTCAAAAATAGGTTAGAAATAAAAGAAAGATGGTTAAAAAAGTAATAGGAATTATTTAGTGGGGCTGAAAAGGTTAAAGTATTGTAGAACAAGGGAAATCTCACAAAAGAACAACTGCAGAATGCTAAACAGAAAATAAATGAGTATCTGAATAATACGCAGGAGTTTAGAAAGATTACTGTTAATCAATTATTTTTGGATAACTCCACAGCACAAAACCTTAGCACACTGATTTAGGCAACAGAAAGTAGAATGGGACAAATGTAGGGAACATATAACAAAATAAATAAAATTAATTAATTAAAAAATAACTAGAGACCCGGTAGAGGTATTAAATATATTCTGAAATTTTTATGAAAATCTGTGTAAAACAGAGAAATGTATAAATCATGAGAGAAGAGAAATTATGGAAGACAATTATGCCAGTGTTAAAGGTAGGTGAGTCTCAATAACTAACAGTTGACAGGAGATGAGACAAAAATGGTGATGTATAATCAATCTGTAGAAAGTCTCCAGGAACAGATGATATTCCTGTAGAAGTTTGGAAGTTATGAGGGAAGAAAGTGAAAGATCTGGAAGACTTTAGTTTAACAGAATTTTAAAAGGAGGGGTAGCTGTATTAGCCAAAGACGTTAAAGACCAGTCAGACCCAGATTCATAAAGACATTTCAATTTTAAACCATAATTACACAGTATTTACATTGCTGCTAGCTAAAAGAATGGGAAGGGTGTAGCCAAAATTGGTAGATAAGGACTAATGTGGTTTTGTGTGGGGGAGGGGGGGCATTTGACAACATTAATAACACAATGACAATCCAGAAGGAAGCAGAATGTAAGAAAATACCACTGCTGTTGGTGGGTCTTGAAGCAAGGAAAGCTGGGACTTTATTAGCAAGACAATGGAAGCATTTGCATACAGATACAATACAGTTAATTAGGATGATATATGAAGGATCAAAGGCAAGAATTAAAGTAGGAGGGTTCCTCTCTGATAAGTTGTGTTTGAAAACAGGAACCAGGCAGGGGTGTCTTCTATCCCCTCTATTAATTCTTTACATTTACAATCACTGGCAAAAAAAATAGGAGCCTCGGAAATTCCAAGGATATAAATGACATAGTAATTAAGAAAAAGTTGGCTTTATTTGCACATGATATTATTTAATACCTGATAAAACCAGAAAAGGATATTGCAGTGCTGTGGAACATTTTGGGACAGTTTTAAGTCCTTCTGGGATACATACTTAATGAAGGTAAAGCAAAGGATATAGCCATAAATTCTATACCCCCTCACAAATTGGTTCAGCAATACCCAGATTTATGGGGACAAGATAACAGGAAGTATTTAGGAGTATTTATTAAAAATGCTTCTAATATGGCAGGTAAGTATATATGGGAAGGAACTAAATAAAAGACAATACAGAAACTGGAAGATTTTGTTTGCAGACATGGACAGCAAGATAGAAGCAATGAAAATATTTTTAGTCCCTTTAGTTTTATATAAAGGCTGGGGATATTTTTTTATCAAACACAAGAGAAGTTGCTGGCCATAATTACTAAAGAACTTATCTGGGAGGAGAAGAGGGCAAGAATTCATTGGGATAACTTGATCCTTCCAGTAGAACAAGACAGTTTAGGATTACCTTACTTGAAGGGATATTTTAGGGTTACACAGTTAAGGCTTATAAACACAAGTAGAAAGTTAGAATTCAAAATGGAAAGGGATGATGATGAAAGGGGGGGGGGTCAAGAAATAAGGAGAGAAAGGGATTTTGGATGCAGATCCTCAAGGAGAACAACCACCACCATACAGAATATGATATTCGCAAAGAAGAAGAAAGTATTTTAATACCTAAGACAACACTAGAATGGAGAAAGGAGATTTTGCCAAAAGGGATGGCTGCAAGTAGGGGTACAGAAAATAGGCAAGAGGGGGCTGGAATTTACTGGAGAAAACTGGCAAAGGAACTATGGTATTTGGAACAAATAACTACACAGGGAAAGGTAACAGAGTGGGATGAGGTCAAGATGTTTGGACTGCAGACCAGAGACTACCTTCGCTACCAGGGACTGATACTGGAGTACAGGGAAAGAGAAAGGGCTATGGGAATTGTGTGTGAAAGACCTGTTCTAGTAAAAATTTTAGCTGAATCTAAAACAGAAGCTGTTGTTTAAAAAAACATAATTAGTGCAGAATATACAATACTGCATGGTACCTATAAGAATTAGTGGAAGTTAGAAAAGATTGGGAAGTGAAACGGAAAGCAATTTACAAGGGAACAAGAGGAGGAAAAGGACATATATATGGCTTCCAAGCATGCAACTAAGTCCAGAAAGTGTGGGATTTTTTTTCTTGGAAGTGTTTGCATAGGTATTTTTAAACCCCAAGCAGACTTCAATGAATCTTTACTCAGGCAGACAGCAAATGTTGGAAGTGTGATGGGGAAGAAACAGGTAACTGGGAAGAAGTGTAATGAGATGGCTGATTTATAAAATTCCCTACAGGGTACTCTGTCAGAAATATTAAGTGAGCAAATAGCTGTAACTGATAGCATGATTCTTTTGAGCTGGGATACAGGCTCTGAATTGCCTAGACATAGTAAGGCCTTGTTAAGCTTAATTTTTTTTGCCAAAAAAGCAATTCTAGAAAATGAAAACCAAAGTTTAAACCAACTGAATTTAAGCAGCAGATATTGTAAAGGAGATAAAAGAAATGGAAGAGGGGTCTTTAGAAAAGGGAAGAAGCAAATTACATAGAAATTAATGGAAATGGTAGTGACAATATATACAGAACAGTGTTCAGGAGGAGTGAGGTTTAACAGAAGGCAAGAATTGAGCACTTTATGTAATATTGGACTAAAAGTTAAAACATGAAACGTATGTTACGTATAATGTACGTAAATGGAGAAAAAAATAATGTGGTTTGTTTTCTTTTGTATGTTTGCCTATATATTAACTAATAACTTAATAAAGGCGTTAGAAACATTTAATATCACTTTAGCTGCACTACGCAGGGTCACATATCACTACAGCTGTGCTGCCAGTCATGTAAACATTATGATTAGTGTTTAATAGCTTGTATGTAGCATACTTTTGCAATTCTTAAAGAAAACAAGAACAGACATTAGAAACTTAGAAGCATCACTAGGATGATCCCAGAAAAATGCCTGGAGACGCCACTAGGCTTTAATGGTCTTCCCTTTCAGTAAGGCCCACACAAGCATAAAGTTACTGAGAAAAGAGTGAAGGGACAAAAAAGTAGAACACTATCTCAAAGTGAGAATCAGGACACCAACAGCAGCCAAAGCAGGTAAGAAAGCTAGAAACATATGTACAAGCAAAGTGCTCAAAATCAACCAATATGGTGAGTCAATCACGCAACTTATTTTTCATACTGCAGGATGCATCTTGGAGTCGAGCCACTCCGTTGGACAGAATTCAGGTAGTAACATCTACCCACATTAATGGATGCTGTTACAAAGAGAAGGCCTTCCACAAGAAATTATATCTGACTTAAAATGCTTGGTATATGCACATTACAAACAGCCCCCCCAAAAAAAAATTTTTCACAAGAAAGATACTGATCTGGCCACAGCACTGGGATAAGGAGTTCTCAAAGTCAAGTCTGTGTTTGGAATTCTTTTACCTTCTTACCCTCTTTTTTGTCAGGCAAAACAGACAATTTTTAAAAGCTTTAGTTCAGTAATTGTCTATAGATTTTCAGAAAATACTGTTTTTCAAAAAAGAGTTTTAAGTTGTGTAATACTACCACTTCAGGAAAGAAGACCCCCACATTAATTTTCAAAATGAGGGGCTAAGTACAGGTAAATAAACGAACTAATTACATTTGTTAAAAAATAAAGCTTAGAGATTAAAGAGAGGTTAGTCTTCAGGATAACTGATGAGCAGGGAAATCCAGGACAAAAAGCTTATTAAAAAAAAAGTACCTGGCTGATGGTTTCTCAACATGCTCAATGAAATCCAAAGATTTTTAATTTGTGTATATGGGGCTTATATAGACCAAGAATCTCCATATTTTTGTGGAGTACTGCCTCTTTGTTTATCATAATACAATGACAACTTTACTGAAGGCAGAAACCAATGCATCTACAGAAAGAGTGGTTCGTTCATATTATGAAAATCCTGTTACTTACAGCATTGGCTGGAGGAAACACTGTGGAAGCAATACTGTCAACACTTGGAATTATCCAGAGATGCAGAAAGCGTCACACACCAGCATGTCCCACAAACAGAATGCTGAATCCAAAGCGCCAGAATTAATTTCCTGTTCAAGGCATTGTCATGACTGATTTCTGCATTGATCTCAGTCCAAAAACTGTTCTTGTCTGAAATGTGAAGGGCAGCTACAGACCAGTCATACTGTCCATTTATGTTATGCTATGCCTCCTTTTTCAGGAAAGGCTCAAACTGCTGCAAATTTAAAAGGACTGCATGAAGCTTAAGCAAAGCTCTCAATCGGGACAAATCTCAACAGAATTAGGGACAACTCAAGAAATAATCGGGGACAATCAGGGACACTTAAAATATTAGCACTTTAACTGAAGATATTGACAGAATAAGAGAATCTGAATTAAACATTTTCTGAAGTAAAAGTTATCTATTACTCTATTGTCATTATTTATAAAGTGTAATTCACCACCTTTTCCCCAGAAAGTCAACAGTTTTAGGAAGGATTAAGAATCAGAATCACATTTATTGGCTAAGTATGCACACACAAGGAATTTGACTCTGGTTTCAGTGACTCTCCAAGTATGAATTACACAGATGACATATTTAGAACAAGACAAACGACATACATGCATCTATTAAGAACAAGACAAAAAAGTATATATACATACAAGGTAAGTGCAACTCAGTGGAAGAAATACTGAAATAAACTCTAAAAGAAACAAGTATTAACAATATGTAAACAATACTGCAGAATCCTTGGAGGCTTGGGAAAAAGAATACCCCACCTAGTAAGCTGAGTTAACCGTTTATGACCTTGATGGGCTGTGGAAAAAACTGTTCTTATATCTGCTTGTTTTGGTGAGTATTAATCTATAATGTCTGGCTGATGATAATAGTTCAAAAAGATGGTGTCCTGGATGAACGGTCAGTGTGATCATTTTCCCTGCCCTTTTCATGACTCTGGAATAGTACATGTCCTGTAAGGAGGACAAACTAGCACAAATGGTATTTTCAGCAGACCTGACTATTCAATATAACCTATTTTTGTCGTGGTTAGACAAGAGATCCAAACCATACTGTTATATGGATGAGCTGAAATTTGTGTCAAAATCAGGGACAGGTGAGAGGTTTGAGCTTTGGCAGGTTTATATGTAGCATCCTATCTACTGATGAGCACTTGCGTGCTGTGGTGTAGAAAATATGCACTCTCTACATCCCATAGTGATCACCTGGCCTGGGTCTGGAAAAATAACTATGACTGAAGGTGTTGTAATTCAGTCCATCATACTGGTGCTTTATGAAAACAAGTTATAACTACAGTTTTCTCCATTTTTTGAACAGACCAAAACCACTGGGATTGGAGATGACATGCTGCTGTGGAAACTGTTACTGTGGTCAAAGCCAACAGAATTACTGTAGTTCAGCTTGCCATATTTTAACACCATCTTTTACACAACTAAAATTTTGCCTGTATAGACTCTAGTCTTGTTCCAATGAACTGTACAACATAAGCCAGCAAAAAATTGATTTCTCAAAATTTGCCAAGATGCTAACGAGTCTTTCCAGCTTTTTATCAGCACTTCCTTGCCAGGGGCCCACAAAAAGCCAATTGTCTAAGTAAGGGTATACTAGAACTGCATGGTTTCAGAGAAAGGGAGGCAAGTACAACTAAGTATTTTGTAAATGTCAGTGGGGCAGAAGACAGACTTTGGAAAAACTGCTGTGCTTCCCTACGAATTTTATGTTCATATGCAAGTCTTGCATATGAAAATAGCATGAAACCCTCCCTCTGGAAATGAGAATATCTATAATTTCTTGTAAAGCATTAACTAGCGTATACTACAAAGGTCCAAGAAGAGACTCAGACCAATCCCCTATCTTATTCAAAACAAAGACAAAACAGAAGCAGAACCTTTTTCTCCACATACTGCTCTAAGGTTAACTTACATGCTTTCCTACTTAGCATGTATAAGCCTCTAAGAAAATGGCCAACTTTTGATTTGGTAGTGGAAACCTTGGAAAACTAATATAGGTTAGGCAAACCGGGGACTTCATAACTATAGGCACTGTTTTCTCAACAGTTTTAACACCCATCTATCTCTAGTTATGGTTTCCCAGGCAGAAATATGAACTCAGAATAAGACACCACCTCTTTTCCCAGGAATGGCTAAAGATACAAGAAACCAAAATAAAGAATGCCCAACACAACCTTCATTATGTCATCCAATGGTGCTGTGCTATGTAGAAACCACTGGGGATGGTTCATAAAGGAATTAAAGATCCTGCCCTCTCTGATGCAGATCGATGGATTAAAACAGTGATGGGGCATGCTGGAGTACTCACACACACAAGATTTGTTTTCACATGCGACAGCCCACTATGAGCTCCTGATCCTCCACCCCATACACATGCAAATACATTTTCTTGCTCAGTTCAACAAAAAAGGTCAAGATATTCTACATTTAGTCTCAACAATGCATGTCTACAATAAATCTGCTGTGGTTGAGCTGCTGACAGAGTCAATGGATGAGGTCCTGAGTGAGTGAAAGATCATGTTTTCATAGAATTTAGTAAATAGCTCGTCCCTTGTAAAGACTGCAGAAAAGGAGAGTAATTTAACTTCTCACGTGTGTCACTGATTGCTGGTATCGGAGCATTTCAACCACAAAACTAAAAGCTCTGGCAGTGCGACTCCTACAAAGGCACATTTCAAAGCCTTACAAAACGTGCCATTCATGTTAATAAGGATTTGATGGTTCTAAAACTGTGGCTATGGCTGGAGACCCTGACTCTGATGCAAATCCTCATCAACCGATGTTTTTTATTTTCTTGAGAAATGGACCTAATCTCTTGGCGGAGTGCAACTAAAGCTGACCATCTTGGCAAATGGTGGGACATCATCTGTGTAACAAAGCAACAGTGAGCACACCCCAGTATGGGTTCTTCACATGACGAGCAACCTATGGAGATGAATCTTAATTCCTTGTCAACTCCTAAACACATACCGCTCAACTTGTTCGCTCAAAATTTCTTAACACAACTACAAATAATTGTGACGAAAGAACAAAGGCTCCAAACCAAGGATATTTTAATTACTTTAATTCACTTAAAAAGTTAACAGAACAATAGGTTTTGTGCCAACATACATTTTATAAGCAATGAAACGCCATTATTTGGCATTACTGACCAACTGCAATCCATAGTAATTCACCAGAAAATCAAAATGGTATGAGGGGCAGTGCAAAAATATGAGGCAAAGATAAAGTCACTTGAGATGTGTGGATAAACATCCTTTTCTTTGAAGACAGGTTGCTAGTCTCTAGCAATCTAACACTCTCCCCATAAGATGGGGCCATCAATACACAATTCTAGAACTTACTTGGTCGTTTGAATCAGGCTAGTGTCCAGCAGGGTGAACAAAGCCTCTCTTCCCTGAGAACAGGAAGCAAAATGGTACCTCATCTTTGGAGGCATACCCCTAACACTTGTATATTTCCAGGATGTCAAGTCTCTCTGCTTTTATCTCAGCCCTTAGTTACTAACATTTACATCCAGTGCTCAGCTACTGCTGACTGCACACAGGATAGAAAATACCACTATCAGTAGCAAAGCAATGGTGAAAAAGTGCAACTGCCTGCATGCTCTCTTCATCAGCTACTCCTGCCTTTCCAATTAAAGGAACAAGGATACCACTTACCAACTGTAACAGCATTAATGGGGGTTGCAATATTCGGAATTAAGGGTGACTCAAATAATGAGATGATCACTGACTGCTCATGAAACTGACCACATGCACTAGACTGTGCAATACACACAGGACAGCAAAACTCAAACTCTTCTAGAGGTGCATATATTTAAACTACATGCATATATGTCTTTAACAGAAGTTACATTTTTCTCCTCACTTTCTAGGAGGTAGATTTTAAACATGCAAGTCAAAACAATTATTTGTATTTCTGGGCAATACATTAATATGAAAATATTTCAGTGTTCTATTACTTCTTATAGCAAATATTTCTTGTACTCTCTAAACCAAACAAACCAAAATCAGTATTATTATAACCAAAGCTTATTCAATACACACAGTTTCTACTTTCAAGTGCCTAGCTTGCTTTCCAAGTTATCTTCAAAACTAGGACATTTGGGGAAATGTTTGGACTGCACTCCTGAAAATGATGCATCAGGAAGTACAAACTGTGTAAGAAATTAACACTGTAGTAGATGCTAGAGTAGATCACCGTTACAGTAGTCCTGTCAACTGGAACTTTGGAAGTCAGGCTGGATGTCAGGCCTTCTATAGCCAAAGTTCAGTAGCCTTCACTCTCTAGGTGTGGCAAATGACCAACTGTTAGTAACACCAAGACATTCGCTGTACAAGACAAATATCTGCCCATACCATTTTATTACCCAGGAGTGAGGTGCATTTACCCTGACAACTAAGAAACAAGGCCCTGGATTTAACCCCTAGGGAGACAGACAGAGCTTCTAAATCTAAGCTGTACTTCTCATGCTGTGGGTTCTAATGGTTACCTCAATTTTTTTTAACCTTTGGAGACAAGGCAGAATATGGATACAGTGGGCCAGTAATCTGGAAACCTCCTGTCTGGACATGTCCCTAAACTCCTTCTATGTTGCAAAGGACACAAACTGACAGGAGCTTCCAGTACCCTTGGTTCTGGGTAAATATCTCGGTTGTCTTTGTATATCCAAATAATATAATATCCCCCATACTCTCAATTTGACGATTGGGGAAAAAAGAAAACTAATTAAAGTGTCTGGATGACGGTAACTTTGGTGACTACTTTGGACAAAAGGGGTGGGGAGTGTTCTAAGGTGGACCCTGACCTTATAGCAAACTAAAAATGGTGCTTTACACATCAAGACCTGCAGTTCTGATAATCTTCATGCAAAGGTTACAACTTTGCAAGTTACAAAGAGCAGTGACTGTATGCTCAAAGGGGGACTGTACCAATTTTTCATAGTACTGAAGCCCCATGAACGTTCAGTCCTTCCTCCGAAAAGCTTCAGATGCAAGATTCCTTTTAAGAAGTGTTTAACATGTAAAAGGCATGCCACTGGTGGATTCAAGGGAAGACAAACTGTCAAAATCAACCCTGAATTAATTATCGCACTTAATTACTGCAGGATCTTGGGTATCGGTACTGTGTTGGGATCCTGGTTTCTTTTATGGCACAAGATGGATAACCTCTTCCACTTGGAAAAACAGGCTATCCTACTAGTATGCTTCCTAGCCTCCTTAAGTTCATTACTCAAATCCCCAATAAACTTGTGCTGGAACAGCAGAAGAGTCCAATCATTCAAGCTGTGAGCTGCAAAGTCTACAGGTTTTGGTGTATACGGGCTTTCTTGTTCAAAGATAGAAGGTCCACCTGCAGAGGCAGCACATAATGTTTCCCCTCAGGCATTTCCAGGAGAAATATGAACCAGTGCTGCCTGGGGAAAAGAGGCACTATCAAGAGCATCTTTGGCATTCCTCTCTTTCTTTTTCAGTCAACTGGGAGAGTAAGGGGAATGGATGAATGCACAGGATGATGTCTACTACCCAAGCATCTTGTATGGTGCTCTTGTGCAGAACATCTGGAGCAGTAAATAGGTTTATCTTTGGAACAACCTACCTGTGTACTACCTGAAGGAGAACATTACTATGTAGCATCTACTCATGTGGGTCTGACCATGACCTGGTCAGTAGGTCTGTCAATGATTTCAGAGTAGACTAGATACAACTGCCTTTAAGGACATCTGGTGATGGAGCGCCTTCTTCCAAGCAGTCATCAACAGTCGGCACAAGGGACACGCCAGACTTTCCCCCCTTTTTATCAATATAGCACAACACTGCTGTCATCTACAGGACATCTGCCTTCCAAATTGGCTGGTAGGTCTTGACCACCTGCACCAAAGTCATTATCTCTCATACATTTATGTGCTTCATTCCACTGGCCTTGGACCTTGATGTTCTGAGGCCAGGTGTTAGGGTCTGGCTGTAGGGCTCCTGAATGATATATGACACCCATTTATTTGACCTTGGCGGACCACTGCTCTAGTTTTGTAGGCTAAGCAGGGAATGACAGGTCTAATCGCTTACAGGGACTGCAAGTGTTGTTTTTGAATGGATCTAAGGTATCAGTGGAATTCTCATGTGTACCTTTGCCTGAGGTACTACCAAAGTAGTTGAGGCCATACATCCAGTCCCCCTAAAGCATTCTCTGGTTAAAACTTTCTTCTCTTTTGCCAACTTGTGGTTGTACTACTCCATATCGTCATGTAAGGGGAATGCTTTCTAACAAATGGAGTCCAGAAGTGCCTGCTGGAAGATGTAAGGACTGATGTGGGAATGTTGAAAGAAAATTAAAGCCTTTGGAAACAGTCCATAGTGCAATAGAGGACCCTGTTCACCTTCTTCTAAGATGCCTGAATAAGAGAGTCATCCAGATAAGGTTAAATACATCTGCTCTTAATGCTGCAGTAAGCTATTACTGGAGTCAAGAATCCTATAAATCTTAGTTATAGCAGATGATCCAAATGGCACATAGGTAAATTGGCAATTGGAGCCACCTACCTCAAACCTAAGGAAGCATCTGTGGTCCTTGTAAATGTGAAAATACAAATCCTTGAGATAGAATAATTGTGTAAAATGTTACCATACCGATACATGTCTTTCTGTTCTGTGTTGCAGCATTCATAACATGAGTGAGTTCCCCGCTGTAGGCAACTCAACACTGGCCAGTATGCAAAAGACTTCACTACTGTAGGGTGCATGGTACGTCGCACTTAGGCTGCGCTCAGACATCGGCCATAAAAGTGACACACACACACACACACACACACAATCTTCAGATCTGGCTGCCCTAAGAGGAATGCCAGCCTAATGAAGTAGGGTAAGAATCATCCAAGAACAACCAAGGCCAGGGGGAAGGATAGGAATACTGCAACAAAGGAGGACATCAATCATTATGGTAAGATTGTACACAACTATTCTATGTCCTTCTGTTCATCTGTTGCACTATTCATTACATGAGGGAGAATATCAAAGCTCATGAAGTAAGGCAGGAGGGGAGTAGCTGAGGAGCTTTCCAGGAAGCCCTGCAGTAAGACTCTGGCAAATCTTGCTCTAGATTTAGAAATTACATCTAACTAATAGTGTTTTTAGTGAAGGTATGGACTCAGGTCCATGTAGCTACTTCAAGAATTAGTTAGTGTCCAATCCCTTGAAAAAGGCCATAGATGAAACAATAGCTCTGGTGGAATGAGCCCTAACAGGGGAATGGAGAGTCTTAACATGGTGAATGTAACAGGAGGAAATAGTCTGCTTAGACACAGTTAGCCCCAGAGCCTTGGGGTGGTAAGAAACAAAGCTGATCTGATTTTCTAACAGCCTTGGTCTTAGCTAAATAAAATCAAAATTGCCTGTGGACATCTAAAGTATGGAGGACCCTCTCACTAGAGTTCTGGGAAGAAGGGAAAAGGTTAGACAAGTGTATGAACTGATTTAGAGACAGGTCATTGACTACCAAAGGCATAAATGAGGGGTTTGTGCACAGGGAGACCCTGTTATTTGTGGAAGACCAGAAAGGGAGAAGATACTATGAGGACTTGTAGCTCTGACACTCGTCTGACTGAAGCTAATGCTAGAAGTAGCACAAGTTTCCAGGAACAGCACTGAAGAGAAGCTGAGGAAGCTGGCTCGAAGGGTGGGAGAGAGTCAGCTTTTCCAAAACAAGGTTAAGGTCCCAGGGAGGCCTAATGTGTAGGGAACCATAAAAAAAAATGTTTTGTATCAAATCTGCTAGCTGAGGGGGAAGTCAGAGGCAAACAGGCATATATAGCTGACATATGAGCTTTTCCTGAACAGTAAGCCAAACCAGCATTGAGCAATTCACACAAATAAGTCAAAACCAGGGGAACTTCCACTGTTAATGGGTCCTGATTTCATCTCAGACACCAGACTGAAAAATCTCTTCCATTTTGCTAAGTAAGATTTTCTGATATTTGGTTTCCTGGCCTCCTGTAGGACTGTAAGCATGTCCTCAGAGAATAGGTATCTGAAGGGGATTAGTACCCTAATCACCCACACGGTCAACTGAAGAGTCGCCAATTGAGGATGGATGAGGGTCCCTCTGTCTTGTGTGAAGAGGTCCACTCTGTGGGGTAACTTGTGGGGATTGCCCTTAGCTAAATGCAAGAGGAGAGAGAACCAGTGCTGTCTTGGCCAAAAGGGAGTAACCAGCAAGATTTCTGGTTTGTCCTGCTGAATCTTGGACAGGACTTTTGGTATGAGGTGATGGGAGGGAATGCATATATAAATATCCCCTTCTAAGAGAAAGAAAGGGCGTCCACTTTCCAAAACAGCGAATGGGGCTCTCTGGCTCAAAACTGTGGACGTTGCCTGTTTATGGGGAGGCATAAATGTCTGTTTGAGGAATACCCCACTAGTGGACAATGGCCAGCAACACATCCCTTTGAAACATCCAATTGTGGGATGGTGTTTGAGACCTGCCTCAGGTAATCTGCCATACAATTTTGAGAGAATGGGACGTACTACACTGCCTAAAAGAGTTACCTGGAATTTTACTGCCAGCTGTCACGCTTGAAGAGCCAGTCTGCATAATAGATAGGATTTGGTCCACCCCCCCGGTTTGTTCACATACCAGAGGATTGTCACATTGTCTGAACAGCTTTAGAGGTCCTGGGTGGAAAGTCTGCATGGCCAACAGCAGCACCCTCATCTCCCTTGCACGGTGTTCCTTCAACTGAAAGGGAGACCAGACACCTTGTACTTTCAAGGTGGCTGAAGGTTGCTCCCTCCCCAACTTATATCTGATGTACCTGTGCAGATCTCATAAGGGTAGCCCTGGGTTGAGTGACACTTGATGTATCCACTACTGAAGTTCCTTCTTCAGACGGGGGATGAGGGGAGTGGTGAATTCTAAGGAGTGCTGGTGCTGCATCCAAACTTATTATAGACATCATTGTCTTTTTCTGATATGATGTTTGGCTAAGGGGAACATGGGAATGGTGAATGCCATGAGGCAAAAGACCCTGAGGAACTCTCTGACTAATGTGGTAAAACCAGTAGAATGCTATGGAAATAAAAGACGAGGTCCTGTATCTTTCGTGGGGGAAGGGAAACCCTCATAAGATCGTTTGTATCCTGCAACCCAGGAAAATTTGATCCTTTGAAGGGGTGAGAACTGATTTAAGTTTATGGTGAACCCCAGACTTTGTAAAACATTGACTGTAAAGGCAACATTTTGTTCCAACTCCTATGTGGAGGTAGCTAAAAGAAGGTCGTCCAGATATGGAAACATATATATTCCCTGGAGTCTGCAGTAGGCAAGCATGGGAGTAAGGCATTTGGTGAAGACCCTTGGTGCAGTAGAAAGTCCAAAGGGCAAGGCACAAAATTGAAAATGCCATGATGACACAGAGAAGCATAAATACTTCCTGTAGTTGGGATGGATGGGAATGTGCAGATGTACATCTTTGATATCCAAGGTAATCATGAAGGCTTGAGGCAAAATAAGTGGGAACAGAGTCGGGAGGGTCAGCATGCAGAAAGTGAGTAGTCTTAGGAAGGTATTGAGATGGGACAGGTCGAGGATGGGTCTCCACAGATCTTGCTTCCTGGGCACCAGGAACAACCTGGAATAAAATGCTTTGCCTATTTGGTTTTTGGGGACATTCTGGATGGTCCCTTGATTCAATAGTTCTAAAAAGACCTCTGGGGAAAAAAGCAAGTCGTTCCCTGGAAGATGAGGGATGCCCCTGAAGGAGGGTAGTTGATCCCACACCATGAAGTACCATTTCTGAACTGAGAGGACCCAGGCATCTTGGGCTATTCTTTCCCAAGGCAGGAAGGGATAGGGGAAGGTACTGGGAAACTGGGATGTGGGTAGGAGGGGGGGCATCAAAGAGAAGATGGCTTGTCTGGAAAGGGCCACTTAAGCATTGGAGTTGCCTGTGGGGCCCTAGGCTGTTGAGGTTTCAAATACAGGCTTTGCAGGGTAATTTCTTTGGAACTTGGGTACTGAGGAAACAAAAATGTTTCAATTCCCGCAGTTTCTTACCCTTTTCCTGCAATGATTTGAATAAGTTAGCAGCTGCAGGTCTAAACAAGGCAGAATTGTCCAGAGGAGCATCCATAAGTTCAACTTTTATGTCCTCAGGTAAGGGCTAAAGTCTTAGCCAAAAAAATCTTATCACTGAACCAGAGGCAACTGCTTTGGCAGAAGCCTCTGCAGCATCTTAGCTGAATTTTATGGAGTTAAGTGCTACTTGAGAAGAAGTACTAAGCAAAGCAGCAGCCAAGGTTTTATTTTCTGAGTCAGGTAAGCCTGCAATTACCTGTGAAAGTTGGGACATAAGTTCTAAAACAAATTTGGTCATATGTGTTTGGTAATTTATGGCCCTGAATGCTAGAGTGGCAGAAGTGTACACTTTTTTGCCTAGTCTATCCAGGATCCAGCTATCCTTATTTGATGTCAGAAAGGTAGTGGAAGATGGCAATTTTGATGGTTTGTTAGAAGCCTCAGAAATTGCAGAAGGACATCTGTAGAGAAACTTACATTTCCCTGGGACCTTGTAGAAGTGGGTCTGACTCACATCTTTTTTGTATTTCAAATACTTGGGTGCTATCCCATCCATATAAAGTGGTCTCTCATCTTAGCTTGGGTCTCTCCAAATGGCAGGTCTTCCATTGGCGAGTCTGTACAATCCGATTCCTCTTCTGGGGAGGCATAATCCAGCGAGGAGGGGATCTGAGAGGTGGGGAAGCATAATCCAGCGAGGAGGGGATCTGAGAGAAGTAAACCAGGGATTCATCCCCTGAAGATGCCTCTTCCGCTGATGTATCTTCTTCCCTAGTTCTTTTAAGTGGAGAGACGGTGCTGGCTGGGAGGCTGTAAAACTTGCAGAAGGCCTAAGTGACATAAGGGCATTGAAAAGGCCCTGAGTGAATTGCTGCCAATCGCTAGCAGGTTCTTTTGGAAGAGACAAATCCTTGTTTTTTTTTTTCCCCATGCAGGTCTGCTTTATGTAGGGTGGAAGGACCCAACGTAGGCCTACATTCAATCAGATAGGGATCTACATCTTCCCTAACAAGGATCTTGGAATCCCCTTGGCCTTCCATAATCACGAGCCGTGGTTTCCCTCAGATATCCAACACGAATTATTGCTTGGCCTCTGCAGACTTGCTAATGCTTGGATCCAAGGTGGCCAAGATGTCAAGCTCAGCCTGCAGATCTGAGCTTTGAATCAGGCATGTCTCCGGGCTGTCCTCCACCTCGAGAGAGACATCAGTAGCTAGAGGGATAGCAGAAGGTTCATGCCTTTGTTTTTTGGCCTTCCAGTTCAAAACTGACTCTGCTTTGGCCCCCTGAGGATTCCTCCATAGCACTTTTTGCTAGCAGCGTTAAGTGCTGATTCTCAAAGCAGATAGCTAGAGAGGATAATCTACGCAAAGTCTGAGACAAATGAATGAAAAACAGAGCATTTTTTGTGGTCGTGGTTTGGGCTTAGGCAGAACAGGTACTGGAGATGGCTATCCTTATGTAGAATTTGTCTTGGATGACACGAGCCCTAACCAAAGACTGTAACAAAAGTAAAAAAATTCCCCAACAGGGCACTTATCTGAATTTTGAAGAACTGCAAACGTGTCGGAGTCCAATGGTACATTAGAATCTGGCATTTGGATCTGGTAGCAGATAAGTTTTGAGGATGGCACTCGTGCATCACTTTTATGGCCAACATCCGATCGCAGTCTACGTCTGATGTACCATGCACCCTACAGTAGTGAAGTCTTTTGTATACTGGCCAACTTCGGGTCGCCTATGGTAGTGAACTCCCTCATGTTATAAATACTGCAATAGAGGAATAGAAGGGCATCCAAAATGACCATCACGGTCTAAGGAAATCAGAGAGGTGTCAGGACCTATAATGTCAATGTTATAAACTTGGCTGCTCTGAGGTAGGTACTGACTTTTGAAATATCTAAGACAGATTTCCATGGCCATTTCTTTATGGGCATCAGAAAAAGTGTTGAGTAGAACCTTCTATTCTCTTTCTCTCTGGGAACAGGTTCTATTAGACTTCGTGAAAATGACTCTTCTTCAGTGCCTTTAAAGGATATGGGAATTAAACACAGCTGGCCATTTTTACATTGAAGAGACCTGTCAACTTTGGTTTCTTTAAGAACTGCAGTCTGTAGCTCCAAGAAATGTTCTGCAATATCAAGGTGTCCTTTACAATAATGACATACTTAGGCATTGACTAACCTTCCCACTTTTATTAACACTTGGGGTTGAGGGGCTGTGGGTAGGGCTATTGTGAAGTTTTCGGTAAAGGGAGAGATAAGGGGAAAGGTTCACACATTTACTCCTAGTCCATGATGCTGACATTTATTTCATATACAGGCTCTTTTTACCTTTTGTTGGTCTACCTTTTCCTTGCCTGCAATAGTAAAGGCCATGTAAGAAGGAACAGTTTTTGTCATATTTAGGCATGCGGGAGTGAAAGAGCTACTTGATGCTAATTTTTTGCCCCTTCCCACAGATTTCTAAACACTTAACTAGTGGTAACCTCAAAGAGTAGCACTTCATGTAGGGCGGCTCTGAACAGCTGTACTTGGATGCCCTTTAGAAGGGGCTGTAGCCTCAACCAGGCATGTCTTCATATGACTTGATACTGTCACCATGGATGATGTATCCACAGCAACTATCCACAGTTAAATGCATTACTTCACCACCGGAGTAGCTATCTGTGGACAAGGTCCACTAGTCCTACCATAAAGTCCCAATCAAAGACCTCTCCTCAGTCTTCTCCCTGACTTTATCCAGGAGAGCAATCTGGTACTTGGTCGCACATATGTCACAATATATGGTCCTGAAGACTGGAGTGGCAGCTATGCAAACATTCTTCCAAAACTGGTCTAGTACTCTGCTTTCCTGGTCATTTAGAAGATTATGAGGGCAGGAGCCAAGTTAGACCCCTTCTTCAGATCCATAAGCTCAACCTTAGATCAGGCAAAGGATTTTTACAGGACTCCTGGACCTTACAAAACCTGTTGGTTTGCTTAAGGGCAAAGATCCACACGTCTGATTGCTTAGAAGCTGGAAGGCATCTCCAGGGACACTCAAAATAAGACAAACAGCCACAGGTTTACTGCATTCAGACTCTACAAATCAAAACACCACATTTTCTGGGCATCAGATGCCGCCTTGTCTCACCACTTAAAAGTACTCTTGTTACACAAAAAGGATCTCTCAGTGAGAGTCTGTCTGTAAATGAAACAGAAAAAACAGTGTCATATGGTTACTCATTATATTCGGAGAAGAAGTTTGGTAAAAATAATAAAATTCCTCCTCTTCACTTCTTTCGCTCTCTTTTACAGGTACTGGGGGAGACAACTGCAGACAAAGTGGGATCAAAGCTCAACTGCAGACTCTGTAAAACCTTAAAAAAACAACTCAGTCCAGGACATCTACTGCTCAGGAATGATCTGGTGTGTGGTAGGTAGCCAAAGGCTTAAGTCATACCTTCTGCATTTTGGGATTCACATATTAACAATACATAGCCAACAATGTCCTCCCTTATATGGGTTGGCTGTCCTTCCCTTCTAAAATGATGAAGCATGCTTTGGACACGGACATCCATGACAGCTCATGCTTTTGAAAATTGAACCATGGTCATCAGCTGAGTGGGATGTGCCTGCTTCCCTTGACATGACACATCTAAAAGGGCTTCATCAATGGCCTTGGGAATTTGAGACATATATTCTGGGGCTGAGAAAGCATCTTACCCTGGCATATATATTTAAGCCATGACATGATGCTGGACACTGAAGTCACATCCATTGACATCCTTTCTGTTATTCCCTTAGATTGCTGCCTTCTAGTGGAAGACATTAGAGGCAAAAGACCAACTCAAGCTGGGTGCAGACCTCAAACTTCTGATGATCCCAAGTAGTAGTTTTGCAGGGTTAACTGCCTGCTTCTCAAATTTCTGACATACTTATTTATTTTTGAGGATTATAAAGTTACAGACTTAGGTAAAATGTATGAGTATGGAAGTTTGTGTGTGATAATACTGTAACAAAAACATCTACCTTTCTTAGGCCTTGACAATATACCCCTGGCATCTTCAGTCTCTACAAGGAATCAGCCATAGAGTTCTGCCACAGTGTGACCCTTCCCAACCCTATTCTTCCACCAAGGATTGGTGGAGCCAACATAGGCTAGTCAAACCCATTCCCTTGTCAAGATCCTCAAGCACTAAACCAAGACTGTCAAAATCATAGTCAGAGCTCCTTCTCGCTGCACCATGAAGCCAAAAGGTTCAGATGAAAACTTTTCTGCTTTAAATGTTTTTCATCATCTCCGAACACCTCTTTGGACACTTACCAAACTACCTCCTTCTATACGCATCAGGAACAGTCTTCTTTATTCACTACAATCAAAAAGAGAGAAACTTTTTTTGAATATGTTTCTGAGTTGTCTCATTGATGTAAAGAAATGAGGCCCAGGCTATGCCACGAATCACAAGCAGTTGCCCTGAAAAATCAGCTGGGGGATGGGAAGTAGGTAGCATTTTAGCAGCTCATATATCCTGGGGAGGGTTATGGCCAAAGGACTAATTGTGATTGGTGAACACCACTCATTAGTCCAGAGGCATGTGCATATAACGTGCACACTGGAAACTAGGCAGGAAAATGCGTACAGTATTATAAAAAAAGTTCTCCAAAGCTGTCAGTATGGCATTGTACCAGGGCACCCTGATCTCCTTTGTGCCCACTTTCCCAACTGCCTATACTTAGATTTCTCCCATCAATGGGGCCCCAGGCCACAGACACAAGTTGGACAGGTGTTGCAAAATGTGGAGCAGATGATTATGGAAGGCTATGGGGCACAGCTGATAGCAGACAACTGTGCTATGTCAAAAATGGAACACATTTCTGACCTCTTTGCAGCAACTTTCCATCCTCAGTGTGCAAATGACCTGGGTTGCTCACACTGATTTCACAACCACTCATCCTAGCTGCTTTTCTGTGACACATTGCTGTATTGTTTTTCTACCATCCTCTTTTAAAAAAATGAGCATCCTGCTGTCTGATCCCAGTGTTACTTTTAATGTTCAGCTCTGAAATCCTGAGAACCTCTCTGGCCAAAGATACAGCAGGGCAATCTCAATTGGCAGAAGCTTTGACTGGATGAAAAAAATGAAAAAATAGCCTTTTATGCAGGGGAACTTTACCATCCACCCACACACTCCACACTCTTTACCTGTACATACATTAACAAGGTCACCATAACTGGAGGGAGAGAGAGAGAGAGAGTTAAAAAGCCCCCCAAAAATCTGAATTACTGTTAGTGCCAAAAGAAACTACACTGGCAGTGATCTATGGAAGACAGTAACTGGTAAAGTGCAACTCATGGAAGTGCTCAATCACGCTGCACTCGCCTAAAGATATGGAAAACTATAGTTAGTGGTTTCAGTCTCTCTTCAGCTGAAGTAAGGTTGAAGCTCTACTCTCTAATCTATAAATCATCAACAGCTGACTTCCCCACAAAGCTCACTGTATGGTGAGAGGTAGGGTAGTGCTAATGCTCGGATTTCTCAGAGTTTTTTTTTTGGTAGTCTGAACACCATTGTCTCAACCTGACCATTTAACTGTGGGCAGTCTAGATTAAAGTTCCACGATCAGAATCAGACCATTACCTGGCGCTACCAAATCTGGAAATCCACATATTAAAAACACAACTTTACGGATGACAATCACACCACCACTTGTATGATTTGGTAACTTCAGAACCTCAGAACTTCAGAGTCATAAATAATAACCAACCTTGGCAGGATAAGTGCATGGATAAAAATGAAACAAATCTGTTCTTAACTTATTTTATTAAACTAAATAAGACATCCTCTCTTCTCTTGGACTGTTAAGATAAGCATTAACCAATGTATTCTCAAACATCTTGCACCACATGCTCGGATATCCCTGGCAGTATAACACATCACAAACTATTTCCTTGAAATAGCCATTTACCACATACAACATATATTCTTAGTAACACTTCTCTCTACTTTATGAGGCACATTTTTTACCAGCCCTGAACAACATACCTTGTATATAACTACTCTCTTGTATGGCTACATTTCTTTCCTCACAGCAGGATTAAGTTATTGCCAAATTACCACAACTATTTCTCAAGGCATCTATGCCTCTGGATCGTTTTAGCACACAGCTGAAACTCTTAAGCTTTCCAGTCAAAGACAACCACAGAATTACATAAGTTGCTTTAGATCTACAAGCAATGCACACTGCACTGCTAAAATATGAATGACTCAACATATCCACTATACACATCTTTTTAAAGACACATCTATAGTCTCAAAAGCATTCTTCATAGTACTGGTGACATCTCGTATAATGATTTCTTAAAAACAGTCTGTAATGGATTACAGCCTATTTCAACTCCGTCTCCTTTCTTCATAAACATATGACGGAACTTTTCACAACTCTGATGTTTTTTGTAAGAATATACTCTTCTGATACTCTGTAAAGAATTTTGACCCAAAAGTAAATTTATCCTACTGCAGTATGAGCGTATCAACTCTGTTCTGGCTGGCATCTATTTGAAATGTGACTTATTCACTTCAAAATAATTAAGATGCTTTGGTTATTAACCACTTAAACATTTCAAATCTATCTTGTTATTCTTCTATTCAACATTATATTCTAATGATTTTATTAATGGAAAACCTATACCTGGCACATTTCAAACAAGATAACTTTTGAAAGACTTTTGTGTCTTTCGGCTTTTCCCGGTTAGGGGTCGGCACAGCGGAACTCCGGTCCGCTAATGATTGGCAGTTGATTTTTACATACCGGCTTGCCAGGCCTGACGCACAACCTTCAACGAAGGTATGCCCATTCACGCATGTCTCCACGCAGAAGACGCTCTAGCTGAGAATCGAACCAGACAGCGTCTTACTGTGAGGCGACAACGCTACCGCAGCAATTCCAATAAAATAAATGACAGCCTGTTTGTCCTCAAAAGCAAGCTTTTATGTAACTTCTGTTATTTTCTTGGTTCCTGTTTCATGCCTTCCAATAAAGACAGAGTCTATATACCAACATTCCATAGCTTGAATTTATACCTGTAGCTTGAGTAATTCAAACAATACAACGTTGTGGTCTTCTTTGGTCAGATCCCACATCAGTTATGTCATCAGTTACATTAAAAGCACCATTATACAACAACCCCCCATTAATACTCCAAAACATGCAAGCTGATTGGTCAGCGTGCACGTTGTAAATCAGACTTATGCTAATGGAAAAAGGTCCAGTCGCCCAGACTTTTTCCATTAGTACAAGTCTTTTTTTACAGCAACGGAGAACGCAAGATCTCCGTTGCTGTTTAGACACTGTCTCGCTATGTTAAAGGAGTTTAACATAGCGAGACAGCTTTAAAAAAAGCAACGGAGATTTTCCGCTGCTTTTTTAAAAGCTGTCTCGCTATGTTAAAGGAGTTTAACATAGCGAGACAGTTTGTAAAAAGCGAGATCTTGCTTTCTCAGTTGCTTCCACCCACAGTTCTGATGTACTGCGTAAGCATACGCATGCGCAGTACATCAGAACTGCTGCAGAATACTAGACAGCTGCAGAAGGGCAACAATTAGGCATTATACAATGCCATTATTTAAGAAAAGTAAGTATTTTTTTTTTCTTAAATAATGTCATTGTATAATAGCAATAACCCATGCCTGGGTGTGGGTAATGCTGGATTTACCCACGGTCTTTGCTTGGCCACTCGGGCTTCGCCCTCGTGACCAAACCACACCAACTGTGGGTAAATATCAGCTCCCTAATAAGAATATTCTAAATGAACATCTCAAGACCTGTGTATTCACAAATGCAAATTAAAATTACATAACTTTGGACATTTCCTGAACAACTTTGTTTTGCCAAACTCTCTGGTCTGCAACTTGGATACGACTTTTCAGTGGTGTAAAGCAGCTAACACACTTGTTATAACTTAGAGAGAAGATTTATCAAGATACTGTGGATCCATACAAGCATACATTTTATCTAGTTTCATAGCAATAAACATGATGTTAAACCAATTCAGTAAGCCCAGTCAGCTTCTTAACCACAAACTCTTTGCTATTCTAATCTTCAAAGTCACTTGAAATTTCCTTACAGAATATACTGGTTGATAACACTGCAGGGTCTCTACCAGATTATGATAAACTCCCAGTTAACAGCCCTGACCAATAACCGTGCATTTCACATTGAATTTTTTTTCACCAAGCCAAACCTCTGAACCCCAAATCAAAGATGCCTTCAACTAAGCCATCAACTACCTTGATATGAATATTATACTTCTTACTGTTATCACATAAGCATTTTCTGATCTGTTCTACGTAATGCCCACTGTAAGCAGTTTATGGTTCAATGGCTTCAGTTTACTTTATTTCAAACTCCGTGTTTCAGATGTTTGAGCAGATTATACATTACATTCTGCATTAGTCAAGTCTAAACACTGCACATTATTACTTTTATGCTGTGCTCTCCAAATCTGCAACTTCCAACAGCGCTTTTCTGTACTTTACCTTTCACTGTACTTACTATGTGCATATTCAGCATAAATATTGCTCTCGGCTAACTCATTTTGATGAACTTAGTTCCAAGAAATACAAAGTCTGGCTAAGAAGTAATTTTTATTTTACACACTTTAGCAAAATTATTTTTTTTCACAGCTTTTACAGACTTGACTAAATAAACTATTTATTTACATCATGCTTATAGCCACAGCTCAAGTACTACTTAACAGAGAAAATATGTTCATGCTTCTCAGCTCAAATGCACACCTCATTACCATACATGCAAATTCATTATTATTAACTTATCATTGATTCTTTCACTAATCTGACCCTCATCTGATCCCTTACTATGCCACGTGTTTCAAGCTAATACATAATAAATCACCAACTTCGTAGCCTTTGATTCAACTGTTTCATTCAGTAAACTACATCAGAAGAATCACTGGAATCTTGTGGCCTGAAAAACCAATGGCAAATTTCATCATCTCATCACTGCTACATTACTTCTTTTTTTTCTCTCTTAAAACTCAAATTTATTGCAAACTTCCAAGGCTTCTTCTCCAGATGAACAGAATGGTAGCACACTGCAACTTTGAGCTTTTTAGATATTCAGTTCGCACAGCACACAAATAAATCAAACTTCTGAATATAAAATCTCCAGTTCTCAAATTACCCCAAGTCAGTAAGTTTCCAGGTGCCGTGGTTGCACCATTTCACAAATGAAACAAAAAAACAAATCATTTGTATTAGTTCTATCACCATTTAACATATGGCATTTAGGGTGCCTGAACTGCAGACTGTATGTGCCCAGACTCATCAGCATTTAATTTTACAGTGCACAGAATGCCAGACCACATGATAAACATTAAGACATTCTGCGAAAAGTTAAATCGCCAATTTCTTGGTACTACACATGCACATAACAGGTGGTACTAGCACTGTAAATCAACTGAAAGCCTCCAAACAACCTAGCAAACAAAGCACAGTCAAATACAAGTACAGGCCCAGGAAAAATTCTAAAAATATCTGACCAGGACCTAAGGTTAGGGACCACTGACGATGTGTTTGGTCTTGTCATTAGGAGAAACTAATGTTAATTTCTTAGCCACGATAGACGCTCTACCTCCACATCTGATTCCAGCATGGCAGGCAACAGTACTACCATCAAGGTTAAAGAGGAAAGGCCTCAAAATCTAAGAGACTGTAGACAGGTGATAGTGGGTGAAAGGGGTCAGCACAAATACCTGTTTTATTAGTACCATCTAAAGGTGGCCAGGTTCGTTACAAGCCACCATATATGCCAGACCTGATTAACAGCAATGATTACATTTGGCAAGAAACACAAGTGACACATACCACCACAGCTAGCACTGGAAATTCTGCTGACGTAAATTTAGTCTTAGGCATATCCTCACACCAGTACAACGATAAGGATGCCCTCCTTAGTTCTGTGGAGTAGAAAGATAAAGCCCGACTACAACCAAAGTTTGAATAATGGCTCAAGTGCTAGAAGACACAACCAGTGAAGGATAGAGGAATTAGTGACAAATATCAGCTCACTTGCCCTCGGAGAGAAACTGGTGGTGAATGGCTGTTTAACCACATACAAGTGCAGGCTTGCAGGCAAAACAGCTGTAACTATAGATGTGGGTTTGGACTATCAAGCTGGTGACAGAAGCGGTCATTAGTATGTGGGTCAGAGGACACAAAGGACACAGTAGGCTCTCATGGTGACATGGGCACCACTGTATCACATACGAAGGAGCAGAGTTAGGGACTAATAGAAAAAAAAAAATGTGACAGCTGCATGGATAGCCCTAGATGAACACATTTATCTCTAGAACCTACAAAACCAGTGAAGAGCTGTGGAACATACCCCTCATGAAATGCCAAGGCTGCCAACCTTCTTTCTAGCAAATGTTACATCATGAGGATATACTATGTATGACAGATTGTTGTGTCTTTCGGCTTTTCCCGGTTAGGGGTCGCCACAGCGGAACTCTGGTCCGCTAACGATTGGCAGTAGATTTTTAAGAGCCGAGTTGCCGGCCCTGACAACCTTCAACGAAGGTACGCCCATTCACGCACGTCTCCACACAGAAGACGCTCTAGCTGAGAATCGAACAGGACAACGTTTTGCTGTGAGGCTTAATATAACCAATTAGAAGGTGTTTCTACATAGCTGGTCTTTAATGGCAGTGTGCCCAAAAACCGTGGTATGAAAGGCTGCCAACTGTTGAGACTGCTCTGTGGAAAAACTCCTCTGTGGGACTGACTGCTTACAATACCAAAAAATACAGATTCAAGTGATCATTACAGCTCTTTGATTAAGAGAAGAAAATGATAATGAGGACGACTGCACAGCTACACCTCTCCATGTCCTATTACACACCCACAGGTTTTGCAATGGAGAGCAACACTGGTCAGCTCACACCAACAATGAGAGGTGAATTCTCAGCTCTAAACTGCAGCATAAGTAATACTAGTTCCCACAGGCAAATGAGAACGTTTATGCCCTAATGTGTGTAATGTCACAGATTAATGTGGCCAACAAATATCCAAAATAAAAACTAACTATAATTGTAGAGACACCATAAATGAAAATGCATATATGTTAGCCTCTAGTTACTTATCCTGTCCCGTGTCCAGGATATTGATCAAACACAGGAAGCAATGAAGAAGTCAATATTTTTTTCTCTTTTTTTGTGGATACATGAATTCTGAATGGTGTTCAGAGGAGAATAAAGTAGGATCATCTCTACTAAAAAACACTCTGCCCTACAGCACAGATGGATGAAATTCCTGACTGTGACAAAGGTGAAACGGGATAGGCAAGCAACTCGAACACTAGAGGAGCCAACAATGGGGGAGTGTGAGTGAGCAGCCAATCCAAACTCCTCCATCCTGAGATTAGGGGAGTAATATGACCAGCAGCAACAGAGGCACCTAATGTTAAGACAGCTGCACAGCATGCAGTGCATAAGCCAAAGACTTGTGCATGGACTGGCCAAACTACATCCACAAGGCAGCCTTTATACAAACTTTATACAAAGCCCTTACATCTCAGAGCAAGGATGTCAGCTGGAGGGGGTAGGTAAGAGTCCGAAAAAAAAAGGGAAAAAAACCCTTAGAGCTGTGTGAATGACAGCCATGCCATGACTGGTTTTCGCACTGCCGATAAGGAACAAACAGGAATAAATGCAATAGTGGCTAAATAGCTGGCAGATGTTGGCGACACAAAGTAAATAGATATCCAGATGTAAACTGTATATAGTGATTGGAATGCTGAATCATCAAAACACAACTGGTCAATTCCAGCATATACCCCCAAGTCATCAAAACACAAAACATTGCATAAGAAAATTTGCTTCTTTTGTGATATGTTAAGAACACTATACCACAAACTTCAGACAAAATTTAGTAGTTTTACAGAACAAGTTTTTCTAAGGTAAGGTGTAGGGTTGGGGTGAGGGACAGGGTAAGTAGCCATTAGTAAGGTTTCCCTAGCATGACCACTACACATAACACTCAGGGAAACACCGCATACATCAGCACACAGGCACATTTACATATATCCCCTTACCTAATCCTAATGCTAACCCTAACCTGAAACAATTGCACACACACAGTTCCACCCCTTAATGCCAAATCTTTGGTATATTAAAACGTTTTAGCATGTCTCAAACCCAAACTCAAGCTCCACAATCCATCCTCCTCCTTTTGGCATCACCAACGCTCATCAAAAGTGCACCACACTATACTTGTCAAATTTATTTTCTCTGAATACCATAAATATGTAGAAGCAGACATTAGCACAACTTTGCACCCAACACCTCATAGGAATTAATGCCAAAGACAATGAATCAGGCCCTACTTGAAAGCAAACAGCATACAAGGAAGAGGGAAAATGGCACCTGCACTTGTGTCACTGAAATCTCCCAGGTCTTTATCTGGCTGAATAAAGTGTTTTTTATTGGAGGGAGAGGGCTATAGCCCTATCACCACAGAAAGATAATCTTTATGACCCTGTTCCTTAATATGCATTTCTCCATAAACAGCCACTGTGGTCCAAAAGGATGTCAAGTCCATTACCAGATTAACAAGACGGGAATTGCAATGACCACCAAATACCTTTTTCACATTATTTTGCTGAGAATTCTTTGATTTTTCTGAACCTGAGAATCTGTTTGCCCTTTACTGGGGTTAATGAACAGGTAGCACAACAGATTTCTAACAACACACACTTATGCCACCCTTTTCCTGGTGCTGAAAGATGCAGCTATTTTCTGTGCATCATTAGGTAATGGACTGTAGAGAGATATGCCCACTCTCACCTCCATCACATCAAATTAATTTTCATCTTAGTAAGCAGCACATTTAGGAAAAATGTTGACACCAAAACCTTTAGGAAGAGTGTTGAAACCAAATCCTTGCTCTGTCGAAGGTACTTATCCCCTCTTCCCTGTAGGTGGAGAAGAAAAACAGACTAGTCAAAAAATGCACAAATTTAACATTTTCCCTTAATAAACAACTCTATTCTTGAGGTCGTGAATGCAGAAGACATTATTTCAGACTCAACAAAATACCAGCCAAAACTGCATGTGCAACAACACTATACATCTGCAAATGCCACAAGACTACATATACCACTGAATGCACCATCACAAGCACAATTAGGTCACTCTTGCTTTTCATCACTACCAAAAAAGTATGAAGCATGACTGGGTGAAATGCAAACATGGCAGCAATTACTCACATATACAGACTTGTATATACATACAAAGGAAGTGAATAAAGCGACAGGTCTGCATTGTCATTTCATAGCTACATAAATAAAAACGTATTCTACACATAATGCTTTTCACTTTAACAAATGTCAAATACACACAATGCTACGGGGAAAATGCCTGGGAAATCTTACTGCTGCCTTATGTTACAAGCTCACCACCACATACACATTACAAGAAGGAATGACTTCCAATAACACCTCATTTGTGGAAAATTTCATCTGATCTACACCAAATGTAAAACCAGTTCTGTTACCTAATAACCCTTTGATGAATCAAATTAATTTTCTCAGCATCTAAGATTGGTTATTCACATGTAAAGAGAGGGGACCAGCTGCAGAGAGAGAAAAAACATCCTCTCCTGAAGGCCTTCCTACTGAATTAAGAAATATCATTACTTCCTTTGTAAGGCTTTTGATTACAGCTTTCAAATTCATCTTGGCAGAAGTCTGGCAGTTACAGCAGAGGATTAAAGTTCTGACCTGTTAAGCTGGTTCCTGCAGCTAAGGTATATGGTTTGATGCTTTTCACCTCCCTATGCCTACTGCATGACTGTGCAAGTCACTTAGACAGTGCCGCTGGGTTGCTCCTGAAAAGGGGCATGTGTTCAGTGGGCTTATCTGGTTAACTAATGTATACAAAAATCATATGCAAGTCTTATAAATGTAATAAGCTTCTTTATACATTCTCTTCCTCTCAGAAACACTGCCTTTTAATAAGCAAGGCTGGTAATGGAAGGTGGTGTTTGCCATAATCTGTCTACATTTAACAGATACGCAGATTCTAATACATGCACATTTTTATACCAGTTTCTGATACATAAAAGTCCAGACAAGACTAGTAAAGGACTCAAAAAAAAAAAAAATAACTAGCAACTTTTTGTAGTCAACTTACACTCTACTTTTTTGCTGGTTATTTCCCACCCTTGTTTATTTGTTTTCCTGTGTATTATTTCCTGTTACATCTGCAAACTATCAAGCCTTCGCATCACCCATATCCACTCTCTCCCTAACCTAGGTATTCCCCAGTGAGGGCAAGAGCTGATGAAGGAGGAGGTCATACAGGTGTCCTCAGAAGCGGTTAGTGCCCCCAACAGTATGCTAGCAATGAGAATGTATTTACAACTGGGGCCTAATCCCTTCCCCTTGGTTGGGGGGGGATGGATGACTCGCATCACTGTGGGGACTACACTGCCTTCCCCGATGAGAGTGTATGATCCCATGCATCTGCAATGAATACTACCACCAAAAGAGGTTGGTGGTTGAATGCCCATCTCCTGAGACCACCTCTTGCAGCACTGCTCTTCCTCAGAAGAATTATAGTAGTAGAAGTCCTTGGATCACCATCTCCCTCTTAGGATGAGAATGCCCATCCTGCCCTGCCAGCTCCATCAACGCACCGACGCCTCTAATCAATCGCAGGTCACCTAGATCATAGTCAGGGCTTATTCTCTGCACGGTTAAGAGATGCATAATGCCAGTAGCACTCAGAATCAGTATAATGACCATGAGACTCATAACTAAACTATCCCCAATTTGAAGTGATTTGGTCATAAATCACTTCTTACCTTTGCACTATAACGAGTAGTGCATGAAGTGCCGAATCACATTTCCACAGCATTGGCAAATGTGTTTTGTAGCTGCTTTTTCTTGGTGGAAAATCTTTTTATAGTAGAGTTTTTCCTATGATCCTGTCACTAAACAATGTAAACTTTAATCTCAGTGACATCATGGTAGTGAAGGCATGAAATGCATCTATAGACTTTAATAGGCGCAGCACCGTATATGCACAGAGATGCACCCATTAAAGTATATGGAAGGAGTTCTCCCTCTGCCTTTGTTAATCTCAGGATGGACTACACTAAATTTATTTGGGCTATGGTTTAATAAAAAGTTTGCAATTTTTTTTTATTATTATTATTAAAATGCGGCCTAAATAAATATCAAATTAGAACGGAAATGCATCACAGCACTTAACTCATTATATGCAGCGATGTCCTCTTGCCTAGCATAGGTAGGGGCTGTTGAAGAGTCAGCATCTTGAATTTTAGAATGTCCAGAAATGTATTTAGAATGGATAAGTCCAGAACTGGACACCATGATTTGTCTTTTCTGGGTACCAGGAAAAGTCTTGAATAGAAACCTTGTCCCTTTTCATCTTCTGGTTGAATAGCCCCCATGTTCATGAGGGACAGAACTTGTTTCTGGGCCTCTGCACACTGATTTGGAGGCAGATCTGGCCATCCGTTTGGGATTGGCAACGTGTGGAAATGAAATCTGTATCCCTGGGATACTATTTTTAAAACCCATTTGTCCTGGGTAATCAGTTGCCAGTTTCGTGGGAATTTGTGGGAGTCAGGAACCCTGTAGTATCTGTCTGGCTTAGTAGGAGCCGGAGGCAGAGAATCAGGAGGAGTCATACTGGATTCTGAAAAATCATCATCAACAATGTCAAGAACAGGAGGTATAGCCAAAGGCCTATGCTGAGGAAGACGAAAATCCCCAAGTCTCTTTTTAGATTCAGAGAAATCCTGACTTTCCCAGTGGAAGTGTTCCCTTAAGGTATGTACAGTTTCTCCAAAAGAGAAATCCTCAGGGGGAGAAGCAGAAGGGATGGAACCTTCTGCATCAGAGTCCTCATAAGTGGTTATAGATAAATCCTGTTCAGAAGGATCAGAAGAAATAGAAACCTGATCTGAAGATTCAAAGTCAGTGCCTTGCCTAAGCCTCTTAGCAGGAGGGGAATGGCTACCTCTGATCAAGGTAATTAAATCTTCAGCCATTTTGATCATTTGTTTTTTTTTTTTTTAGGCATTGGGGGCTGTACACGTAGCCCAAGCACTGTTTTTTTGACATAGAAGTAGATTTTGGCCTTAGTTTTGACGATGGCATCGGTTTAATATACAAATCTTTAGGCCTGAAAACACCTTCAGAAGCTGGTGCCTGCACAGCGACTCCAGACCAAACTAAGGTAGAGACATCCGCGCGTTCAATACTTAAAGCATCTTGCGGCATACCGGACTCCGAATGGGTCTCAGTAGAGGTCTGCAAATCATAAGTAGCGGGTATCAGGGGCTGCGAAAGTGTCTCACTGCGTAACACAGAACCAGCGACTGGCTTAGGAGAAGTGTCGTTGTCAGTTTTGGACCTCAATGGTCCGTCTCATTTTCTTTGCGTTTTTTAGGTATTCCGGTAGTTGGAATGCTAACAGACATTTCTGGATAGTTAAATCTTGAGTCAAAATATTTAGAAGCAAAAATATACAGACGTTTAATCGTGCGTTGATTAAATTTAGCACAAAACCGACAGCAAGGCACGTTGTGGTCAGGGCCTAGGCAAGGAATTCAGTACAAATGAAAATCCTTATGAGGTATTTGCTTCCCACAAGTAATGCAATTATTAACTTTTACTGACATTGGTAAGGAGCAAGAAAAATTTCCCCAACGGGCTACTTAGCTTTTAGTTGAAGACTTTGGTTCTGAAACTCGAAAATGAAAATTTCAGGAGTCGGCTGATCGGCACTTGCGAACTGCTTCTGCTTCGGGCACCGCGCGGCAAGAAAGACTGATGTAATAGTGTTGGCTGCATGTTTTATACCCCTGACGACCAGACGTCATGGAAGAAGGGACAGCAACAGATGCAGGACCCAAGACTTTGTTAATCAGGTCGACTGAGGGCAACCTGCCAGCAGATTACCCCAAATGTAATGACTGCAACAGTTAAACACGAAGAACATCTGGAAGATACAGTAGATGTGGCATTTAAAAATATGCCCTCTTCAGGTAAAAGGACGGAATTGTACCAGGACAACCCATTCTCCTCTTTTCCACATTTGCACCAAGGATCCTCCCTTCAGTCTGAAAGGGGGAAGATGGATAAGGGGAGGGACACCAGGATAAGACTAATGAAGGACAGCAGCTGTGCAATTTATCCAATAAAATTAAAAGAAAAAAGGTATAGTATTTAGACAAATTCATTTCACACTCCAGCTTTGTTCTACTGTGGGAAAGAGTCTAACATTACTCATTTACCATAATGACAGACCTGCATGGTCATAGCTCATCCTCCTCAACCACTAGGGTTGAAATGTCACTTTTCAGTCTGCTTTGCATCAAGAAATCTCACCCTGGTTTCAGCTCTTCTGTTTAACCCATAACTCTCCAGAAAACCACTGTTTATATCCAGATATGAAGTATGCTGCTCAAAGCGGAACATTCCACATTTAGAGCACATCAAACACTGCTGAAGAGGAATCCCCTCAACCTCAGCCAAGTCAGAGGAAGAAGGGAGAAGATGTTGAGAAAGATGAATTATGATTATTGCACCAAGTACATATCGTTTGAATCTCACATTGTCCATTCCATTCTATCCTTCTGAACCACTATGAAAAAATTATCAGCAGACCAACCCCTATAGTCTCCAGAAAGGATATGCTGATGTCCTGAATAACAGTGGCTCCAAAGGATGACTGAGAACTAGTCACCACATCCAGCTTGCAATGCCTTGCAAAAATACTGAAAAAGGTCCAAGTAGCAGCTCCACACATTGCATCAATAGAAGCATCATTACAAAATGCCTGAAGCCATCCACAGCCCTTATAGAACAAGCTTTCAGCTGTACAGGTAAAATCTTGTTACAGTTATCCTAACAAAACGTTAGGACATCAGTAAACAAGCCATCCATACCATTGGCAAAATGAGAGGTAACAGTCTGTGCAAATCAAGCATCTTAAACTTGGGAACCAGTAGAAATCTGTTCAGTATAGAAAGGTCCAAAAAAATGGATCTCCAAAATCCTGCTTTTTTTGTGATCAAGGAACACTGAGTAAAACCCTGTGCACTCCACTTCTGATGGAACTGGGTGAATGTATCCTTGCTGCAAGTAGCATTTGAATTGAGACCAATGGAATCTCTTGGGAGGAGGGAATCCTCCAGAGTTGTAAGGAATAGCCCTTTCTGATGATTTGGAGTGCTCATTATTCTTGAGTCATTAGCTTGCCAGGCTGTGTAAAATGGGGACAGCCTTCTTACATTCTGAGAAGGATGGGGGACTTGGATTGGGGCATTTTGACAGTGGGGTCAGTGAGGTGCTTGAAATAGTCACAGCTGCTCCCTACTGGGAGCTTGGACATCCCCCAATCTAGTCCAGGAGTCATGTTGCCATGTTTTCTGGAACTGGGACTTTTCCCCCATTGTACTCCTTAGGTTTGTCCTGACAGGAGGGAAAAGTCTAATACTTGGCAAGACTGTTCCTGCTATATCTCATGGTAGGAAAAGTTGGAGTTTTTGGCATAATATTAAAACAGTACCTCACGCTTAGTTCTGTGCAGCTATGGGCACGTTGGTACTGACTGACAGGGGAAATGGGCGTGGAAACCACAGATGACTCGTAGGCATGCTAATTCACATGTCATGTCTATATTACGGACATCTGTTTAATATTCAGATCTGATAAATTCAACCTCTGTTAATTATCATATATTACATGTGATAATTAGCAATTTCAAACTCTTTACCTTTCTAAACAGAACTGCTGTAAAATCAATAATCTTGCAATGCTCATCCTGCGAGGTATTGTTCTAATATTATGCCATGGATCATAGAATTGAATGGTACAAAGAAATATTATCAGAAGAAAATTCTGTAAATAATGGAGTATAATGGTTTCACAGAGTCTGCTACATTTTTGCCCTGGGAGCAGTCTTCTTTAATATGTACGTAGCCATCAGACATAGCTCTTAGTTTGGAGAGCAGGATCCACTGGTGTTGCAAAGATTTGTGCTGAGATCATTTTCGGTGGTTAGAGTCCACAAAGACATAACAAGGTCACAATTATAGGTGTAGCGTATAACTGTCCATTGAATTGCTCATTCCACGGACATGCCTTTACACTCCCTTAGAGCTTCACTGTGTCTATTTTGAGAAATATTAACTATATAAAACATTACTCAAGTTACTGTAACTGGGAATTAATAGAATTAAAGATACGGAAAACTCATACACTAGCCCCCTCTTAAGTAAAATACATTTAGTTTATATACTCTGTGGTTGGCATACAATGCTGAAACGCATGACGGTGATCATTTGAAAATATCAACAACTTTGTCCCAAGAATGTCCTTTGCTTTTACGGTGTGCTGCCGTCATTTTGCTGACTTACTGCTTATTATCATAAGCAGCTCTCAAACTGCCTCTATATCCGATAGCTCTTTTATGAGGAGGATATTTTATGGAGTTTCTCTCTCGAGACGTCAGAGCAGGGCCTTGCGCATCCTTTGGCACAGATACGGCCATCAATATTCATTTGGGAACAGAAATGAATATTCAGCAGCTTCAACAGGCCAGCACACATTGCCAGACTGGAGACGTGGTTAGGACGGGATTTGCTACTGAGCATCTTTCGAGGTGCTGTTCTAATATTATACCAAGTTCTTGGACAGACTACGTTTTTTTCCTTTACTTCCAGTTTCTGGAACATTGTTTCTGCAGCAGTCCCAAAAAGAAACTTCTTGTCCAAATGTGCATTAAGAAATTCTACTTTAATATGCTCTGAGATGGGTCGATTCCTCATCCGGGCATGCCCCCTGATACTGCTGCCCTTGCATGATGCATTAAGAGCATCATAGCCTGATTTGAGTGTCTGGACATTTGAAGACCAGCATCAGCCAAATCCAAGATATTCCTCTTCAGGCTACTACCCTGGATCTCCTTTGCCATTTTTTTTGTTCCGTTCGCAGAGAGACTTGATATCAAAGCATGTGGAATTGGCAGTTGAGCCAGCATAGCAGAAGTGTAAGTTTACTTGCCAAAACTGTCTGTCTAGCATTCTGCTTTCCATGTCATTTGGCAAGGAGTTCTTAGAAGCAGGCTCAGGGTTTCATTACTGGACTCCAGACACACTACAAGCTGGGTCTACCATGGGATTGCTGCAAAGCTTCAGCATCTTACAAAAGTGGACTGAATTCCTTGGAACAGAAGGAAGCGAATCAAGCTGAAGAATACATCATCAACTACATCATCCAAGACAAAATGAACTAGAGAGATTGCCAGAGGTATAGATTCTGACAAGCTCAAAAATCTTCTGTAATTGCTCTGAGTCTAGGAAAACTCTTCAGATGTACAGATAAGAGACTCTTTCATTCTGTATAGTGCATCCCCAAAAGAAAGGACCATTGGGGGGGGGGGGTGGAGATGAAGACAACGTGTCTTCAGAATTGAAGTTTAGGTACTGTTCTGTGGGAAGGTGTCTTACCATAAGCCAATTACTCTTCATTAGAATCAACGGACTAAGAGCACTTTAAGGGGTGATGTCCACTTCCCAGAGAAGGTTCCTGCCACAGGTTCCTTTTCCAAAGAAGGCTGCTTGGAATTTATGAAATCCATGAATTCCTGGGCCATTCTGATAAGGTCCTGGTGTAGGCTGGGGCAACTCCAGTTGCCTCTTCGTTTAAGAGGTCTGGGTTTGGATCTAGCAGATGGCAAGGCCTCAGGATGCAAACTGGGACTGTGGCCTCAGACTAGGTCCCAGGAGAAGCTTACCTATTTGATTCCACCCCCACCTTCTTGAACTGAGACAGATGTGTCAAAAGTTAAAGCATTTGAAGCAGCCCTGGACCGTGTTCGGCTTGTGAGGATGTGGAACGTGCTGATGGTCTCCACAGGGGATGTGCCAGAGGTCTCTGGCCCAGCAGTCACTGATGCAGGAGGCTACAAACTCACCTCACCTGGATCAACAACCTCAAACTAGGGTGTGGAGTCAGCCTCCCCTTTCTAAACTCCTTCTCCTTTGGGTGTCTCTCCTTACTCTTTGGAGAGATGTCTGTTTGGAGTCCAAAAGAGATCAAGTCCTTATGTGGAATTTGCTTTCCAGACTAAAACAATTAACTTTCACTGCCATCAATTAACAGAAACTACAAAACAATTAATATAAAGAAGGTTCCCCAATAAGGTATTAAACGTTTACTATGATCTTTAGTCTTCAAAACTAGCCAGACAGACAGATGATGCAACTGACCATGTTTTGCAACACACATCTTGACATCAGTCTATGATGGTATACGCCAGCTGGGTGAGGGTGAAACTCCCTGGTGTTCCAGAGACTCTGTACCACAACAGTGACCATGAAGAACTTCAAGAGGATCCTATTCATCCTGCTTAAAACAGGAGCCGTCATGTTTCATGCTTCCATGCAGATGAGCACCACCATGTCATCCATGGGAGGGACTACAAAAGCAGGATGTGGGACAGAGTCCTCCTGAAGAACTTTCAGGCCAAATGGGTAGACTCTAGACACTCCTTTCTCCTGTATTAATTGGACAATCTCCTTAAACTTGGGTTCACGAAGGTGGGGGTTAATCAGCCTCACTAGCATTGCCCATGTCTGGCTACAGAAACTGATAAGTAGTCACAGTTCCCTCTTGCATCACTGCTTAGCATTCCTCCTTGGTGGGGAATGGTCTATGAAGGACAATTTGATGGGTGAGGCAACCTCAGACTCCTTAGTCCATTTCTGCTGGAGGTCTTTAGACATTCTGTCCCAGTGCCTAAAAGAACATACAGATTCATTTGCAAAATGGAAATATTTTCTGAATAAAACCAAAGTGAAACAAGCTCCATGGCAGATCTATGCAACCTGGCCTGCAACACTGGGGCCGAAACTAACTCGGATACCTTCATCGGCAAAGGCATGGCACCGACCAACAACAATGCAGACACTTGGTTGCCGAAGCCGATGTCAGCTGAAAACTCCACCTTCAAGGCCAACACTGAGGTCTCCATCCCAGGTCTCAGCCCCACTACGACAATTCTTCAGTGTTGCCAGTAGCAACAACAAGACAGGAACAAGACTTGCTGATGTTAGACTCTGTAGAAACTTGGGTGGGGGGTCTCAATGTAATTAAAGCCAGAAATGGGCCAATTGATGAGGCTGACATAGATGAGGGGAGGGTGACACTACCACTGTTCAATCTAGAATGACAGGAGGATGGGATGAGATGAGAGCCAAACCCAACTGCACCTGAAGTATGGCACTTGAAAGAGTCAGGTAACCTGTAACCACAGAAAACAGAACTGTTTGGAGGGGAAAAAAAACATACCTCTTAAGAGCAAGACATGAGGGAGCCTGGAAAGACATGGTCTTGGTAAATCCACCTCTGAGTGGGAGTAAGTAATCTCTTTCTTGATTGTGATCTGGCATCACGGGAGGAAGATCACCGACATCCACAGAAAGCTTGGAGACCCTTGCCGCAGCAGACAACTCACTAACCTCTCTTTCATGCACTTTGGAGGAGGGAAGAAACTATTTAGAAGTGGTAGACTCCTCTCTTTTACTATGTCTATCCCCTAGTCTTTGGCATTTTAAGCCCACATGAAGTAGAAGTCTCCTGGTCATCTACATAAGACAATAATGCTTTCAAGAAAAGTTTATTTCTATCAGTAACAGTCCTCTTGTATGATACACATGCTACATTCAGTATGCGCGCACACACAATTTTCTGCAAAAGAGCACATTTTAAATGCTGGTACTAGGAAGGCAAATTGTGACTTTTAAAATCCCACAGTCTTATCTATGACACCATGCCTATAAGTGCAGTAACCTGACTTTCACTAAGTGGAGCACAGTTAATGAAGGACACAATACTATCTTCTTCACACACACACACACACACACACACACACACACACACACACACACACACACACACACACACACACACACCCCTAAGCAAACAAACAGTTGATCGAGTGCAGCAAGGAAAACTGCTGTGAAAATGCAGCCCTGAGAAATAACAAGAAAATGTATAGTTCTCACCAAGTGAGGAGCCAGCTTCAAAAGATTCAGTCTCTATGTAGAACAGAATCAAAAGTAAGCTATCCAACTCCAGAAGAAAACATAACACATTGCCAAAAAATTCCAAAAATGAAGCCTGGTGCCATTTTATCTTGCCAGTGTAATGAATGAGAAATACAATCTGCAGGAAAATGGCAGTACACAGGAGATTATGGACAAAGGGGAGGAGCTCACACATGGGAAATTTTTTCCAATACAAAGCCAAAAGCATTCTATATAACTAAAAGGAGAAAGGTGGATCTCAAATTGCAATCCAAATGCCAGCCACAAGCAACCCATGCCATAAAAGCTACTTCACTGATTTAAAAAAAATCACAGTAAATGGACTTCAGACTGTGAACACAATTAGATCTCTGTAGCTTACAATATAGCCCTTATCATATGACACACCTTGTCATATTAGCAATGTTTCATTGATGCTGTGCAAACTAAAAGCTGGGGTTTCAGTACTAGTGTTGCAAGAGGATGAACCAGACCACACCAGGCAGAGGTCCTAAGGTGTTGGTTACAGTTTTATTACAGGTTCTGTCGTTAGTGGGACTCACTAGTGGAATAATGAGAAATCTAATGTGGCAGACTGACATCTGTGATCAGAAACAGTCACAGAGTATGAATCAACAGTCACAACAGACACCCTCCAAGTAAGACTCTTACTACAGACACAGCAGTATAACACAGAAGTTTAAAGCTATGTTTTGATTTCCACAGTCTCCATTTATAAGTGATGGATATATGGCTAAAGAAAGAAATAGATCCATTTAAAAAAAAAAGTTGGCATCGCACATTGTTGATTATAGCAAAAGATGAACAAAAACTTTTTTTTTTCATGGAGAGGAACAACTCTAATATACTATCTCTGGAATACTGCACAACCTTGAGAAGGAAGAGAAATTACCCCTCAGTCTTCCATAATCTTGCTTTATTAAATAATCTTTGTCAATAAAGCATGGGAAATGATTAAACTAGTATGACGATTCCACTGTCATCAGAAGAGAGATTGATCAGCAAAGAATCCTATTTAACTATACATTAAAAATGGTCAACATATTCCAAAGATTCAAGGGATATGTATAAAAATAACATTATACTCACACATGCCTTTTATACAGTGTAGTACCTGAAAAAATGACAGACCACTGACCAAATAACTTTTATTTAAAATAAACTCCAAAATCCCTTTTAAATTCAGACCCCTTTCAAATGACAAGATGGTATGAGAGTTTGTAACAGATTAATAGAGTAATAACTTTAAAGAAGCTTTCGGTTTATTTAACTTTACCTAGTTAAAAAAACCTGTTCATATTACACTACTAACAAGGTTATCTATCTGCAGTATGTGAATGTTGCTGCAGAGTGGCAGTGAACATGGCTGGTAAGCAATGACACTACAGAACCCGGTGCTGGGGAGATGGGGCTTGACTAGCTACTTTTATCCAACTTGAAATGGCAGGCACACTAAAGCATCATGTTCTTCTTAGCAGAGCTGGCAGTCAAGATCCGCTATTTTGGAAACTGGCTCAGCATTCAGAAGCAATGTCATGATGACAGGCTTAAAGATGTCATATGCTGAATTCAAAGCAACTGTTGCATAGTATCCAATGTCCAAACACTTTACAAAGATGTAATGGCTTTTAGACTGTTCAGGCAGTGCAGTGCTTGGAGGAAGATGCTACCATCTGGGCAGAGAATGTTAAGAAACAAGGCTATAGACAGCCAACCAATACCCAACCCGCCAAAGATCATGTTCACTTTGCCTTTCAAATAAACAACAAACGTTCAGCTTTCTGCATGAGGAACCACCACAATCCCCAACTATTATAATCAACTCTGACACTGACACAACTTGAGGACAAGTGCAAATCAAAACGTTCAGTCAGATGGCTCTGTGGTGCAAAGGGAAAAAACCTTGTCTGCATTATCAGATAACTGGCTCTGATAAGTGGTTCAGATGCAGAGGGAAAGCCAGCCACTGAGACATGGCAGTAAGCAGCTGCCTCGCCCCAGGAGGAGGTAAACTGAGTAGTCAAAACATAGGAATGATCTGTTTGTAAGACCCAGAAGTGAAGCTCATATATGCAGGGGCATGGAACTGTGATGCTCACAAGGACTTAAGTACTTAAATGTGCAGATGTTTAGAACTGCATTGGGAACACATGCAAGCTAGCTAGCGGAGGAATCTAGGGCATTCAAAAAAATCTACCCACCTACAGGATGACAGCCAATTTCCCTTTCCCCCCTTTCCAGCAATCCTTGAATGAATAAGCATGTTAGGGAAGCAAGGATACATGGTTGTGAAGGGGAACAGGAGCCGACAGGTGTGTAAAATGGGGCCCAGGCAGTAGGAAGGCATCTTGGCATTTCATATCCAGTTAAGTCATACTGCTGCACAAAAACAGGGGCAGCTCCTCTTCTACAGGTGCTTTATAATACAGAAACTGGTAAGATTTATGCCCCACATAATATTATAGTAACTGCAATACTTTTTATGGTGGAAGGAGAACAAATATCTGGTGTATACACAAAGGCTTCTTAGGGGATGCACGTGGATCTACTGTCACTTTTAAGTATGATCCAAAAGCTCAAAGTCAAACAGTATGAAAGTGAAGGCTAAAGAAATAGTGTTGCCACCTTTTCAGATACCCAAAGTCAGACTTTTTTTTGTGGAAACATGAAATTTTGCAGGACAAACTCTATCCGCACCCAATGCAAAGGCCTGATCCTCACTTTTTGCCAAAATAAAATCATATTACTGTAGAAATTGAGCTGTTTATGCTGTTCCAAATAATATTTAGATGCTTCAGATACAAAATAATTGCTGTATGCAACTACTAAAGGAAACTTGTGAAAGATTTCTTTTCATTTAAGATCTCAGGATATTTGCCCCTTTTCAGTAGTTTTTCTCGGGACACAAGTGCACAAATAGGGACAGTCCTACGCAAAGTGGGACAGGTCGTAACCCTATGTGGGTATCAAACTCAAATCATTCTTAGCTCACTGTCTTTAATACTACAGTCTGCAGAATTTGCCCATATAGGCATTCTATCTTTATGAAAGGCCAACTGGATCTGTTTTCAAGTTACAGCTTCAACATAAAAATAACTTGAGGAACAGCAGTTGTAAAGATTCATGGTCTAATACCCACTGTATCCTAGTTAGGATCATGGGAAGACCGGAGACTGTACAAGCAAGCAAATTCAGGTACAGCACAGCAGCTCCTCACACACGACTTGAGCACACATGCACAGTCTGAAGAATCACTCTTTCACCTAGCGATACCCCTTTGGGATGTGGCAGTAAACCGGATATCCTCAACAAAACCCACATGGACAAAGGAGAGACATCCAACATGGAACAGAACTGGAGAGCAAACACATGAGACAACAATGCTAACCACTGTACAACTATGCCAATCATAGCTGCAACAATACTTCAAAGAAAAATAGGAAGCGTAAGTCAAACTTGAGTACACAGTCTTAAAATGGTACAAGTCTTTAAGAAACATGAAAACTCATTTTTAAATCCTGAACAATTCACTTTCATTTAAATCAATAAATATGATTTTACTGATCACTGTCCAACAAGTGATTTTGTGTAGATGAACACTTCTTCAGAGTCATTAGGCAGAGGGTGAAAAGGAAGGCTGTGTTGATAATGAGCATCAAAATGAACTTTAAAATGTTTCTATGTACTCTCTTCCACATGGGCTCTTAGAACTTATTTGTCTGAATATTCATCCTCACCTTCAAAATGAATTAATACTTATTGATTTACAGTACCTTATGAATAAAACATAGCTTACAGTCACTTTCAAGCATTTTATACAGTATTTATGTCACTATTATACAGCCACTGTGTAAACACAATTCTGAGAGATGACTGAAAAGATTCAGTTGTGTGGACATGAAGCAGGATCATAAAAAGACTGTAGAATTTGTCACAGAATGTGCAAAAATAATTATTCGGCAAACTTGCAAATGAAGGCTCATACCTATGGCCGCTAACTCTATATGTATAGCATACATTCACTCATTCTCCGATTACCTGCTTAATGCTGTTGAGAGCTATGAGGAAGTCAGGGACTATACTGGCACTAGTACAAAGCAGAAAAAACAATCTTGGACACAGGGACAGCTTATCACAGGACACACATGCACTTTCTCAAACACTGCACCAATGCATACCTCTTAAATGGCCAGGGTTTTGCAGAATATCTACATTTTTGGTCCGTCCCTCAGAGTATTTGTGGTTTTCTGGTAAATCATTGCAGATTCAAGTCAATTAAAAATGAGAGACATTTGAGTTTCAGATGCGGTGGTACAGCGGTAGCATTGTTACCTCACAGCAAGAGGTTCTCCTGTTCGATTCTCGGCCTGGCTTGGGAGTGCCTTCTGTGTGGAGTCTGCATGCCCCCCCCCCCACGGTTGGGTAGCGTTCGAAAGACATGTGTGCGTAAATGGGCGTGCCTTTGTTGAAGGTTGGGCATCGAGCTGGCACCTCAGCATTTCGTAAAAATCTACTGCCAATCATTAGCGGACCGGAGTTCCGCTGTGGCGACCCCTTACCGGGAAAAAGCCGAAAGACAAACAACAACAACTTGATATTCTTCAGAAAATGCAAACTAATGCGGAATTTGCTAATCTAGCAATTTTATGAAATCAACTTCTAAAATTTGTCCCTACTTTTGGCCCTTTGTCTCACCCATTATTTTTGTATTTTTCCAGACTTCTTGCATTAAGAGATTGAGATGTACGCACAATACCTACAGGCAATTTGGAGGACCACCAATTCATATACAGCACTTCTCTGGGATGCACGAAGAAAACCTATACACCTGATGAAAACATGCTAACAGATGCAGACTCCAAAAGGAAGGCACTCAGCAGAGAGCCGAACAGGAGAAGCAGTCACTCAGTGTTATTTCTATACAACTCATCTGGAATGTGTCAGCTAGCATTCTTCCTGCACCCACTCAAGAGTGCACACTTTCTTCGAAGACCTATTTTGTTAGCCCCTACATAAGGTCTTTTAGCAAAATATGTCATTCAGAAATGCAGTCTCACAAGTGGAGCTATTTTCAACATTTTTAATCACACAACCACCTCAAGGTACACTGTGCCTGGGCAGATATTGTTTCTGTTTGTGGTGTCTCCGTGCACATTCCTGAGTCTCCCACTTAGCTTGGCAAATACTTCACAATGCTTCATTAGCATCTCTTTTTCCTTCCCAGGCATAATGCTCTGTATGTATTAACATTTACTCTACATTACAATATTTCTGATCAACTCTTCAAATTTGTCAAGACTATCCCATCTCTTCACTTCTCTGCCCTTTTCAAATGTATGCCTCAGTTTCAAAGAGGTCAACTTTTCCTTCTTGCCTCTCAGCAACATTAAGAGCAGCCAGTCCCAAAACAGGACACCTTGCCTACCAGTGGTCACTCCTACCCTGCTAGTTATAAAACGTGTGTTACCTTGAGAAAAGAAGACAAACATAATGGAACACTTTATTCTTTTGTGTTGGCAATGCATTAATGTGAACTACTCATGAGGAAATACACAACCAAGTATTTTTCTAAAAATAGTTGTGGATGGGGGAAAGCAATCCAATAGCATAAGGATAAATACAAAACATTTCTCCAAAAGATGGTTAGAGGCAGATATATACACAGGAATCAACAGAAAGGGAAATGGGCAAGCCAAGTAGGTCAACGCATCTTCCTCTGCCATCAAACTGTCCGCATATAGAACTGCTTAATGAAGAAAAGTATTCCTTCTACAGTACAATTCCTATAACCCAAGTATCTAAGTCAGTATCCTGCACTACAGGTCAAAGCGTTTAGAATCTTCAGAACACCTTCACATCTGTTTTTTTTTTTGGCATTGGGTATAATATCCTCCCATTCTGCTCTATGGAAAAAAAGAAAATTAACACCAAAACAAGCACTAAATTACTCTAACACATACTTAAGGTGTCTTCAGTGTTCTGCTAAATACTCTAGTAATAAGAGATACAGCTACAAAACCATCTCTCCTTTTAAGGTCATATGAAGGATGGTTTTCTGAAGTATCAAAAAATGCCCAGTGTTTACAAAATATAAACTGCTACACTGTGTACTGCCTACAACAGTGTGCAAGAGATGCAAATACAATGAATGTACACCTAATCTCCCAAGAACTGAGCAATGCAGAAGAGAACTTCAGAGACAGTTACAGTAAACTGTCTGAAATAGATTTACCAAACACCTTATAAACCAGTGACAGAAAAACAAATAATATGACTTGCTAACAAAACAACCGACTGCAAAAGGCAATGCACCTGACATCAGTGACATGGACTAAAACTGGACAAGGAACAAGTGACTATAACTTGTTGTCCAGGTACCAACATACAGGAAGTATGTCGTATACTAAATGTTACAGGACAATGGGAATGATGGCAACACTGACATTATTCACGGGAGAGTGAATGACCTGGAATATTCAATTCTTGCAAAGAAGTACACGGATACAACTGTACTCTTCATCGTCCTTTAAGTCAAGAAAGGCTCAGAGAGAGAGAGACTGCACGCTCACCTATGGCAGCACCAAGACTTAAGGATAAAACTGCCTTTGTAGCTAGCACAGTCAAGGGGGATATCACGGACTATCCATCTGGGGAATAATACATGCAGGCACAATCTTGCTTTACAGCTGACGGTCTCCATCTCTTTGCCCTCAAGGTACACATTCTGAAAAGAAAAGAAAATGTGCTACACCCCAACTACCTTTTAAATACAAGGTAAGGCTGATGGACATTATAAACACACATCAAATGAGATAAAAAGTTAGTGTATACCTACAGCCTCTACTTTATGTCCAAAGCTTAAACAGAAAGATGCATAGTACTGACGCTATCCTAACTATGAAGGGTGTAGTAGTTTGTGCCATCACAGGAATATCTGCACACTCAATATTCCATGGCATAACACCTTCGACACCTTCACACTTGGGAAAACTGACCAAGAAAGCATTTGCTTACATCTGTAACATCATCAGCACACAATCATTTTACAGAGACCACAATGGAAAAAATGAAAGAAACCCTCATCCCCATGAACAAAATGATTACCAGGTAACTGGATGTTAAACAACTTCTTCCATGTCACCTATAACATCAAGAATATCTCTAACTTTGACAGATTAACAGTAAGAAATAATGCAAATCCTTAAAGGTGACTTCAATTTACCTACAGTTTTCTGGAACAAAGGCATTACTGGTAACATATGTCCCGTGCCTGCTTAAGTTAGTTAACTTCAAATGCCTCACGAAGCTAGTGAAAAACTTGAACAGAAGATAAATTGTCTTAGACATTGAGCCATATTCCAAAAGGGTTGCGCTCAGTGTAAATGGCTTACTTCAGCGCAAGACCTGTCTGTAAACAGGCTTACACTAGGACCAGATTCCAAAAGACCTACACTCACTGAAAGTGGTCACTTGCACTGACAGGAAGTCTTTTGGAATCGGGCTCCATTACTTTTACTAATATATATATATATATATATATATATATATATATATATATATAAAAATATATATATATATATATATATATAAATCAAAAACGGTCGTGGGTAAAAGCAAGGTGCAAAAAGGAACCCAAATGGTGCATTTTCTTTCATTTTCTTTTACTAATAAACCCTGATGTCAGACCATGGCACTCAAAATCCATCAAAAACAAACAATAGTACTGTGCTCAGCACCTTCAAAACGTACAGACTTCTCAGACATGATTACACCAAAACAGCATTCCTAACAATACTTACTACGATCTATCCTTAAACGACCTCAATACATCTTCCACAGAAGGCTTTAATATTTTTTATCATTTGTTGACGAGCTAACCCCAACTGGACATAAAGTACAGTTTTGTACCTACCATAAATGTAGATGTTCGAGTGTACACCCTGCTGCATTCATCACACTTGGGTTATCCTGTTGTCAGGCGGTCCCGCAGTCGGCCGGAATTCCAAAGTCTTGGTCCGGCGTCAGTTGCTGTCACTTCTTCCCTGACGTCAGTGCGCCAGGGGTATATATAAAGCATCCGACGCCATTTTCTTCAGTTTTTCTTGCCCCAGATGTCAGGTGCCCCCAAAAAGGTGGTCAGTAATTAGTACCAAATTAAGTAATTTTTGCACAGACACAAAATCCCGCAAGCTATAAGCAAATACATCAGGAAGGTATTGTAGAGATTTAGCTAGTTAGATCAGAGGGGATGGAGGGAGGGTAACCTGGACTGCAGCAGGGTGTACACTCGACCATCTACATTTATGGTAGGTACAAAACTGTACTATGTTCAACGTGTTACCCTACTGCAGTCATCACACTTGGGTAGAATCCTAAAGCTAAGGATGGGTGGAGGAGTTATAGAGGGTTAGAGGAGGCTAGAAGGCCGTGCAGAACTGCAGTGGCAAAGCCAGCCCTAGTCTTAGAGTAAAGTGGTAAGTGATAGTGTTTGGTAAAAGTGTGTACTGAACTCCAAGTTGCAGCTTCCAAAATCTCCTTGGTTGGAACCCCCCTGAGGAAGGCTGTAGATGTAGCTGTTGCCCTGGTTGAGTGAGGCCTAATGGTAGCAAGAACTGGTTTTCCATGATGGGTATAGCAAAAACGAATGCAATGTCCTATCTATTTGGAAATGGTCTGTTTTGATATAGCCTTCCCTTGTGAAGCTGTAGCATAGGATACAGAGAGCTGGTCAGATTTTCTGAAAGCCTTAGTTTTATCCAAGTAGTAACGAAGTTGCCTGTGAATATCCAAGGAATGCAGGAGTCTTTCTCCTTTGTTCTGTGGATTTGGGAAGAAGGTGGGTAAGTGAATGGTTTGATTTAAAGCCACACTGGAAACCACCTTAGGCATGAAGGAAGGATTAGTTCGTAGAGAAACTCTGTCTTGATGGAAAATGAGGAAAGGTTCCACTGCCATTAGTGCCTGCAGCTCTGAGACTCTTCTAGCTGAAGTTATTGCTAGCAGCAGGGCAGTCTTCCATGATAGGAACTGTAGATCTGCACAGAAAGCTGGTTCAAAGGGAGGTAGCGTAAGTTTTTCCAGAACAAAATTGAGGTCCCATGTTGGTGTAGGTGCTCTCCGGGGGGGGGCCTAATGTTTTTTGCCCCTCTGAGGAACTGCCTTAGAAGTGGATGCGAAACTAAGGGTGGTTCCGTGTTGTAGTGGGCTGAAATAGCTGATGCATGGATTTTAATAGAAGAAAAGGAAAGTCCTTTGTGCAACATCTCAGTTAAATACTGTAGAATGTGAGGCATGTGAGGCTGAAGTGTGTTTTGGCCTTTAGCTTGGTTCCAGGCACAAAACCTTTTCCATTTGTCTGAATAGGCCTTCCTGGTGCTGGGCCTCCTAGCTTCCAGAATAACATCCATAACTGCTTGGGAAAGAGGAGCTGGCTGGATGCTTAGGTGATTTGCCATGCAGCCAGATTTAAGGTTTTGAGCTGGCTGTGAAGAATCTGATTGTTTTGCTGTGTGAGCAAATGTGCAATTTGTGGTAAAATCCAAGGTGGGCCCTGGGCCATATTCCTCAATAGTGGGTACCAGTGCTGGCATGGTCAGTCTGGGGCTATGAGTATCAGTCGTGGTCTCTCCATTCTGACTTTCAGAAGCACCTTTGTGAGGAGAGGCAATGGAGGGAAGGCATATACTGTCAGGTTTTTCCAACTGAATGAGAGTGCGTCCACTTTCCAAGCTTGATGGTGAAGTGTCCTTGTACAAAATTTTGTTAGTTGATAGTTTTGAGGACTGGCAAACAAGTCCATGTCTGGAAGGCCCCATTTTTGAGTTACCATTGCAAATACTTGTGGGTCCAGTTTCCACTCGTGAGGATCCATGATGTTTCTGATGAGGTCGTCTGCCAATGTGTTCTTTCTTCCTGGCAGGAATTGAGCTTGTAACTGAACTTGATAAGCCAAAGCTGTGTTCCACAAGGTCATTGCTTGCCTGCATAGAGGGTAGGAGTGTGTACCCCCTTGTTTGTTTATGTACCACATTACTGTGGTGTTGTCCATCCTTTCTGTAAGTTGTCCTGGATGTAATAGATTCTTGAAGGCTGCCAGAGCATTCTGTACAGCTAGCATTTCTTTTTGATTGATGTGCAGATTCCTTTGATCTGCAGTCCATACGCCTTGAACGCACTGTCCTGCCATGTGTGCCCCCCAGGCGTAGTCCGATGCATCTGTTGTCATAGTTTGCCTGGCTGGGAGCAAGGTGAAAGGCTGACCCTTGTTGAGGTGACACGCCTGTGACCACCATAGAAACTCCTGTTGTAGGCAGGGAATGAGAGATATCATTGTGTCCAAGCTGTGGCTGTGTTGAGACCATACGCTTTTTAGGTACCACTGTAATTTCCTCATATGCAGCTTTGCAAATGGTATTACTAGTATGCAAGATGCCATGAAGCCCAAGGCCTGCAGAATTTTTCTTGCAGGTAGTTGGGTCTTTGTTGCCATTGCTTTGAAATATTGAGTCAGTTGTAGTTGTCTGACGTCAGATAAGCCCTCTGGGCCGTTGTATTCAAGCTGGCACCCAGGAATGTCATATTTTGTGAGGGTACTAGTTTTGATTTCTTTTCGTTTACTGTGTACCCCAGGGAACTTAGATGTTTTACAAAAGCCAGATGTTGTAAGAGGATGTCCTTGCTTTCTGCTTGGATGAGGCAGTCGTCCAGGTATGGGTATATTTGAATTCCTCTTTGTCTGCAGTATGCAATTACTGGTGCCAGGCATTTTGTGAAGACCCTGGGCGCAGTAGATAAGCCAAAGGGCAGTGCAGAGAATTGGTAATGTGTTGAACCTGCAATGAAACGGAGGTATCTTCTGCAACTTTGTCTGATAGGGACATGCAGGTATGCCTCCTTGAGGTCCAACGTTACTAGCCATGCTTTCTTGCCTAACATGGGAAGAAGCTGCTGTAGTGTTAGCATCTTGAATTTGGGTACTTGTAAGAAGGTGTTTAGAATGGAAAGGTCCGGAATTGGTCTCCAGGCATTGTCCTTTCTGGGAACTAGAAAGAGTCTTGAGTAAAAACCTTGGCCTTGCTCTCAAGTAGGTACCAGTTGAATGGCTCTCATGTCAATGAGAGCTGTAATTTGCTTTTGTGCCTCTGCCCATTGATTTTGTGGCAGGTTTGGCATTCCTCTTTTCAATGGCAAGGTGTGAAAATGGCATCTGTATCCTCGTGAAATTATGTCTAGGACCCATTTGTCCTTTGTGACAATGTGCCAGTTGTCTGAAAAAAGTGCGAGTTTTCCTCCCAAGGGGGCTGCCAAGAGAGTGTTTCTTGGCCAGATGAGGTGCAAGTCATTGAGTTTGCCTTCTGGTAGTTTGGGACCTGCCTTCTCCTCCCTTCTGTGTTGCAGTGCCCCATTGTCAAGGTTTGTACTGGGCTTGTGGTTGTCCTCTGCCTCTTGGACGTCTGTATTTACCCCTCTGTGGTCTGTCAGTAGCTGGAAAGGACCAATTTTTTGTTGGCCAATTTCTGCTGAAGCGAGGGGGCTGTACCTGTAGGAAATCTTTCATTGTCTGCATAGATTTTGCCTTATACTCCATTTTGTTTAAGACGACTTCTGCTCTAACTCAAAAAAGAACATCCTGCTGTAAGGGAGCATCTAGAAGCTTTGCTTTAACATGATCAGGCAGAGTTTGTTCCTTTAACCAAGCATGCCTACGTATAACAGACCCAGTGACAGCTGCTCTGCAGGAAGCCTCCAAAGAATCAAACCCAAATTGTAAAGTATCTTTGCCCACCTGTTCAGTTGCATGCAACAGATCCTGCATTTCTTTCAATTCAGACTGTTGAGGGAGTGTGCTCATTTTTTTACTGAGACATTAGAAATTGCTGATATTTTAGCATGTGAAATTGGCAATTTAGTGCCCTCATAGCTAGAGTGGCTGAGGTGTAAACCTTTTTCCACCTGTCTAGTGCTCTGGAGTCCCTTTCAGAGGGTACAGGATTTTTTGCCATAGAAGCCTTAGCATCTTTGGGACCCTGGGAGATAGTCTCTGGATCAACAACAGGACTTTTATAAAGAAATTTGTGGGAATCAGGCACTCTATAATATCTGTCTGGTTTGGCTGGAGCAGGAGGCAGAGAATCTGGGTTCAAACTGGATTCTAAGTAAACATCATCCACAATGTCTAAAACTGGGGGGATGGCAAGTGGTCTGTGCTGGGGGAGTAAATGAAACTCTCTGAGCCTTTACTTTGAGTCAGAGTAGTCCTGAGCTTCCCAGTGAAAATGTTCACTCGGTGTGTAAAGTTTCCCCAAAGGAGTAGTCTTCAGGAGGAGAATCTGAGGGAATAGAATCCTCAGCATCAGAATCTTCAAAAGGGGAGGAGGAGTAATCTTGGTCCTCAGAGAAGCCTGAGGAAATAGACACTTGTTCAGAGGAGGCATAATCTTCCTCTTGTCTAGGCCTTTTGTCAGGTGGGGGTTGGGAACCCCTGATTAAAGAGATCAAATCTTCAGCCATTTTGAGCATCTGTTTCTTAGGCATGGGGCCTTGAACTGGAGACTGAAGTGCAGTCTTTTTAGGTTTAATAGGAGTCTTAGTATACATTTTTATGGTGAGCGTCGGTCTGAAGACGCCTTCAGAAACCGAAGGTGTTTCTGCAGCACCGACATCTTTTTCAGCAGTGTCGTCGGAAGGGGCTAAACAAAATGGCTGCGTCGGCCTAGTACTTTCCGCCAAAAGTTCTGAAGCGGCCTCGGGTTCCAGATCTGCGGTAGGCAGGGGCTGCGCCAGAGCCTCACTGAAGACCGGTGAACCGGAGATCAGACCAGCCGAGGCCTCGGAGTCTGGCTTGGGTCTAGGCTGCCTGTCCTTATCCTTGCATTTTTTGTGCACGCCGGTAGTCGGTTGCTCTGACGGCATAGTGTAGTTAAATTTTCTACCGAAGTAGTGTCGTGCGAAATCAAAGCGTCTTTTTATAGTACGCTTATTAAACCTAGCACAAAAATGACAACCAGTGACGTTGTGGTCTGGGCCTAGGCAAGGTATGCAGTAAGAATGAAAATCCTTATGAGGTATTTGCTTCCCACAAGAAATACAATTGTTAACTTTTTCTGACATCGGTCTGAGGCAAGAAAAGTTTCCCCAATGAGGTACTTAGCTTTATTGAAGACTTCGGATCTGAAATTCGACTTAAAATCTCAGGAGTCGGCCGACCGGCACTTGCGAACTGCTTCTGCTTCGGGCACCGCGCGGCAAGAAAGACTGAAGAAAATGGCATTGGATGCATTATATATACCCCTGGCGCACTGACGTCAGGGAAGAAGCGACAGCATCCGACGCCGGACCAAGACTTTGGAATTCCAGCCGACTGCAGGACCGCCTGACGACAGGATAACCCAAGTGTGATGACTGCAGCAGGGTAACACGATGAACATCTGTCCTTTTTCCACAGCAACCCAGGAGCAACATCTGGTTTACGTGGCTTGCTCAGTCATACATGCCAAGCAAACAAAGGTGGAAGGAATCAAAACACTGCACCCTGGGCAAGGGGAAGCAAATCCTTAATTCAGAGCTTCAGTCCTCTAGGCTTACTGCCAGGTTTATATGTTCCATATCATCCCAGTCAGGGGTATCTTAATTCAGTTCACCATATAGCAAATACAATGCAAGAGTAAAAAAAAATGCCTCTACATAGGAAATGCAACATAAACACACACTACAGAGAAAAGAAAAGCTCTACTCAAGTCTATGAAAAATTCCAAAGGTCAAAAAATAATAAAAAAATAAATAAAAAAATCAAGCTTAACCAAGAACAAAAAGTGATTAACAAAACGTGGATGCAAAACAAAGTCTTTTCTATGGGTTTACAATCACTAATAAAACTTGAAGGAAAAGATACATTAATTTATACTTACATAAGGAAAATTACAGGCAACATCCAAGAAATGTAATCTCTCTTAGGTCCATACCACAAGACAGTGCAAAAAATCCTTACGAACAAATTTAGCACCAGTTCTCAACACCCAGAATGGTTAGCACAAATGTACTGCACCTGACAGCGACCCCCCCCACCACCACATATGACAATCAAACTGTAGTACCCCTGGGTATAATTTCAATATACCAGTCTGACAGGCCCAGGTAACATTACCCAACAGAATCCTTATGTCACGGTTTCTTACCTAGTACTGCCCTGCCACATCATACTAAAGCTAATCAATGGGTCTATCCATAGGAATGGCAGCTGACCACAGCAGTTCCTATTTATAAGTATTGGGCCAACAGTGAATCCCAGGACCTACAGATCCACCTAGCATCACCAACATCCTATGAAAGACTACAGATAGGATCACTATGGAAGAAGTCCAGTGGGATAAAGGTGATCTACTGCTGAGGTCCTAGCATTCATAGACATACCGCACAGTCCAATTCAAGGAATACATGTGCATGGACCACTGACATGGCAAACAGCATGGATTATAAAGCCGAGTAGTAGTAGTACTGCCTTGCCTGCACACAAAAGTACCAACCAGGGAATCGTGGACACACACACCAGCCAGACTTCCGGCCCTTTGGCAAGTTCCTAACTTACCTGAAGCTGCCAGTGAGACATAGCTCGTGTCTACAGATCTAAATGCTTTGATCCCAGCTGCTGCTACACAAGACAACCTGTCACTTGTATTCAAATATTACATTAATTACAGAATACAGTACAGCTTCCACTCCTGCTGGTGGAAATGAAGCTAAGTTAGGTGTAGCAATGCGCTTCTCTGCATCGCACTACAACTTGGGTTGTGCCTTTAAATCCCATGATTTTTACTTACCCAATCAGGAGAGTCATACCAAAAGATGCTTATGCAATTGCTCAACTATATTAAGATCTGCAGTTGTTATTCCTTGGTGAGCAGGATCCATGCTGCTGTATTTGCAGAATGTTGTTCCCTGCACACCCAGAGCTTCCCTTCGCAACTCCACAGTGTAGTACACCATTCACTTGTCAGTCGCAGACTATACTTCAGATCTCCAGACTGTACTGCAGATCTCCATTTGCATTCCAACACACTTCTTGTAACTTACAAGAAGCTTTTCTCCCCAGACCTCAGCAAAAAATCCCAGTCAGACCCAGTTAACCAAAATAAAGAAAATAAAAAAATAAAATACCCACAGGAATCCAGGTACTCAGTTATGTATGTCTCTAAATATGTACTGTGGGATCTGGAAGAGTTCTATGCATTGCCTAGGCTATGGTAAGTTTACTGCATACTAGCCCCACAAAACTGGGTATAATGTTTATGAACAGTGCTACTGTATATAACTCAATATGGGACTGTAGAAGGTAGGTCATATCTGCTTAACTATTTGTTAGGAGTCATGATGGCCCTGGATAAAAACACTTTCTATTTATAAGCAGCATGCCTAGATCTTTCCATGAGATCTGACATTATTCCACAAACAGGAATTACAAACTATTAAGTCTGAATTTAATGCCTGCTTAATGGAAAATTGGCAATCACTGGAACCCAATTTTAAGGGAGGCAAGAAAGCTGACAGCACCAAATTAACTGTCCACTGGAGTGCTACATCAGGACACTATTTTTCAGTGGCTGTACTGTAAAACAAAAGCCCCTGGCAAACTAGATTTACAGATGGCCACGAACTAGGAAGCCCTGTTCTCTCTCTAAAAGGTGTGTGAATTTTTCAGACAAGGTTGGACACAACCTACAACAACTAGTGTACATAGAATGACTTGAAACCAAGTACTGAAGCATTCTCACTTCTTGGACAAAAGTGATCCCTGCCACCTACAGCACTGGGAGAGCAGCTTTAAAGACAGACCATGGTATGATTATAGACGAGGGTCTCCAATTTAAACAGGTCACCACAGTGGTAAAATCCTTCGGTGCAACTTTCATGATATTACAGGGAATTAAAGGTTGCTCCAGAGGTCACTCCCCATGTAAACCTCACGTGTCCAGCCACTCAGTGCCCCCACCTCCAATATCCTAACAAAAAAAAAACACACACATTCAAGTAGATAAGGCAACACTATCACTAAAAAGATTGAAGGTCTTGGCAACTGGAGTTACAAGACTGAAACAGCTGTCCCTCCTTCAGTAACCATCTGAAATGGCAGGACCCACGAGTGAGTCCCGTAATGTGGAGACTGAATTGCAAAAATCTAGACTTAACATAAACCAAGTCCAAGATTGCCATTTCTCAAAATATTCCCTTTTCTCCAAGGTATTGCAATCTTGGAGTTGGTATATGTTAAGTCTAGATTTTTGCAATTAGGTCTCTACATCATGGGACTCGCACATGTTCGGGGGGGGGTATGGGGGCTTAAACAATGAAAAAAAAGATTAAAAGGATAAGAGAAATGTTCAATGTTCTATTATCCTAGATTTTCAAACTCTTATTTCAGCATGTCTGGACAGGGCATTTACAGTACAGACTTTCAATAGGAAACAGTCCCTCTCCTGAGTGTCATACCACCATCTGGAGGCAGTATCTGCCTCATTTTCCAGGCCATGAATGTCTTTCCCAAATATTTCTATGACAACACACAGTCTGCACATACATGTAAACGAGATAATGAAGTAATGAGCTTAAACCAAAATTACACCTTAGCTAGGCCACTATCTTTCAGCCTAGGTCAAGAGCATTTTCCACTTAGCATTATATGTGATCTTCATGGACCACTTTCTGGTAACTTCTATGGCTGCAAAGACCTCTCTGAGGAGAGCTGATGGTCAGACAGGAACTAGTGCAGCAACCACAACCTAAGCTGAATAAAAAAGGTTAAAATGCTGGGGACCCAACTCTCAGATTTACATACCACGTTAAGAGGCCAAAGTCTGAACGGCATGAAATCAAGCCGATCACACCATGGCAGCAGAGAAAATACTAAACCTTAGCATTTTCACATGAACTGTTGCCAGCAGGTGAGAGATGAAAAACAATGGGTACAAAACTTAAAGGAACCTCTATCCCATTCTATTTAGAAAATGCTTATAACCCACACATCCCTGTTCTGAGGGAGGAAGACTGATTGCTTTGTCTGATCATCAAGTAAAACCACACTGTGGTTTCCTACAGGTGCCGGAGAACCAGTTAATTGGGTTGTAACTACCTGAACACTGAGTGAAGGTTAGATTACTAAGCACTATAGGAATGCAGTTAGTGCAAGAACACGGTGCAGGCTGGTAAAGAGTTTCTCTGTTCCACACGGTTTGGTGGTAACAGATTTCACATATTTAAGTTTGGGGGCTTGCGCTTCACAAGGGTGATGCAGGAAAGCCTACCTCTCTGGGGAAAAAACACTCATGTTTTACTTAGTTGGTGGGTTCTCAAGTATCTACTGTGAAATATCGCATCTCCCTAAGCCTACATACAACATACAAATTTAACTTATTTGTACTTGTTAACACAGGCAAGAACCATGATCCCCACGGACCTTTTTCAAAGTCATCCCAGGAGTACTGTGTAGTTAAGTGAATTGCTCAGAGTCAATAGTAAGCAAACAGAGGCTGAGGGAAATATTACCCCGGACCACAGGAAATAGCTCATAGATTTTATCCTCTGTTCTACCTGCAACACACAAAATAATGCATAGTTCTCAACAGATATAGTTTACATTTTGAAGCTGAAGGCACTAAATATACTACAACTCAAAAACTAAGCATTTTGCTATTGCATTGTTAGCCATGTAGGCAGACTGGTCTTTGGACCTTTCCCAGCCACAAACTGTGTGGACAGAATTTTACATCAACAATCTTACAAACATCATAAAAATTATAAAGAAAAAGTACAAAGCTTTGTAAATGAAAACATACGAACAACTATTGCTCCTTAGTAAATGAAGGTTTAACAAACGTATCAATAACGAATCACAACCATTACAGTTGATGCAGTGTACCACTGCAGTTTCAGTTCAGTGAAACGATGCAACAAATAATACTGGAGAATGCAGATACAGAGCTGTGAAACACAGAAAACAGGTCTGTCAATGGGATGCAGAGTATTAGTAAAAACAGACTGCTGGGAAATTATAACGTAATGCAGTTACAAGATAAGAACGTTAGCATCCCTGCATCTGAGAAGCTAGACATTCTCATAATGGTTAAACTACCAGAGCTACTTCTTACTTGGAGCTCAGAGGCCAGGTCTAACTTTTATTACACATCCAAAATTAGTATACAATGCTAAATGTGTGTTTAGAAACCTATCCTAAATACTTAGGTGAGATACAGGCTTGATACCAAATACATAAATGACCTTATCATAAACCACAAAAGTGTACTACTAGGAAAGATACTGTAGAATCAAATTTACTTGCATACATATTTACTGGAGGGGGATTTTTCAGAAAGATTTTGTTAAAAGTATGGTTTGATCTAGGTATGCATAGGAAAGGATTTTTGACTTCTGTGCAGTTTAGCCTTTGTAGGTTGCTTTGAAGTGTTCAGCGAGTTTTCTAACATGTTCTATAACCTTCTTCAAGTCAGGGAGCAGACGGTTTCAATTTGCTGGGCTCATTTTGCCAAAACTTTTCTCTCTGGAAGAGCAGCCAAAAGGGGGGCAATGTAATGCAAGAATGTTGTCAACAGTACACATGCTGCACCTATCACACGCAATTCTAAGAAGACATATTGATCCACATATGCTGATGCACTTAAATGTAGCCTTCCTAAAGCACAAAGACCTCCTAGACGAAGTACACATAAATACCCTCAGCAGCCCCAAGGGCACTCTTCTAAGACAACACCACATCAACACAGAGCTACATCTCTTGCAGCCTCTACCTCTAAGCCCATACGGCAAGCCACCACACAAACCAGCATTCTAGTCATTGGAGACTCCATTGTGAGACACCGATGTCCCTCTCACCACACTGAGTAAGGAGAAAGTCGCAGTCAGTTGCTTATCAGGGGCTAAGATCCACCACATTACGCAGGCACTCCGGTCATTGGACCACAATTACCAATATGACTCACTCATAGCCTACATGTGGGAGTAAATGAACAGAGACGTACCTCCCTAGACTATATATGAAGAGAGACATTATGGAATGTGTGTCTCAGGTTGGTATGAGCCTAGCATTAAGTAACATTTTACCTTCTCCAAGGATGATGCCACAATACGAACAGTAGATGATGGACTTTAATAACTGGCTCAGTTTCTGGTGTCATTCTAAGGGGGTGCAATATTTGTCAGCGTGGAAGGAGATGGTCAACAGACCATGCTGCTTTGCCAGGGATGATCTTTCTCCTCTCTAGGCTTTCGAATATTAGCTAAAATGTTGTCCTCCCCATAGTGCTTTTAGGCAATGCCAAACTGAAAGTACTTCTGACATAGCAAATCAAATCCAAGAAATCTAAAAGTATTACTGCTCAATGCTAGGAGTCTAAACAAAAAACTCCACTCCCTAGAAGCTCTGTTTACCCTGGTGACAGCTACGTCTGTGCAGTCACTGAGACATAGTTTAAAGCCGCATAGAGTACACCAACAGTGCTAGGTTATAATGCCTTTCACACACTTAGAGCAGCTACTGCAGACAGGGACTAAAGGTGGAGGTGTCTATTTACATCAAGGATAAATATACTTCAAGGCTGGTTAAACAGGGCAAGGCACTTTAGCTGCTCTATGTTCAAAATTCCATAGGAAAAATCCAACACCCACTTCCTTGCAAGCTATAGGTCCCCCCCTCTATGAGCCAGGAAACCCATACAATGTATTTAAACTTCTTAGAAACACTAACCATCCAACCCAATACCATATTCATGGGTGACTAAGTACCCCACTATTAACTGGAAATCTTATATGACAATAAACGTACATGCAGAGAGATTCCTGGATTTTGTAAACAAACTCCCTGGACCAGACAGATTATACAACAACCACGGGTGCAAACATACTGGATCTGGTCCTCACTAACAGGGGAAAGTGCTGCACATCCCCTACTGTAATGCCTTCCCTGGTAAGGTTAGACCACAAAATGGTCTCCACTGAAGTAAAAATAAAACCAGGAACCCCAGCTAAACTAGGAACATTCAGGAACTATTCTAAGGCTAACCTCCTGCTATTAAGTGAGAACCTGGCAAAATTTCAAGCCCCCCATAAACCCTGACAACACTGTTGCCTATGCAGAACTGTTCACAGAAATCCTGTACAAACATGTTAATAGCTGCGTAGAGGCAGCTGTATCCATCAGGAAGAAGTACAGAACTAACTCAAAAAACAAGCCACCCTGGTGAAATCACAAAATCAATAGGCTGTAGAACAGGAGGAAGAAAATCCTGACAAAAATTAGGAGTTGCATCACCCAGCAGGATAAAAGCACTCTCATCAAACTATAACAACTCAAAGGACAAACAAAGTCTACCAGAGCCAAATTTGAGGTAAGTTTGACCTCCAAGGACAACCACAAAGTATTCTTTAGCCACGTCTGCAACCTCAAAGCTAATACACAATTGTCCCAGAGCTCATTGTAAATGGAGCCACCTATACTGAGCCAGAAGACAAACTTCCTGGCTGAGAAATTTAGCTCCACCTTTACCCTTCTCTCCCCCTCAACCTTCCCTCAGGAAATATCATCAAATATAACTCCCCCTACTATCACTACAGAACAGTACCTTAATGCTTTCTCCAAGACCAAGAATATTGCATCAATGGACATATACAATATCCCAGGATGCAGTCTAAAAACAGAATGAAACACGACTTATCAGGGCCTTTGGAATTACTATTTAACAGTAGCCTCCAAACAGGCTTTGTGCCTCATGAATTGAGAAAGGCACCAGTCAACCCTCTGCACAAAGGTGGGCCAACTACAGACCCACAAGTCTCACTAATCTTGTATGTAAAGCCATGGAAAGAATTATCATGGAGATGATCAACAGAGCTATAGTAAACATCCAGACACTGGACCCAACCAAGTCTGGTTTTATCAAGAGTAGATCGTGCCCACTGAACCTGGTGGACTTACTTGAGAAGGTCACCAAACCAACAGATGAGGGCAAAATTGTTCACACTGCCTACCTTGACCTGGTAGGCATTTGACAAAATACCCCACTCGGACACTGTTGACAAACTTAAGAGATTAAGTACAAACCCATATGTCACCCGGTGGACAGCAAACTGGCTCACAGACAAGACCCAGGAAGTTAAAATTGGGGAGTCCAACTCTAGAAAGAGGCTAGTTACAAGTGGAGTCCCTCAGGGATAAGTCCTTGGACCGCTCCTTTTTGGCATTTACTTCTCAGAAGTCAAGGCCAATGTCAGTGGTCTCTGGCTGACTAAATTTGCAGATGACTGCAAATTAGGAGCTGTTATAGAATGTCACACTGACGCAAATGTTTTCTAGGAGGAGCTGACAGACAAACAACTGGTGTCAGAGCCATAGACTAAACCTAAATGCCAAGAAATGTATAATAGTATCCTATGGGAAGTCATCCATCCTGGTAACCATCACATTGACAACACAACCCTTAGAGTTGAACCAGTAGTCAGGGACTTAGGGACAGATAAATAGTAATATAGCCTTTGACCATCATGTGTCTACAGTAGTGAAGAAATCATTCTATTTTGCACATCTTATAAACAAAGTCCATGTCTACGTCCAAGGAAGTCACTGTTCCACTGTATTCGGCTCTCATCAGACTTATCATTGAGTACAATGCCCCCCATTTGGTATGTACCTAATCAGGCATATCTAACAACTGGAACGTCCACAGAAGTTCCTCTCTAAAAGAATACAGGGCACAAGTAAAACACCCTATGCAGACCATCTCAAGGCCCTATCCCTGCATTCTGTCTCCTACAGGCTTTTGAGGGGGAGATCTACACTTGGCATACAAGGCATTGTCAGACCCCACTATGATGAGGCTCCTGCACAGCTACAAAACGAACAGCATCAGAATTACCCATTCTAAAGACTTAAACCTTGCCTATACTACAAGTAGGACATGCTGGAAAGATAGGTATGTATCCCAGACATTACTCAGTCTTTGGAAGAGGCCCCATCATTGTGAAGCAGAGTTCCTCCCTAACCCAATTCAAGTGCAACTTGGACCACTGGATGGGAAACCGGAAATTCATACCTGGTTTGGCACCTATGTCTAATGGACAGAGGTAACCTGTAAATGTCTCATCTCCCAGGCCCATGCTTACACTTATCAAGGGTATCAGAATTTGTCAGAGATTTGGGATGCATGGCTAGGCTTAAAAAGGCCCTTGTGGTTATTAGCCTACTAAACACCTATGACTGACTTCTGAGTAAAGGGTTGATTTGATCTGTAGACTAAGTAAAAAAACTTTAAATCATTGCAGTACATGGAAATAAACCCTCAAAATTGTAAAGGCTGCAGAATATAGTAAAGTGAGCAGATACTGGAAGCCACTTAGCTTTCTATCTTGTGATGTAACAATATTCAAGTTGAAGGAAATGGTATACAAATTTACATAAAATATAATGCTGTTGAAATACAAAGGATGTCACATGCTGAGCCGAGGGAGACAACAGGCACTTGCAATAGCTTTTCTGGGTTTGGGGTAAGGTGGATGGATACTGAATGGGCAGCTTGTGTTGCACAGATTCTGGAAATGCATGTGTCTGTACGGTATTAAGTGTGATCAAAGCCAAGGCCAATGTATTTATAGCAGTCTACTTCATTTAAAGGGTTACTGCTATCAGTCTCTATTCATAGATGGTCATTTCAGAAAGCTTATGATGCATTCCATAGAATAGTGTTAAAGTTTTTGAACCAGAATAAACTGGGTTTTAGTCATTGGTGGTGTTAGAAGGGACACACAAGCCCCCTGTGACAGTGTATGCCCCCCCCCAATGAGTTTCCCAGTCCCTAGGAATACTAAAACAAATGCTTGATGCTTTCAGCTGAATGCATGCATTTGTATAGGAGTGCACCGCCCAAGTGCAGTTAACTCTTAAGTGTGCCTTTTGAATGCCTTCTGGTTGAGTGATTAAGTGAGGTGGAGGTGTACATTACTACAATTTAAGCAACTGGTTGTGAGAATGAAATGTGTGTGTAAGGCCCTAATTAGATAGGGGGGGGGGGGGGGTGCTGGTTAAGTGACTTGCTCAGAGTCAAAACAGATGGAGGTACAAAAAAAATCAAACACTGTGTCCTTAAGGCAGCTTATTAAGGGCCGAGTGACGCCTCCAGGCGTTTCTGCAGTTAACTCCTACTGTGCCTCTAGGCGTCAAATATTTCTTGTTTATATTTGCATTAATAAGTCCAAAACCATGCTACATACAATGCACCAGAATATTTTGCCTTGTAACATACATGATGGCAAAAACATTTAAATTGATATTTGACCTCTGTCAATGAGTATTTATTAGAACTGTAAGGTGATAACTTTATTTTTTAAAGGCTGAGGTCGCACCCACTAGGAGTTAAAGGTACACAGTCAAAAGAGCTGTACTGGAGGGAATGAGTTAACTTCTTTTTAGTGGTAAATCAGTCAAGAGTTTCATGGTTCATTGTTCAGGAAATGCAGTCAATGCACAGGCATGTCAGTTTCATTGTTGTTATGCTCACATAATATACATCCATACAACAGTTATTGTTCAGTTAACATTTTAAATAATTTGGAGTTGTATGGCACTTATATTAAACTGCTTCCTGCACTTAAAAGTTTTAATCCTTTCACCCGTGTTGAGACTTTCAGCAGGTCACTTAACCAGACAGTGCTCTGAGAGAGACCACCCCTTATAAGGGACAGTTTTTCCATTGGGTTTACCAGATTAAATACACAAAATATTTAACATTTCTCCCCCCATTACTTTTTGCTTTGTCCAGAATTCTTGACAAAAAAAAAAAAAACAGGTATGTGTGGCTTCTGACAAACTGTTGCTTATTGTGGTCACTAAGTAAGGAAGGCATGTGACTTTCAGATTTTGTATCCTTCAGAAAATGCTTGATAGGGCGTGGCCAAGGATGAACACAGGATAGCAGCAGATTTCTTCAGCTCCACCAATTTCATTACATTGACAGGAATTAATTACTTAAAAAATTAATTTTTGAAGTAATTTTCTTTCTAAATATGTTTGTTTTATATAGTTCTTGAACTATATCTAAAAAAGAAAGGAAATCTTAATAATATTCCTGTCAGAAATTACTTTGGAAATTTTCCTGTCAGTTTATCAGTCTGAAATGAGTTCCAGTAAGACAAATTCTCAAGACTCCAGTATCAAGAAAGAACTTCAGTCTCTGATAATTATAGTCCAGCAACTTACTGCTAAGATGGATAAAATGGATACTAAAATAGACACTTTCATAGAAAAAACTACAAAACAAATAGACTTGTTACATATGGACCTGCAACAACAGAAGATCCAGATGACAGGCATAGAAGAAGCTGTGAATGACATGGAAAATAGAATACAATAAGAGGAAATCAACACTGAGTTTCTGCTGAAACAAAATACACATTTACAAACAAAACTGGATGACCTGGAAAATAGATCTAGGCGCAATAACATTAGGATTTTTGGACTGCCAGAAAATATTGAAGGTAACAATATTACTTCTTTTTTAACAACATGGCTCCCTAAAACTTTAGATTTACCAGAAGCATTCTCTTTTGGTATCGAAAGAGCACATAGATCTATAGCTAATACTAACTAACTATCCTAGATCAGTTATAGTTAGATTTCTATCATCTTTTGATAAAGAGATGGTTCTTAAATCTGCTTGGGCTAAAGCTCCTGTTAAGATTAATGAAACAACTGTGCGTTTTGACAATGACTATTCTTCCATGGTATTAGCTAAAAGAAAAGTTTTTCTGCCACTAATAAGGGAGCTTAAAAAAGCACAGTTTTAAACATACCTTCTGTTTCCTGCCAAGCTTAAAATCTTCCTTCCTGATGGTCCTAAAATTTTCGATGACTTAGACGCTGCTTTACTGTTTATCAAAAAAAATAAGATTTTGGAAAAAATAGAAGAAATGGAATGGGCTAGTCCTTCGTTAAAGAGACTGGCAACTGAAACTTCGTGGAAGACTTCAGAGAAGAAGAAGAGACTAAAAACAAATGATTTGTACTATGTTTTTTTCTCTCTCATCATTTTATTTTATTATTAATCTTTTAAATATAGTTCCTGCATTTCCAAGAAGCAACAAATATTTTGAAAAAGATTTAATCAAAGTTATTCTCTGTGTGCAAAGAAATGTTTTGTTTCATAACTAGTCAAAATATCTGGAGATTTAATGGCAAGCTGTGATTTAACTTGTTTCTCTTTCTGAAGAGGAAAAATAAGGTCAGTAATTTGATACATTTTTTTTCCTTTATCTTTTTCTTCTTTTCTTTGTTTAAACAATGACATTCTATTTAGATTATGTAGTGGGTAAAGGGTGGCGGAGGGCAGGGAGAGAAGAGTAATGAAATTATGATTAATAGAATAATAACATATTTATTCCTTGTAAAAGTTTATATGTTCTTCAAATGCTATTCCTAATTATACTTTCTTGATTACACTGCTTATGCTTGTTTGTAAATAATCTGTCATGCTTTAACTAATAATAATTAGAACTAAATAATAGTAAATAATATGCTTTATTTTTAACTCTATTAATATAAACAGTAAGTAATATTCTATTGTATATACTTCTTATAGCTTTCTCTTACATTTTTTTATTTCTGCCTTACACCCTTTTACTTTCTACTCTCTTTTCTTTTCTTTATTAATATATAGAAATACTTTTGATCATATAGACACAGTAAATAATAAGATTCGCATAGGAGTTGAGTTGGGACAAAAATGTTGAGTTTTGTTACTTATTAATAATTTTGGGCTTGATTTCACTTACATAGAGTCTGTAATAACATGTAGAATGCATTGTGAAGGTTTTGTCATGTTTAGATGCATTTACACTGCTAAATGAATGTCTGTCACTAGTTTTTAATAAGTTTCCCGCCAAAATGTTAAGAGAGACAATCTGGGATGTGGGCTGTCTCATGCACAGTGTCCATGAGCTACTTCAAAAGCTTCAACTCTCAGAATTCTCACAGAGAAGCTGAAAGCAGCTGGTCTCACCTTTGACCTAGATATCACACTGACACATCACAGATACAGGAATAGCAGATTAATAATATGTGTTAAAAACCTATGTCCCAAACATATACATTACTATAACTCATTTAATTCATCTGATTGACAAGCATAAATAATTTTATAACTCTATACTGGAAGAAATTGTCATGTGATATATTTTAAAGCAGTAGTATAGCATGTTTGTAAAATCTGGTTACTAAAATGTGTTTGCTGTGCATTATTTTGTATAAAGCAGACAGATTTATTGAAGGGACAGCAATGTAAGATGGTGCTCAGTAAAGATACAACTCAGTGAGATCAGATATATATATATATATGTGTGTGTGTGTATGTGTTTGTGTGTATGTGTGTGTGTGTGTGTGTGCGTGTGTGTATGCATATGTGTATATATATATATATATATATATATATATATATATATATATATGTATGTATGTGTATATGTATATATATATGTGTGTGTGTGTGTGTGTATGTGTATGTAGATATGTATATAAATGTTTCTGAGAATCTGCTTAACTATGACGTATGATTTATAACAATTTCTATGAATACAATATTTTATTCTATTGGCAATAATTAGTTTGAGTAAATGCTCATATACAAGCAATTCAAGGTTTTTTTGGAAGCTGTTAACTGTATTTACATGACAGAAAATAGATGCATCCTAATATATGTAATGTCTGAATCATATTAGCCAAAGATTTTGATTTAAATGAATGTTAGAACTTATTTTTCTCTCCTCTTGATTTCTAACATCAAGATTATTTGAATGCTATTTGAATACAAGTGCTTTATATTACATGGGGTTGGGAGGGTGGCCTAATGGTTAAGGTGTTTGCCTTACAAACAGAAGGTGCAGGGTTTGAGTCTCACAAGGGATAACTGGCTAGGCTTAAAATGGCTCGCAAGGGCAGTTAGCTTAGTACTAATCTATGAACCTATGGATGTATATAGTAGTATGAACAGTTTAAAAAAAAAAAAAAGGTTTATTTTAGTTTATATGATGCTGTTTTACCAAATGTGTAGTCTTGTCTTGCTAGATAATTGAATTGAAAACTATTAACTTCAATTAAATATAACTAGTATTAAATTGATAAGGTGGTAGCTGACGTACTGCTGCTTAGGGTAGGGGGTTAACTTGAGTGGTAAATACTACTCTAAGTTGGAGTTTATAACTCCAGGCTGGATGCAAGGTTTAATCCTTACATTATTTTCACTTGTTCATTGTCATTTGTATATAGTTTTGACATCCACAATATATTTTGTACATTCATTGTCACTACAAACAAAATTGAATCCTATACGAAATCCCATAAGAGATTCAATAAATACAGCTATATTTAAAGGTACACCTAAAGGAGGAGATGTAACATTACTTATCTTGTTATTTGTTATTTTGATCATAAGATTCTTAAGTTTTAAAAATGCCAAATGACATCTTTAAAAGGAATTTCTTTAAACATTAATGGATTGAATAATCCATGTAAAAGGGCAAGCCTAATAAGATACATTAATTTACATAAGGCCAACTTAGTCTTCCTACAAGAAACCCATCTCTTGAAAAAGATATTGATAAACTAGCCACAAACAAATATACAGTATTGGTTAGTTCAGAGCACACTCAGAAAAAGAGGAGTGGCTATTTTATGGAATAAAAGTATGCCCATTCCTAAAACCATTAAGTCTTATCAGGATGACAAAGGAATGTTTTGTATGGTTACAATACAAATTAATGGGAAGACTTACACTTTAATTAATGTATATTGGATACCTGGAATTGGTATTAATACAGTGAAACATCATCTTGATAAGATCATATCATTCTCTATAGGAGATATTATTTTAGCTGGTGACTTTAATTGTATACTACATGAAAGTGATACTACCACTATAGGAAAGAGAAGAATTACATCTAATGCAAAACATTTAAAGGATTTTGCTAATTCTTATCATTTGAATGATATTAATAATCAGATAGATTCAAAATCATTACCATACACCTTTTTTTTCTAACAGATACAAAACTTATTCAAAAATAGATAGGGTCTTTATTTCTAACCAGATGGTAACAGACTTAATTAATTCCAAAATCATTTCATGTCCTATACCTGATCATAATTCAATTGTTTTTGAATTCATGATAAAAAATACTCATAATGTTCAGATCAAAAGGATACCAGCATACTTAACTCAACTAAAAGACTATAAAGAATATATACTTTCAGAAGTAAAACATTTTTTTAGACATAAATAACACTCCTGAAGTCTCCATTGTTTATGTTTGGGATGCCTTAAAATCATATCTATATGGACAAAGTATCAGATGGTATAATAATAAAAGGAAATCTTGGGATAAGGAATTGTTAGATATTCAAAGTAAATTAGACTCTTATAAACATAATAATAAAGAAAATATTATGAACAAGAAAGTTATTGAAGAAATAAACAAACTAAATGAGAAATACAAAGAAATTTTAACTCATAAAGTTAAAATAACTTTAGAGAAATACAAGTTTTTGTCTTATTCAATAAGCCCCAAATACTTACATAGACTTAAAAATAAAACAAAAAGGTTGAATAAACAAAACCATATCAAAGAAATCTTTTCTCTAAGGAAAAAGAAGAATGTTTCTAGTATACCAGAAATACTAGATGAATTTAGAAATCACGTTCACAAAATTAACCATAATAATATTAGCATGGAACCTAAAGATAAAATAAAGGAGTTTATAACCACAAATATGAATAAAAAGCTTAATAAACAACAGATTAAACTATTGGACAAGAGTATTTCATATACAGAAGTTATTACACAAATAAATAAGCTTAAATCAAACAAAGCACCGGGTAATGATGGTATTATACCAGAGATATATAAAATCCTTTCTAAAAATACATATTCATTAATACATAAGGTTTTTATTTTGGCCCAAACTGAGTTAATAACCCCCCCCATCTTGGCAATATACATTTATTTCGCCAATTTTAAAACCTAATAAAGATCCAACTAGATGTTCTTCATATCGCCCATCTCATTACTTAATGTTGATTATAAAATGTTTGTGAATATCTTTGCTGATAGATTGAAGACAATCATTCCGGCATTATAGATATAGATCAGACAGGCTTCATTGTAAATAGAAATACTTTTGATAATATAAGAAGAACTTTAACATTAATAGATTTTGCAAATAGGAAAAGAAAGATTTAACACTTATTAGTCTTGATATAAGTTCAGCATTTGATTCAGTAAGTTGGGACTATCTGTTTACCTTAATGAAGTGCACAAACTTCTCGGATGCATTTGTAAATCTAATTGAACATTTATACAAAGGAATGTTGGCTTATATTAAGGTAGGAACATATGTTTCACAAAAAATACCCATTCTTAAAGGTACAAAACAAGGATGTCCACTTTCTCCACTATTATTCACTTTAGTAATGGAGCCTTGGGCTAATTTGATCAGAAACAGTACTGACATAGAGGGTTTTGAAATAGATGAAAATACAACATCCAAAATTCAACTTTTTGCAGATGATGTTCTAATTACATCAGCAGGATCTAATTCTTCTATACAGTCTCTATATGATAACATGATGAATTTTAAAAGTATTTCTGGTTTAATATTCAATGAAGAAAAAACTAAAATACTACCTATATATACACGAAAAAATATTCTCATTAGTGATTTTACTAAATATGTACCCAATTCAGGTCAGATAACTTATTTAGGTATAATACTATCTAAAGATATTAAATCTATTATATATAATAACTATAATACCTGTTTTCTTAATATACAAAATATTTTTAATACCTGGAATAATATGTTTTTTACTATGGAGGAGAGACTTACAATTATTAAAATGATAATATTCCCCAAGATTTTATACTTAATACAATCAATAATACTTCCACCTACAAAAATAATTATCAAGAAACTGAACACACTAATGTTAAATTTCTTATGGGCACCTAATAGACCTAGGATTGCATTAAATAAACATACTAATAGCTGGTCTCAAGGGGGTATTTTTTTTCCAGACTTTAATTTATATACTATCTCTTCTATTGTAAAAGTTATTACTTTATTAATAGATCAGTCATATGTCACAAAATGGAAAGATTATTGGGAGCTAATTAGTATACACTTCATGAAAATCTCCTTAACACATAAAAATATGATTGTAAATAACTCCATGTTATGGTTACTAAAGGAATTTTGTACTTCACCTATTACACCTAAACATATGGTTTGTTACCCATTAAATATTATTATTAGTTATCGTAACTTTATATTCATGCACCCTAAGTATAGGGAATGGAATTTTATTGTATTTCCTATAATGTATACTCAGGGTATGCTTTTGTCATCTACTTCTGAAGGAACTCATTTAGCTATAGATAATGATCTAAAGTACTGGTATCAGTTGATATCTGATAATAAAGTTAAGAATTTGATCTAAGAGAAACTTGCTGGTTAGAGGTTCAGACCTTTAGACAACATCTCATTAATAAAATAGATTTAATGTCTATAACTGTTAAAGAATCTATTCCAACACTGATTGATTACTTGATATTAAATTTACAACATAAAGTTTCTGATAAAGGTAAACTTTCATACATACATAAAGTTAGACAAGAAACTTTTTACCGTGTAGATTCATACTGGAATTATTTCACTTCTATTAATGGGGACCCACCAAATCAACAAGATAAACAATATATATTGGAATCTGCTTATAGAACTACGTCTTCCATTGTCTGGAGACTTTATACATGGAAATTTTTACATAGATCTTTTTATACACCTTTGATGATGAATAAAATAAATAATAAAGATAATCTATGTAAGAGATGTAATGTAGAAATTAATGCTGACTGGGCTCATATATTTTATGACTGTATAAAATTGAAAGAATACTGGAAGTCAATTAATGAATTATTGCAGGCTCTTTTTACAGATAATTTCATTATTTCTAAATCTCTTATATTATTCAACACACCTGTACCTCAAAGTGTTAAAAGGTTAAGCTTCCCTTGTTATGGTCTATTCTAGCAGTGGCTAGGAAAATAATAACTAGAAATTGGATTTCAGATACACCTCCTTCGCTCAATGAATTTAAAATGTTATGAATATAGTGTGCCATATGGAAATAAACACAATTAGGACTAGAACAAATAGAAAAACATCTTATTTTATTGTATGGGATAATTTACAAAATTTGTTAAAAAATTTTTAATTTCAATAGCATGGTATTTTAGTTTAATTAATTGATCTGATTGTAGTGGATGTCTTTGTAAATACTTTAGTTGTTTTGTTGAATATTATAATAATACCTATTTTTAATTACTTGTATAAAATTGTTATGATATTTCTCTTATATGTTAAAACAATAAACCTGTTTTGAAAAAAAAAAAAAGAAAATGCTTGATATTGCAAAGCTTGTTATTCAATAGTATAGAAGAGAAATATTTAAAAGCTATTCCTGATTTCATTCATTGTTTCTGATTATTTTTTCAAGAAACATCTTTATTACCACTTATAACACAGGCAATCACACACTTATATAAATGAAACCAAAACCATACTGACATATTTTCAGTTGCAAACTTATAATCTTCAGTACAGTCATTGTCAGTCAACCATTACATAGCTCATTCAATTTCTGGCTTCCCTTAAACATCATCAGTTCCTGCCTACAACTCAAACCTCATTCCTCCTCAAAAACGTTATTCTGCATATCATTTTCCCATAAATCCCATTTTTTTCTATGCAATTTGCTCCTACCCTTTTCTAAAGATCCCACTTCCAGTTCTTTTATGCCTGTTGCTATAGTCACTACTTTTAATATGGCTGGTTTAGACTTTTATTTAAATTTCCTAGTAACTGCTTTTTTGGCAGTCACTAGGATTAAACTCTGCAAGGCCTTACTATGTCTAGGAAATTCTGATTCGGTATCATAGCTAAAACAAACAATTTCTTTAGTTACAACAGCTTGCTCACCCAGTATTTATAACAGTCTGCAGGGAATTGTTAAAGCCTGCCAACTCGTTACACTACCAATTTGTTTCTGATTCTTGAACCAAGTTGGTCTACATGGTTCTGACATCAGCAAGCAGAGTAACATTTCTGGGCGATTACTTATGAATTTATTCATTCACTTGATCTCAAGCAAATATCCAAGGTTTGCAGCCATGCAGGTGTGTGTGTGTGTCTGGATCAAAATATTAGCAATGTAGTGGGTAGAATGAAGTAATAAGTGAGATGGGGAGAGAGGAAGCTGTCACTGAGAATCTGTAACTAGATATGCTAAGTATATGAGAATAATTTGCTTGTGTGTGTGTGTGTGTGTGTGTGTGTTGAGGTCGTAGAGTTTTTCCAAGTCTTCTTCACTGCTCAAAGAGCTAGGTATGTGGTAAACATTGAATAACTTTTTTTTTTGTCTAATAATAGTGTAAAAGAAAATTTTTACATTGTACCCAAATGACTGTTCTTTTCTATAAGAATAAAGTCCACAGTTTAACCTTGGGACAAACTTCTTACTTAGTAGTTAAGAAATGCGTCTTGCTTTACCCAACTGTTCCACATTGTGCAGGATAGTGTAGTATTCAGTAGTTTGAAGAGGTATGGTTTACTATGGCTCTCGTTTCTTTAATTCTTATGCTCGTTGATGTCATAGATGGTTTGCCATTCATGATAATGCAAACTTGCTTTTACCTATATTGTTGACTGTAGTTGACTTTTTGTTTGTTTTTGGAAGGAGGAAGAGTTTCTTGCCTTGCCTATCTAGGAATTGCAACTTAAGTTGTTCTTCCACAGTCTCTCTAATCGTTGAAGAATTGAGCATGTGGTAAAACACAGATAAACTATGTAACCAGGCTGTGAACTCCCTCTATAGTTGTTAGTAAAGGTTCTACATTTTGAGCATTTGTTCCACCTTAAAAGCGGTAGTATAGTGCTCTGTGTACTGAAGATGGAAACTGGACCATGGCTGCAGCTTCTTTAATTCTTTGCTTGTTGGTGCTATAGATGTTATGGCAATATTAAACCATACTAAACTGTCTGAAAATGAAGAGACCGTTAGTAACAGCCTGCATTTAATTGCTGGAACCTGTGTTCTGAGAGACTGCCTTTCAATCTATCTGCAAATATACGGAGCTGAATATATTTGTTTGGTTTTAGAGTTTGTACTTTTAATTGCTACTTAGATCTCTGTTGAAACTGTTTCATCCCACCCTATTTCTGGCTTGTATTTTAAATTTGGTGGCTTTTGCAGTTGCCCATCCCACTGTAGATTTGATCTGGGCCACTCCCCCAGTCCCATCTCTTTACCTCATGCTAACTAATAAACTCTTTCTGCACTTGCTTTTAGTCCTTTTAAATTTAATTGCATTTTTTAAACTGTGTTTGGTCAAATATTGCTACATACTCAAGTGTGCTAGCTTGCACTGCATGTGAATTGTTTTTACTACTGTTTTAGCTACTTTTCTGTAAAAAAAAAAAAAACTGTAAGCCTGTTTCCTACCTTTCCTTTAACTAGTGTTCCAGATACAGATTTGCTGTATCCAGGACTGTATATGTAAGCATCTGAGCCCCCCAAGCCTTTTCGTGTTGGAGGGAAGCCTTCTAGCTTACCAGTGGGAGTGGTATGCACTAGGTAACCTGTCTACCACATAAGGAGTGGTTCTGGCCCAGAAATTATAGTTATTGGCCGTTTGGGCAATCTCTTCCATCTCTCTCAACTTTCTAATTTGAAAGCCTGCATTTGCACTTGTTTCTGTCTAGTGCAGATACAGATTCTAAGTTTTAGCACTTAAATTTGCTTATTCGTGCTCAGCACTTGTTCAGAACTTGTAAGCATTAAACAAGCTACTAATTACTACAGCACTCAACCTTCCTCATTACCTAGAGGAAAAGAGTTTTTGTACTTTTCCCACTTGCTTAGACAAAAAACAGCTCTTGTACTCACTTTCCTCACTTACCTTTGAGGAAAATAGTTTTTTTATTCAGACATGTCCAAGGGTCAGCTCCAAGTGTTCTCTCCTGTCTATCTGATGAATCTGGGCATCTTGAGGCAATGTAGAAATTGCCTCATGTACACAGACAATCCTCTCCTCCTACCACCCAACACTACAACCTGTGAGAGATGCACTTATCTAGCCAAACTGGAGGTAAAGCTCTCTCCAACCAAGAGCGAACTTGACATTCAAAAGGAGAAGGAAAACACTTGCACCACACTTACCACATAGTCTCACTAAATCTACACCACCAAAATCCACACATAGTAACACAAAAACATTTGCGGAGGCTCTCAATAACAATCTGTCTAAGCAACAGACACCTCCAAAGCAGAAACACAAGCAACCTCCATCCCCCAACACAACCCAAAATGACACATAGCCCACAGACTCAGTGTGCCACTCAACCACAGCCAATAAGGCAAAACAACGTACCCAACACACTAGTCATAGGTGACTCTATAGTCAGGCACGCTGATGTCCCACTCACCAGGCTAAACAAGGAGAAGGTTACTGTCAAGCTGCCTATCGGGTGCCAGGCTCTGCCACATAACCCACGCACTCAGGTCACTCCACAAGTACAAATATGACTCTGTCATTGCCCATGTTGGTGTGAATGACCTGAGACGTACCTCCCTGGACTACATGAAGAGAGACATGGAAGAGCTCTCCGATCTTGTATCCCAGGCAGGTATGACCCTAGCCCAGAGTAGCATTCTGCCATCGCCCAGAATGATACCGCAGTACAAGGACAAAATGATTGACTTCAACAATTGGCTAAACTACTGGTGTCATTCTAAGGGGATCCATTATCTGTCTGCTTGGGATGACAGTTGACAGACCACAATGCTTTGCCACAGATGGCCTGCACCTGTCGCCCCTGGGATTCCGGATACTGGCTAAGGCTCTTGCTGCCCCTATAGTGCCTTTTTTAGGCAAGGTTCAAATGACAAATTCACCACCGTAACAGGAATAGGCAAGCAAAAACTGAGGGTAATGCTACTCAATGCTAGAAGTCTAAATCTCAAAATGCACTCACTCGAGGCACTCCTTAAAATGAAGAACATCGATATCTGTGCAGTGACGGAGACCTGGTTCAGGCTCCAGAGAGCACCCCTGCACTACCAGGCTATAACTCGTACCACACTTTTCGGCCATGTAACCTGGACCAAAACACCAAAGGCAGAGGTGTGTCCATATTCATTAAGGATATCCACACCTCCAGGCTAGTTGCTCAGCATCATGCATCCGAGATTATTCAAGTGCAACTAACTCTGGGAAAAACTGCAATCCAAACTGTAGCTTGCTACAGATCCCCCACCAGGCCCCAGGATTCCCACTCCTCTTTTCTTGATTTACTGGAAAATATTAGGGTTCAGCCAAACACCCTAATAATGGGTGATTCAACTATCCCACCATTAACTGGGAAAACTACTCATGTACCAACTCCTTAGCTCAACGCTTTTTGGAATTAATAAACTCCAATGCCCTGGATGAACTTATCCACACCCCCACCTGGGGCAACAATATCCTAGACCTTGTCATTACCAACATGAGTGACCGGTGTTCCACACCTGAAATCAACTCCTTGTTGGTCCGATCCGACCATAATCTAATCACCCTTAATATCCACATCCCGCCCCCACTCCCCATTAAGGAAACCATGGTAAAAAATTTCTCCAAAGACAACTTTATGCTTCTCAAGACAGAAGTGGTGAACTTCATGACACCCATGCAGATGGACAATACAGTTACAACTGCTGAATCCACCACAAATGCACTCTATAAGCACTTACACAAGTGCATGGATCGTGCTATCCCAAACAGAACCAAGACGCTATCCTCCAAAAAAAGGAAGCCAATCTAGCGGTCCCGTGCCATAAACAAACTGTAAAACAGAAGGAAGAAACTGTTGCAAAAGAGAGTAAAATCCCATGAGTGGAGGAGCTCCCTGGTCAGCCTCAGTAAGAAGTTGAGATCCCTTAGAAGATCCTCCAAAGCTAGCTACGAAAACAAAATTGCCACTAAGTCTAAGGACAACCACAAAGCATTCTATAGCTATGTCAAGAATCTTGATGGCAACACCCAGATCTGCTCTGAGTTGCAGCACAACGGCACGAAAATTACAGAACCAACTGATATTGCCAACATTATGGCAGGTAGGTTCAGTGCTAACTTTAACCCCCCCCCCCACCCCACCCACTAAAGGGCACATATCTATACAGGAAGAATGCAGAGTCCCTGTAATCACAACTACGCAGGGAAAAGCTTCACTCTTTAAAGCCAAAAACACAGCATCCATGGGACTGGACAACATCCCAGGCTGCATTTTACATGAACTTCCGAACAAACTGGCTCCCCACTTAAGCACCATGTTCAATAATAGCCTCGCATCAGGCTTTGTGCCCACTGAATTTCGCACAGCAACAGTTATCCCACTCCACAAAGGGGGAGCCACCACTGATCCCGGGAACTATCGACCTATTAGCCTGAAAAGCCTGGTCTGCAAGGCCATGGAACGTATCATCATGGAACTCAAAGACATTGGTAACCTCCAAACTCTGGATCCCACCCAGTTCGGGTTTGTGAAAGGCAGATCATGCCTCCTGAACCTGATCGACTTCTTTGAGGCAGTCACCAAAGCTGTAGATGAGGGTAAGGTGGTTCACACAGACTATCTTGACCTCACCAAGGCTTTCAACACCATCCCCCAATTCTGGAATTATAGCTAAACTCACTAAACTAGGTATAAATCCCTAACATCACAAGATGGGTTGCCAACTGGCTCACTGACAGAACCCACACTGTAAAAGTTGCAGACTCCAAATCTGACCTCAAAACAGTGACAAGTGGAGTACCACAGGGTTCCATCCTGGGACCTCTCCTGTTTGGTATCTACTTCTCTGAAGTACAGGCTAACACAGAAGGCCTCTGGCTAACGAAGTTCGCAGATGACTGCAAACTAAGAGCCATAGTCAAGTCCCCAAATGATGTGGATATCCTACAGAAGGGCCTCGCTGAGACAGATGCCTGGTGTCAGATACATGGCCTCAAGCTCAAAGCCAAAACGTGCAATGTCATACCCTTTGGTAAAAACTCTGTACCCATAAACTACCACATAGGCAGCAATCTACTTAACACCGAATGTGTGATAAGAGACCTTGGGACCCAGGTGGACAGTAGTCGCTTCTTTGATAATCACATCGCCACAGTAGTCAGGAAGTCCTTCTACATGGCACATATCATAAAAGGGTTCTCATCCAGGAAAAAAAAGAGGTCACTGTTCCTTTCTACTCGACACTCATTAGACCCATTATAGAGTACAATGCCCCTTTTGGAATGTACCTCACAAGACATCTGCAGCAGCTGGAAAGGCCACAGAAGTACCTCACAAAGAGGATTACTGGCCTCAAACAAATGCCCTACACTGACAGTCTCAAAAAAACTCCAACTTTACTACGTTGCATATCGCCTACTCCAAGGTGATCTCTGCCCAACATATAAAGCTACATCAAACCCAGAGCTGTTGGACATGCTACACCTAAAGACATCCCAATCCCTCCGAACTACACGCTCTAGGGACCTAAACCTTGTCACCACAATAAACAGGACATGCTGGAGGGATAGATTCTGGTCCCAGAGACTTCCCATACTCTGGAACAGGCTACCCATCTATGTCAAGCAAAGTTCTTCATTAGCACTCTAAGAAAAATCTTGATGAGTGGATGGGAAATAGGAAATACACCCCGGGGATCACTTCTGTGTCTATGCTCGACAGTAGCACAGGAAAATAACTTTCATGGGTGGCGTAAGCCAGGGAATCTTGTTGGCTAGGCTTACATAGGCCCTTGGGCCGATAGCCTAGTACCTACCTATGAACCTAAGAATTTAAGGATATGTAGTTAGAATGACCTCAGTCATGAAAACATTAAAACTACACTTTTTAAAGTACTCTGCTGAGACTAGTTCATAGACCATTATAAAATTCAGAAAACATAACTGCATCATTCATCCCACCCAGTTATTTTTGGCTTTATCCAGAATTCTTGACCAAATAAACAGAGGTATGGTGCTAATCCAAAATATTCCGAACCAAATTATTTCTTTTGGTGTTACTTTAGCAAAACCAAATGTAGTACTAGGTGGTTCACATTGCTATGTTTGCTTGGTAAAGTTTTTGTCTTTATCAGCACTGTTTTCCTTGGAGGGGGTTGGAAAACGAATCTCTTGTTACAGTCTCAGTAGCTCAACTGGTATCACACTTGCCTCTGGTGCAGAAGGCTGTGAGCTCTATTTCCACAGCAAGTACTTGGATTAAATTTCCAATACTCTCAATGCACTCCATCATAAACGGAGTGCTGCATTCCTGGGTGTGCCAAACTTTGGATAGGATGTTAAGACAAGGGCCCATCTACCTAAATTGCCTGCCTATCTCAGGTAGAGTTAAAAGATCCCAAAGCAATTTTCAGAAAGACTAGGGCAAGTTCTTGGGTATCTTGGCCAAATTTTCCCTACCCAGTATGAATACCACCTTAGACATCCCTCGAAAAAGGGGCAGTGGCCTAGTGGGGCTAACCAGGTCAACAAAGTACTAAATTATTGTTGCTACTATATCTCGGTTACATCTTAGTTTTATGACAGCTTTAATGCATCAGGCTCATTAAGTGGGTATGGTTATTGTATTTCAATGGACCTGTCACTATAAAATAATCTTGGGAGCTTTTTTCAAACAAATCTACTTCAAGTCCCTTTGAGAATTATGTTACACATAACAAAATATATATTTTTTTAAATTCCATTTAAATACAATGGTAGTAGTTGCAAGTCACAGGCATGTTGCATCTCACTTTTTTGTTTAAGTTGCTCTGATTTGTATGCTCAGGGTAGCTCTTACCTTTTTTTTTGCAATAATTGTAAAAGCTCAACAAAATAAACTCGCTGAACTGCATGTTTTAAGGTTTCCAATTTTAGACCCAGTGCTGACGGTCTCTCTCCCCATTCTTTCTTAGGAGTCAGAACTAACACTGCAATCCAGGAGCTGTTAACTGACCACTCTTCTGTCTACTACAAATATATTTAACAGGTATTTAAAATGCTTTGCTAGTCACCAGTGACTGCAGTGGAAAGATGTGCATTTTACCTCGAATGCTGGCAAAATGTGCTGTATTTGTTTAAAATTAGTTTCCTTACAATGCAGCACAGAACAAAGTCGGACTTTCTGTTCTTGAATTTAGGTTAATTATATTTTTTCATTCTACTGAAGCAAAACTGTCTTTGTGCTCGACCTTTCCCACCTCTGCTGTACCTGTAGCTACATCCTTGACTTGTTGCACTGCAGTATAACAATACTTTCTAAACAAGAATCCCTGAGCATGACAAATAGTTGTGAAAACTGCCATGATTTATAAAATTAAGGCATTCACTGTTTTTAGTAGGGAAATGGTCTTTCATTGTTAACAGTGGATTATGAATGAGTAGTTATCAAGTATCATGTATTCCACACTTTTAGTAAAAAGTTTTGGTGTCCCCCCTTGCATGCCCTATGCACCCCACCAGCTAGGTACTGTGCCCCTATTGTGCCTCAGCGAGAAAAGGAACTGGAGCCACCAGTGGTTTTAATAAACCAAAGAATGGGGTTAGAGGAGTCCTTTTTGTAAGTATTTTTGTACAGTAGAAGCCAAAGGACCACCTCTCTGAAGGATAACATCCTCTGGCTGGAGAGTGATATTAGAAAAGGGAATAATGTTTCAGTCATTGGCCCACTGTTTTCACTTTATCAAGTGCTGAGCCTTGACTGAGAACAGCTGTAAGAAGCGCCCTCTCGGCTGTGACATTACATGCATATACTACAAAAGATCTGTTTGATAAGTAGTTGAAACAATTACTTGTGTTACTAAATCCAATTGTGTCACATGTTTAGTACTTTGCCCATTTTTGTTCATAATGTAAAGATCCAGCCAGTTAACTATTTTCCTGGATGAGCAAATTTTGTTGATAACTGCAGAAATTGTGGTTAGCATGTTATGGCCATTTCTGAATCTATGCCCAACATAAAATTAACAGATCATATTTATTTAGGTGTATGAACAACTTGACTAACTCAGTCAAACATATTGGTGATATGGCAAAGAATGGATACTGAATGAAAATTCTGAGGGCAGGATTGGGATATTTTTTTTTTGTGGAAAAAAATTAAGAGTGTTTGAACTGGGCGATTATGCCTTTGGAAATGGAATGCAAGATTTGTTTGGGGTTTTAGCACCCAACTGTGGAGTGTATACCACTTTAGTCTGGGATATCTACATCCAGATTTAGTAGAATTCACTGAATTTACTAAATGTGTAGGACAGCAGGCAACACACTACAAATAATTGTACTTGCATGGAACAGCTGTACCTACCCTACAATAAAGATGTGGGAAAGCCCTTATAGATATATATATAGTATTCATATTATATATATATATATATATATATATATATATATATATATATATATAGAATTCATATTATATATATATATATATATATATATATCTATGGTTTACTATCAGAAGATCAAATCGACCCACTTCCGCAAAACCGACAATGTCGAATTCCAACATTGTAAAAATACGACTCACCGTAATATATATATATATATATATATATATGCATATATAAGAATATATACATGCACAATATATACGTATATAAATTATACCAACACACACAGAAGGGTATGCTAAATTTAATCTAAGAATCTGTTTTAGGTTTTTAGATATTTTGTGATTAAATAACGTAAAGCACATTTAATAGTCAAATTTCATCTAAAGTTTCATACACACAAAGTACTCCTCAAATACCACTTGCACACCTCTTAAATATACAAACTTCACGATCATACAACTGCATAGAAAAGATCACATACAGTGCATCACTGCTAGTATACAAAACTTGTAAACATGGGGGTGCAACACATCAGTGGGCATCAGCAAGGTATAACAGTACACTGGACTAGTTTGCTTTGTAATTCCTACTATCCAAACATCCCAAACCACACCAGCATTAATTTTCTACAGTTTATCATTTCTATCAAACACAGCTGATGAGGCTCTAGATTTAAGACAGTTTAAATGTTCAGATATGATGTCTGAAATATGCTCTATAGTTTACATATAATGCTAGGAAAACCAGATTCTGGTGTTCGGACATTCTTGTCTGAAGACATTACAAAGGTTGTTTTCCTGGCTTTAAGAATGTAATCAGTGATAAGACAGATGTAAGTAGGTGTTCAGAAAAAATGCATTTGGTATTGATAAATCGGGCAATCTGGTACATTATTACAGCCTACGAATGAGGTGTTCTTAGCTTTTGAGAGCCATTATATTATAGGGGTGACTGGACTGTATCTGTGGAAATGTATTTATTTATTTTACATTTGTTAACCGGGAGAGCACACCTGGATATATGTCCATTTTCAGTGGAGACCCGGGGAGAAAAGCTCCAGAGCAGTTAAACCATTAACAAGAGAAAGACACGTTAACCAAAAGGTTCATTAAACAATATATAAAGTACACAATCTTTATACTTCTTATAGAAGTATAGTAAATATAAGATAGTGAGTTAACCAAAGAGTGTATTTGCCAACATTCACAGACTACATTAATGTATACAAGCTAAAGAGGTGTTTAACAGCAAGTACAGCAGGAAGATAGAGTAGATAACTTCCATAACTCATTTCTACACGAGACACATACTCTGTCCTTTAGCTTTCTTTACAGTGTTCAGTGATACTATTACCCCATGCAGACATTACAAAAGCAGTAGATAAGCTGTTACTCTAGTTGCTGGAAACAGATACATATGAACTACTATCCAGGGGTAGTACAGGTACATAATCTGTGATTCAGAAGTGTGTTTTGAGTAGGTTTTTTTGAATTGGGTGGTGGAGTTATTTATTATGTGGGCTGGAAGGGAGTTCCAGATTTTAGAGATGAAGTGGCTATAAACAGATCTACCCGCCTCATTTTTAAAGTTTGTTACCTTAAGGAGGTGTTGGGTACTTGATCTCAGGGATCTGATAGTGGTGTAAGGCTGGAGTAGTTGCTGCAGGGCTGGTGTGTTGCCTGGATGATGTAGTACTTTGTGAGCAAGTGCTAGTTGGCTGACTTGAATGGTCAGGGGGGAGTTCTAGCCAGTTGAGTTTTTTGAGGCTTTCACAATAGTGGGTTCTAGAAGAAGATCCTGTGGCGAATCTGGCTATTTTATTGTAGCAGCTATCTAGTGTGTTGAGCTCAGTTTTTCAGATATTGGTAAGCACAGGGGAAGCAAAGTAGGGTCGATAGGAGGTGTGTCCTGGCTGTGGTAACCTTAGAGTGACTGGTGAGAAACTGTTTGTTGTGACAGAGTAGGCCCATTTTTCTGTGGACTCTTATGGTCTGGGAGATATGAATGTCAAATTTAAGGCTATTGTCAAGTTCGAGGCCTAGGAGTTTGGTGTGACTACTGGGTGTGATGGTGGTGTTGTTATGAGAGGAGATTGAAAAGTTAGATGAGGAGGGTGGAGATCTGGGAGGACTGAAGAGGAGTAATTTAGTTTTGGCTGGGTTTAGAATGAGGTTTTGGTTAGTAATCCATGTTTCTGCCAGGGAAAAGCATTCTTCTGTTAGGAAGAGTAGGTGGTCAAGGGAGTTGACTGCACAGATAATGGTGGTATCTGCATATTGGACTATTGAGGCTTTGGGTATGGTGGATGGTAGTTGATTAGTAAATAGGGTGAAGAGTAGAGGACCCAGTATGGAGCCTTCGGGTACCCCTACGGAGACAGGCAGTAAGGGAGAGAGCTGATTTTGCCATTTTTCAGCTTGTTGCCTACCATCTAGGTAGCTCTTAAACCAAGAAATAGTAGAGAAGCTGAGACTTAGGGTGGTTAGTGTATAAAGACGTTTTTCATGGTTGACCATGTCAAAGGCTTTAGATACGTCTAAGAGAGTTGCAGATACTAGCAGTCCATTATTTCTGTGGTTATTGACTGTATTAGTGAATGATGTAAGTGCTGTGGTGGTGCTATGGAAGGGTCTGAAACCATGTTGCTGAGTGGATAGTAATTTGTTTTCTAAGAGGCACTTCATCAGTTGCATGTGGACAACCTTCGCTAGAAGTTTTGATAAGGGGGATAGTAAAGCTATGGGTCAATAGTTACTAAGTTCTATGGAGGTACCCCCTTTGTGCAGTGGTGTAATATGTGATATTTTCCAAAGATGGGATACTTTACACTCTGAGATAGATCTGTTTATTAATATGGAGACAGGGTAGGCTATTGCTTCAGCTGCTAGTTGCAGATATTCGGAAGGTGCATTATCAGCGGCTGTAGAGGCTAGCCTAAGCTTTAGGAGTAATTTTTGTATGATTTTGGTTGGCACTGGGTTGAAGGTGAAGATGGGGTAAATGAGATTTGTTTTGGGTGAAGAGGGCGTTTTAGATGGGGATGGTTTGTTGGGGCTTAGTTGTTCTTGGCTAGATTTTGGATAGTTTCTATGAAGAATTTGTTGAACTGAGTGGGAATGTTGTCGTGGTTGTTCACTATTTTGGGGGTGGTTGTTTTCCCTGGTTGCAGTACGGTGTTGACAGCAGCCCAGAACTTTTTGGGTTGTTAATATATTTATTCTGCATATTCTGGTAGTAGGAGATTTTGTCTATTTTAATAAGTGGTTTGACTTTGTTACCTAACTGACGTATGTTTGTCTATTTGGGATTTGCTTTTATGATAGTTTGTCCATGCTTTGTTCCTATCTCGGAGTAATGTTTTAGTATTTAAAGTTAGCCAAGGTGCATGTTTAGTTCGGATTCGTGTAGTTCTAGGAGGGGCATGGTGGTTAAGTATGTTAATGAAGGTAGTGTTGAAGTACAGTACTGCTTCATCAAGGTCCAAAGTTTTTATGGGGGGGGGTCCAGTTACATAGTTTTAGGTCATTATTGAAGTTGAAGTGAAGTTTTTTTCTATTCCTACATTCCCTGACAGTTTTTTGGGTCAGTTGGGGAGTTTTGCTTCTTATTAGGTAGGTGGTCGCTGAGGGCATCTGGCAGGCACCCAGCATGAGATATATGGGAAGGATGAGATGCTAGTATCCAGTCTAGCATAGATTAATGTTTGGTTCTTTTGTCTGTTCTGGTGGGGGAAGTTATTAGCTGGGTTAGTCCATGTAGGTTGATATGGGAGATAGGGTTTAGACTGGAGCAGTCGTCCCAGTCAGTATATTAAGGTCGCCTAATAGGAGGTTTTCTTGGGGAAGGGTGTTGCGTTATCCATTCTAGTAGTTTTTCTGTGATGGTAATATTGTTCCCTGGGGGGATGTAGCATCCTATAATGTTGATGTGTTTATGTTGGATATGTTTCAATTTAGTGAGGATGAGTTCAGGGTTATCCAAGTCTGGGGTTGTTATGTCTAGTCTTTCTAAGATAAGGCGAGTTTTATATAGTATTGCTACTCCTCTAATTCTTTTTCCTACTCTGCATTTCTAATTATATTGTAGCCTGGTGCTGTGATTTCATTATCTTGAATTAGGGGCTTAAGCCAGGTCTCTGTCAGAATGACATCTGGATGGTAAAAGGAGATCAAGGCATGGAGGTCATGGACCTTATTTAAGATACTTCTAATATTTAGATTTATGATGAGGAGTGAGTTTGTGGGCCTTTGGAGTAGGGTTGTATTTAGGTCTGGGATTGGTCTATCAGGACTGAGTGGGTCTGGGTCGGGGTGCATGTCACCACAGCATACTAGTGCTGTTTTCAGATGTACATAAAGTTTGACTAGTTTGCTGTTGAGTTTTGTGTAAATAAGAGTGGTGTGGAATTAGCTATTTGATGGGCATAGCTTGTGTCTGAGGTGGTGGATTATAGTAGCTGAGAGCACACATGGTGCCTGAAAGCGCATGTGTACGGGGATGAACTCATGCCCGAAACCTGGTAAGCGGATGCACGCGCCGCGAACAATAGCACAAACAGGAAGGTCAGGGGAAGAAAAGAAGGAAATACCGAAGCAGGGTAATTCGTTTACTAATGAGCAATTAACATCAATCAACACACAGTGGCCAATCGACGGCAGTAGACAAGCTTGCATGCAGAAACCTGCAAAACAGGATAGGGGAAGCATAGGATTGCAAAGAAAGGCGTGGAGGACCTGGAATGCAAAGACAGGAGAACTGTCATAGCAGAGCAAAGCAAACCCACAGTAGATCAGCAATAGCACACATTACGCAAGACAAGCCAGGTCTAGGAAAGTACAAATGAAAGCAGGCAGCTGGATGCATGCCAGCAAATGGTAGGTGTAATGTGCACAAATGTAAACGGAAGGGCAGGAGGTAATTCACGGCATCCAAATGTAATGCAACACCAAAGGCAGCACAATAATGGTTTCGTAAATAAAGCACAGAAGATACCCTGTAGCCACGATCGTACATACACACCCTATGACATCATCAGTGTTCACAGCAAAACAGTATAAAGTGTAAAAGCACCCAACACACACCTGTGTATTCCCAAACACCGCACCATAGGTGTAAACAGACGGGGAACTTTTAAAATGTACATGTTGGGAGCTGCCATAGCTGTGATTCATCAGCATGTGTTACAGACCGACAGTGTTGTGGAGGATGATGCAGACAACCACTGTAGGCCTCGGAGGAGGAGAAGAGTGTTCAGACCAAGGGTAGCCTACCAGGGGCTACATGATCTGGAGATAGTAGAGCATTACAGGGTAGACAGGGACATCTTACAGCAAACAGTAGAGCAGTGCTGGCCACGCCTGAGAACCAGAAACAACAGAGGGGAACCCATCCCAGTGGACACGAAGGTACGTGTAAGCTTGCGAATACTAGCCACAGGTACCTTTCAAAGGCCAACTGGAGATATAATGGGGATCTCACAGGCATCCAGGGTACTACACCAGTTCCTGGATGCCATGTTACCACATGCCAATGAGCATATACACTTCCCCCGAACTCAGGAGGAGTTGGCCAGCAATATGCGTCACTTCCACCGTGTGGCAAACTACCCGGAGGTACTGGGTGCGATAGACTGCACGCACATACAAATTAAGTCACCACCCGGTGAGTATGGTAGGCGCTACAGAAACCGCAAGGGATTCCACTCCATCAACTGCCAGGTCGTGTGCAATGCCCAGGGCATTATCATGGATGTGTGTGCTGGCAGCCCTGGAAGCTACCACGACTCCCATATTTGGCATGCCTCACAGCTGTATCAGGTATTTGTCAGGGGGGACATCCCACAAGGTCACCTTTTGGGGGATGCTGGCTATGCACTGGAGCCATGGATGATGACCCCCATCAGAAATGCACACACACCAATGCAAGAACGCCATAATGAGGCACACGCACAAACCAGAATCATCATAGATTGTGTGTTCGGGATGCTGAAATCACGGTTCCGGTGCTTGGACACATCTGGTGGAGCCTTGCAGTACTCTCCAGGCACGTGTGCCCACATCTTCATAGTATGTGCCATGCTACATAATATGATCCTGCGGAAACAGCTGCAGCAGGATCATAATGGGGGAGGGCCTCACAGCCCACCGCAAGTGCCAAGGCCAACACAGGCACAGAGGGATCCAGACCACGGACACACTGTGCCAGCCCCAGTAGGCAGACGGAGGCGTGCCCAATATGCCTACGCCTTGGCAAAGAGGGAACGTATAGCACATACCTTGACAGTGTAGGCTCCCACGGACAGACACCCCTCCCCATCTGCACACACAGTAACATGAATGGCACACAAACACGACTACCTGTAAATTGTGATGTATAGGTGGCCCACTGTGGAATCCTACATAGGCAGCCCTCAAACACTGCACACGCAACAGCCATGGGAACACGGAACTGTCAACACTTGAACAGTAGATGCGCCCATCAGCATCTGTCGGTGCTGTGTGTATAGGTTCCCAGGTACATCGGTAGGTACACGCCCGACTGTCAGAGGCAAAACACCAAACAGGGCAAACAGTGACACCAGCCGCCACAACATCGAGTAAGCAACTGTCGCGTACTGGAGCAGAGGCAATCGCGGGAGCACATGTGTGTAAGCACTGTCCTACACACAGTCATCACGGATTACCCGCCGCATTACTGAGGGGCTCCACAAAATGTAATCATGGATTTAGTGTCAAGGCAGGGATGTACCCATGACAGGCATTAGTCACCCCGGCATGCTGCATCCACAGTCGTATGAAGGTGTAGCAAATTATCGGGTGAACCTAATTGTGATATACATACCCAGTGCCGGAGTACAGCCAGTAAACATCACATGGACATACCATTAACTGGACCCATCAAGTTGTAAACTAACAGAGTCATCCATGTGAGTGTAGTGTGGAGTAACTGCTGCAGTGTACTGCACATACAAATTGACATAATTCGTGTACAACCCCCAGATGTCCAAGTGGTACACGCAGTGACTATCATGCATGTTCCCAACACTATTGCTAGGCAAGATGTACGTATGGTAGGGTTGCCACAGTTATGTCAGCAGGACGACACACACCCGGCCAGGACGAAAACCAGAACAACATTGTTTTGCATAGATAAAAAGCTTAGTCTAGTAATGGTCGCAGGTACGTGTTCCGTGTCCAGTAACATGTAGGTGGGTCAGATACAGAATAAGTGTGTCATGCAACTATGACATAAACTATAGGGAAAATGTTTGTCCCAAAGTCGCAGGACATTTGCTATGTTCACAAATATTTCGCAGGACACAACTGCACAAAGAGGGACTGTCCCTCGCAAAGTGGAATGGGAGGTAATCTTAACCTATGGCAGGTGTGCAATGTGACAGGTACAGACATAAACGTGCTGAGTCCAGGAAACACAGTATATACTGACAAACACACAATGAAAGGTGTAGCGTGCCTATCACCACCCCCTGTCCGAGATATGTATGTATGTATATATATATATATATATATATATATATATATATATATATATATATATATATCTACACATATATAATACAGATAAAAAGGGCGATAGTGTGATATATGTCGATATACAAGGGGTCACTGGCATCTGCAAATATATAGATAGGTCGACAACATTCTAAACACCTTTTAGGTACAAATAAACATGATACCGCCAACTATGGAACATGTCACACACCGACATGCGTAACCAGGAGGATGAAAGACAGAAAGAACACAGTACTGGAACAGTAGAACCGCAAGCAATAGGACGATAGTAAGGACATGTAGTTACTGCTGTCGGTGGTGCGGTCCACGTAGGTACCGTGTACAACTGTGGTTGTGATGATGTAGCCTGTGTATGTGTGTGTTGAGGGTGCCATGTGTGTTCCCATGTGACTAAAGTGTGTGTGTGTGTGTGTCCGCATAGTGTGTCTGTAGGTGGCAACTCGGAGGTAGATGACTACGGTAGGTGGGGGTATAGCTATCCATAGGCATGCGGTAAACACCTGTCCCACATTGGGAGGGACAGCCCCCCCTGGGCAGGTGTGTCCTGACATGAAACATTAGAAGGGGCAACTGTCCGTGAGTGTAGGACATTAGTATGTCCCACATAATATGCAATAGTTGCAGAAAAAATTAATGCCTGTATGTAAGAAATGGAAATGTTACATGCAAACTGATAAGTAGTGAAGGACCAAGAACAATAGGTATGTAATGAGGATAAAAGTATGTGCTATCCTGTGTACTGACCGTGGCCATATGTCAGCCTGTAAACACCACTGTGTGACCCGCAAGTGTCCAACTATGGCCATATGAAAAGGTGGCAAGCCATGTGACAGAGGGTCTGACACCAACACCACTGCAATGACTGCAAATATCTGGGACAGACATACATGGGATAGCGTTCATTTACAAATATCCCTGCACATATCGCCATACATCCGGAGGTATGGAAGTATCAACCGTACCTGCATACCATATAGAAACCAATTAACAACGGCCCAAAGTAAATTCCCGTAACAGAAATAAGTGATAGCACTGTAATTAGGGAAGGGGCCACACACATATATATGGACTACGTACAAATGCAAGCCCCACAAAACCGTATATGCTACGTACACCCACCTACATCCCCCCACACTGTAAACAATAGCAATACAGACCATAACCACAGCCCAAACATCTAGTTAGTCAATTACATCTGCTGAACCGTTGACATACCTTGTGAGAGACATTTAAAGGCGCCATGCAAAATTGTATCCGTCGTGTAACGGAACAAATGGCGATGTTACAGGTGTTTGCAATAGTCCTTTATCAGACGGGTGGGATGACAGGTACAGTCACAGGTAGAACCACATACTCAAGCCGCCACACACAATCCACGGGGGACATGACCCCAAAATAGACTTGGCTCTACACAAAACAGTTGCAATTACACACAACAAAACACAATACAGGCTGTCTCCCCGAAGGCAGGGCAAATGGCCAATGCCCAGGTGGAGAATTCAATTATACCCCACTGCTGCCGCATAACTGGCGAATGGAGTAGCTGCACAGCTGAAGTGCACGTAATTAGTCACACCGGATTGGCGGCAGCAAACCACATGTTGCAGGTATAGACATATATAAGGATGACTTGCCAGATATGCAAACTGTATGCTTATACCGTATAACAGTTGAAAGAGTGATACAGAAGAGCGAGATAGAGACGAAACACCAGAATGATATCAAGGTATGTATAACACTAACTGTATGTATAGTATGTTCTGTATTACGTAATGTCAGTGTATGCATAGCCTGGTTTGCAGTAATTAAAAGTGTCCGCCATACATAAAGTGGGGAATGGCATTTAAGTAGTGATGTGTCGCTGATCGTACTAATGCTTATAGATGTGCGTCCAGCAGTGGGCCACACGGTAAAACAGCACAGACACCACAAGGGATGCAACATGACGGCGTTAAACAGAACAAAGTCATACGACCTGCCGTCAGTGGCATGGTATGTCCGATAAGTACGTGCCATAGCAGGGGATAGTATATGTAGATATACTGTAACAGTACGCATGTGTATGGGCATATAATGTCAATGACATGTCTAAGGTGGACCCTCTGTGCAAGTAATGGTTGAATTATGGGATCCCATGTACATGTGTAATGTACAGTACAGTAGATTGATACCTCAGATATGTTACACAGGAGAACAGGCATATGATGCATAACAAATGTATCATATAGTGATGTGAGTAGTATGTAATTAAGATATGTATAAACAGTTATGATGAAATAACTATGTACTCCACTCTGTGCATTTGCAAAGGATGCAAACATTACTCCCATACTAGAATAGCAGAAGAGATGTTACAGACAAACATGAACATGATTGCATGTACAATAACAGTATACATATGGCCTGTAGTCACGGGACATTGTAATAGCGTGACAGCCAATCTAACTGGAAGGGCTATACCAGTAACCATGCACAAAGGACATGTAATAGCTGCACAGGTTCATAGTGGGGTACCATGCAGTCTGACAAGTCAATGTGTAACAACAACTACAGTGTGCACACCAGTAGCACCTCTCCAGGGTAGTGTCCTGTGAACAGAAGAGCCATGTGTAACCTGCATCACTGCACAGTACAGCCCCTGCAGTGATCCCTGGCGTACATGTGTCCACCATCCAGCAAGCGAGGTATCACATGAACACTGCTACTGACTGTCCATGTGAGATGTACATAGGAATCATGTCCCAAAGCATGGTGAGTGTCCGGTCTGGGAATGCAACCCCCAAGCACATGCCACACACAGTCGCGTGTGTTCACTTATCCATGAGCATCATGGTCATAGTGGCTATTGTGTACGTCGTGTATGCAGAGTATATCCATAAACATATTTGCAGACATGGGCCCTGTCTTTGCAGCAGACGTCACCCCCGAGTATGTAGTCTGCAAATGTGTACAGACGTGGTGTCTGTACATAAGCCGCATACATTAACAGTTGTAGCTCAATAAACATCATGGCGTTTTAATGTTGGGTTATGTAAAGCTGTTGTGTAAGGTACACCCTACACGGGGTGTTGTACCCATGGATGTGTGTATACGCCCGGTGTTCAGAGGTACAATGGGTGCCTATGTACCAGCTACACACCCAGTGCAGACATGTGTGAACACGTAGAAGGATATCCACGCCACAGTGGCAATGTGGTAATCACAGGAGTGTGTGCGACATACATGTGTCTTACAAACATGTACAATGCAACATGTATGTAGGGGACTTACACCTATGTGTTAACCAGTGGGAGGATGGTTTACTGCAAAGGTGATGTTCACACTAAGTGTCATGCAGGTAGAGGCCATGATGTTTATATCGGTATCTGTCAAAGTGACACCCGTATGGATGGGGTATCAGCTGGTGGAGCAACAACAGTGCTGGGTATGCAGTGGTCTGTAAAGCTAGGCAGGGAAGTCCCCTCAGTGGTAGCCTGTACCTCAGGGAAGCATATACCGAACATGAGGGCCCCATGACTGAGGACTGTGGTAAGCCAAGTGTAACTGGATTGCAGTATGTGATATGGTATGCCACCCTCAGTGTGTGTGTCCCGTCCATTAGCCACATTGCATAACATCTGCAGACATATGTTGTGATGTGCAGGTGGATGTGTATGTAGTCAATACCAGAATGGAGAACGGTGCTGAATGGCAGGGAGAGGACAATGCAGGCTGTGTGGACACCTGTGTCATCATCAACTACTCTGGCAACTGTAGGAAAGGTGTTCAACAGGTGTAGGAGGCATGCTGTGGCCCAACAAGACCAACCCAGATGGCATCAAAGGACTGGAGCACAACAAAGACTCGACGAATGATGTCCATGATGATGTGCCCTATAGCCGTGCATAACAGTCCAGTGAGGTGTGCAGGGCAATAGTCCCAGTCGTGCAGTGTGGCGCCACCTGTGTGGAGTGTTACTGTCGCTGTGTGCCAGTCAGGGGCCACAATGTCTGGTACAAGGCTATTACTGAATATGGTTTCCCAGTGGGGAGACATGCTGTTCAGAGTTCTGTGGACATCACAGGCTGGGATATTGCAGGGTGACAAGGGGCCTGTGTCCTAGGACATATAGAGTGCAGGTCAGTACTGTGTAGGTGTGACTGCAGGTACACCACAATGTACCTGCAAGGAATGTGGCCCTGCAGGGAGTGAGAGGGTGTAATGTTAGCAATGAAGTCATCAGACAGCATGTTGCCAACATCACCTGTTACTGTCATGTTCCAGAGTGACAGCTGTATGTGTGAGCAGATGTGGGTATTGCATACGACTACTGACATACCACCATAATGCCTTGTGGTACATCTCGGAATGTGTCGCACTAATGTGTACGTAGCTAGTTATGGAGTATGTGATGAGGGATCCTGTGGCCCTACCGAGGCTGACCAGTGAGTCACCATACCCATGGGAATGTACACCACTGTGTAACAGCCCCCACCTGTTGTAAAGTATGTCCATGGGACTGCACCCCCAGAGTATGGTCTATATTCTGGTATGTACCAGCATGGCTCTGTGTGGAATAGCATGAACCACACTGTCGTGTGCGTGCTATTGAAGTGCACTAGGGTATGTCTCAGCATTTGCATGTGCATTGTCCACCTGCATCTGTGTCACGACAACAACTACCGCTGTCATACATCTGTAGTTGGTGTTGTAGTACTCATCTACTGTGTATGCCGTGATGTGTGTGGTGCTGGTATGTGGCTAACAAGGGTGGGTAGCAGATGTTCAGATTCCACCAATGAGAGGATAACCGCAGGTGTGGAACAGCAGTCACATGTTGGTAGTGTCCATGTCAAGGATACTGTTGGTCTTGGAGGTGGTGTATGGGTCGAACCAGCTGAACGGAGGTTATGACTCACGCACAGTGTACGCCTAATGTGTCAGTACATGTGCGGCTATCACAGTTAAGTGTGGGTTACTGTCGGTCTCACATTAGTAGCAGCAGTAGTTCCGGACACAGTTATATGCACGTGGAGCAACTGTGATGCATTGTGCGAAGTAACCAGCCGGGATGTGTGTACAACATAGTGGAATATGGGGACACCTCAGCTGTGGGTGTGCCAGTCTAGGTACGTGTCTGAGAGGTACGGTCTGTCTATACTCAGTCATTGCAGGTGTGCTCTGCAGAGCCAAGAGGCAGGTCCCAGTCACTGTAGAGATATTGCAGTGGTGCAGTATCAGGTGTGCCTTGCCTGCGTGCATCACAGAGGATGATGTCAAGCATTGTGTGACATGACCACATGCTTCGCTAGCCAGTTCCCATTCTGGTGGTGATTGTTATTGGGCACTGTGCAAGACAGGCAGTATAAAAGCAGCAAGAGTCCAACATGTGATTCATACTCCCAGGGCTGACAGGTGCAGGTCAACTGTGCCACAGCATCATGTTGTTTGTCTGGGTCTGTCAAAGTGGACGTATACTAGATGCCTGTGGAATGACAGAAGAAGCATGAACAACTGTTGGGTGTGACACAGTCGTTCGTAGTACAGTGGTAGCAGGTCCGGATGACCGCAAAATGCTTCCCAGGGCGTGGACCACACCATCAGGGCGACAACACTGGTGGGCTATTGCATGTCCCTGCACACGTAGTCTGTGCCCTGAGTGACAACTTCAGTCAGACAAACACGGAAGGGGAGTCTCATCGTACCTGCTTGACTTGTGGCATGTGTGCATAGGTTATGTTGCAGAACCAGTTACTGGACAGCAGGATGTAAGTGACTATCGCCTTGTGTAGTCTGCTGAGTGGAACAGCAGTGTGACTGCCGACAGTTACCTAAGAAAGGTGTGTTGTGTATGTTATGACACCCTATTGGCTGTATGTGATGGGCACACGTGTCTGTGGGCTATAGGTTGGTGTGGTTGTGTTTGGCGATGTGGGCTGTCGGTGCCCACACAGAGTATGGAGGGGTACTGTACAAGGTGTCTCCATATGTGTGGCCTGTGGTGGGGATCATGTGGGACCATGTGATGTGTGGGGTTGTTGCCAATGTTGCACAACCCCACATGACTGTCAGGTGCAGTCAGGGTTGGTGGCAGTATAACCCCCAACAGGGCTGCATATGTGCATCCCCCACAGGCTGTACTGTTGTATGTTGGGAGGTGTGCATTGACTGTGGACATGAGAATAGCTCTATTGCCACATGTACAACATAGTCATCATAGTGACAGGCAATAGCACTGGTACGTGCCAGTTGGACATGCCTGTATATAAGTGGTACGTGGCAGGTGGACAGGCCGTATAAACCACCATGTCTCACAAGGTATGTGAGTGATGTGTGTACGACAGCTGTTGTACAGTGATCAAGCTGGAAATGTATGGGCAGACAGGGTACCTGTGAGGACTGGTGTGAAATGGGTGCTAAACTAAGCACTAGCTCATAACATGCCAAGAAGCTCTGAACAAGTGCTGAGTATGCCCATACATTACAGATAGGGTGTTGTATATAATATCAACCCACAAGTGTTGACAACAGTCATGATTGGTGGCACCGCATCAGAACACTGCCGGGTATGGTCTGCAGGTCCATGAACCATTATCAATGTAGATGTTAGCAGTACAGATGTACAAGACAGTACGGATGTTTGGCTACAGATGCCTGTGTATGTCACAGGAGTGTTCTACTAGTGGCCTGTTGACAGACTCACAACTACCAAAGATTCTACAGTGACATGTGCATATCACACGGTGTCAGCTACAGTAAACCAGGGTTAATGTGTTGTACCCCACCCGCATTGTAGCCCATACCACACAGACAAATGTCAGCCATCTGTGTATGTGATGATGTGAATGGCCATGACCTATGGGCAATTGTTGTCACAGTGTTGTGAACAACATACAGAATGGGCTGTGTGTGTGATGTGTGTGACATATGTGCACATTCTGGTGGATGATATCAGCAATGACACCACTAGTGGAATACCCCCGTACCCATTAAGAAACACCTAGGCTGTGGTCAACAGTATGGACACTGTGTTAGGGATGGTGTAGTGTAGTACAACTCCCTGAGCTGGAGACATCTCCCTGGCTCTTTAGGTAGTCATCCAAGGTACCCATGACATGACAGGGGGGTATCCATGAGCACGGAGATCATTGGACAGGCATACACAGCACCTGTGTGACCTATATTGGAATATACATCACCCTCCAGGGGTAGGGCCCATGCGTGGATGGCCGATACCAGCCTCCACAATACTCACCTCCAGTATGCAGCATGCTATCCACCTTGCATATAGACATATGCCACACTATGCTGTTAGACATGCTACATGTCCATAGCCTGATCTGAAAGACATATGTCATGGACAACCACCGTCCTACGACTAGAATGGCCACATGCTGGAAAGATCCCTGTGCCATACACCTGTGACATACTCCCGCCATACCATGCAGCCCTGTCCACAAAGCTGCACATATCATCCCTGCCATACATGGTCCGATGGCCGTATGGTAGATGCAGTATCATCTATCTGGATCAGTAATGTGTCACTGATGCCCCTCATGGTGGCGTAATGGGTGTCGGATAAAGCTAGGAAACCCAGCCCGTACATGCTATAGCCGATAACCTTACCTGCGAATGACGTCCGACTAGCCATTGTCCCATGTCTATCACATGTGCAACACAGGTGATCCGTGGCAGGATGTTGAACAGCTGTACAGTGCAGTGTAGATGTCTATGGAAAAACAGATACATGTACAGGTTTCCATGCGTACGTGGTGCATTGTCACTGCCCAAGTCCAGTAAGGCTGTGTCTGTGTTGATATGTGACATATCCACAGCATCTAGGTCAACAGCATTACTGTGGATAGATCAGGCATGGGTAGATAGGTAAAAACACCAGTGCATGCAAACAGACATGTCCACATGGAGACTGACGTCACATGCAGTAGGAACACTAATGAGGTGACACATATATATGGGGATGATATCCAATGCATACTGGGTGTTACATGTGTGGGACACATACATGCCAGTCATGTTAGTGTCATGTTGATTTGCAAAGATAGCTGTGCGAATGTACTAGAATGTATGTGCAACAGTATCACTGTACCGGTCTGTAAATGTGACCTGTCAACTTCATGTCTTACAGATAATGACGCATACACGCCTACCAGCATATAGCCGACAGGAGGATGATGTTGTAATACCGTAACTCCATGAGAACCAAGAGGTGTTATTTAGCCACATGCCACAGCATGCACAGCAGCGGGATGACCTGTGGCAGGATCTTCGCAGGAGGGTCAACGAAGTGGGCGGCCACAACCGCACCTACCAGCAGGTGTGCAGACACTGCACAGACCTCATACGTCATGCAAAACAGCGTGCCACTGCAATCACCAGAGAACAAGGTGGTACGGGTGGTGGGCCACCAACCCAGCCTCCACTCACACACAGAGGAGCTACTGGCCAGTCTTGGAACAGCCCCCACAAACACTAGTTGCCATCGTGGAGGTGGGTGTCTCCCAACCAATGAGCCTGGAGTTGCCTGGTAAGTCAGTACTGAACATATGGCCAGTATATCCCACGTACGTGCATGTGTCAGTGTACATCATGTAATGTAACAACACATGCAAGGTATGTGGACACACATGCTTTATGCTATCCTGTGTATGCACCATACCTCTGAACTGTAAGGGTATTTGCAGGATGTCCAGATGTCTGCCTCATATTGTCGGTGTGTTCCCCTTAATATCTGTCCCTTTCTGGCAAATAGCCGAGGAATGGAGTCATTAAATAATGACATACAGTTGTGTTTACGACTGCACATTCCGTTGCAAACCCATGTGCATGCAAACCTATTGGTCTATCAAATATCCAAGTTAGTAAGAGCAATATGTCACAGTTATCCCTATATGTCCCCCATCATAGTAGGCTTTGTCCACATTTATTGTTCTAAGAGGTTGAGAGGTATGGTATGCACACATGTGCTGACTATATGCTATTGTACAGGCGAATGTGTTAACCTGCACTGTGCACCCTGTGGCTGTCATACAGTCATGGATAATGTTCATACTGCTGTGTCACCCTATACAGGTACCTCTGGTGTGCCACACAGACAACAGTCCATTGCAGGTGAGTCTATCATCGGTATCAGGCATGTCAAAGCACAGATCTATTCGCCATGTGGCTAGTTAATACATGGACATACAGGTCGCACCACCCATTATCCACACATGGCCACCCATGTGCAATATATACAACTGAAATGATACACAGACATGAAACTACAGTATTTGTCATTGCTACATGTGTCCAGCTGGGCATACAATGGTGGAGGTGTTCTACAATGGAGGCATATGTACTATACAGTGGAACAAAATGTGGGGTACACAAACCAGTACCGCACAGTGAGCAGTGATATGGGCAGACCACAGGTGTCACCATTGTGTTATATGCCTCTGCAATGGTTTCAGACATTGTGATGTTCCATCTGACATGTCTGAGACATGTAGAATCCATACCCCACATACCACGCATACACCTGTTGTCTGCATAGCCCTGTGGATAGTGACATAACCAACATCTATGGGTGTATGTCATATGGGACAACACAGACATGTGTGATAGACTGCCATTACATATATGACCAACACGTGCACACATGGCCATGGGGGATGGCCAGAGACACGTAGCCGCACAGAAGATGGGATGTGGATACACCCTGTCACACTTTCTCCACACATGGTCCACGTACAGCCGTACTAGACCGATTGTACAGGTGATGTGGTACGCTGCACATCATAAATGCCTGTGCACAGCTAGTGAAGGTGTCAGTGACATGTACCTCATAAGATGTGTTGAACATGATGTCTGTGTCATAGCATGACGGTAATCACCTTCACAGATTCCACTGACAGTGACACCAGGCCACAGAAACTGTACTTTTCCCCCTGCCGTAGGACATCACTGTTAGCTGTGCACCATGTGTGCGTGGTGCATCAATGTCATGTGTGAAATGGTGACGTGACAGGTCCGCTAAGTGTGGACATGGTTGCCAGGCAGCTAACACTCTGTAGTCATCGTGCAGGGGTGTCATCTGTATGCTATCCAGTGACCTGTCACATGACAGCATGGTTGGGTGTGTATACACGTCAGCATCGTAGGTCACAATCCACAGGTATGTCATGGGTATGCATGCAGTTCTGGATATGCAATGTGTACATAACATGCACTGTTCAGCAATATAGACACCTCATGATGCCATGCAATGGCACAGTGTCTGTACATCACACTGTACAGCAATGTAGACAGCCCAGTCCCCTACCATGCCCATGCACATTTGCTCAACATGCATTCTATCTGTAGGGCATATGGACAACACCGCAATGTGATACCCAGTACAATGCTGTACATGTGTCACGACACCATTGTGTCAGGCATGCATGCAGGTTAATGAACATGTCAGCAGATTACATGTCAAGGTCACGTCAGCCATGTGTACTGTTATCCTGTTCTGGTCCACATGGTGCATCACGGGGATGCATGCATACTACCATGATCGTGTGAATTGCATAGATAATGATATGACACCTGCCTGCTGTAGTGTGCATTCCAGGGGTATGCTTACAAACACTATTGATATCTCTGAGCTGCATGCTGTCAGCTGTATCACAGGCATGCTGCATGCCATCTGTCATCTCACATGCATGGTGTGTCAGTGTGTGTGTGTGTCGGTGTGTGTGCGTCTGTCAGTGTGTGTGTGTGTGTGTGTGTATTGTAATTTAGAGTATTTCTTTGCATTCACAGGTGATGTAGGTGCGTTACCGTCCTGCGGTCCATCTGATAGTGTCCCCCACAGATGCTAGCAGAGATGAACATATGCACGAGGTACATGCAGGGATGGAATCTGTGCCAACGGTTGCCATCCCAGTTATGTCCCCCTCTTCCCCGCACACAGTTCAGCTTCCAACCCATACCGCATCTATAGTGGCCACAGAGGAAGGACAGTCAGCATTTGTTAGCGTTGAACAGGAACGTGTGGTGGCTACAAAAGGTGCGTCTCCACACCATGGTGGCAGTATACTGACTGCAGATGTGCCACACAGGCATGTGGCTGGTGCTGCTTGTAGGAGGATCTCTGGCAGACATGCACCTGCAGGACATAGCGCAGCAGTTGGGATCACCAGACGCATGTTCTAGACTGTAATGGTGGCACAGGCACGTGCCGAACGGCAGAACAGAGAAGGTCAGAGGCTGCAGAGGGCTGCTATCAGTACCCTAAACAACAACATCCAAGCATAGGCAGTTGTGCAACAGCAGCTTGCTGATGTTCTGGACAGGCGATTGGGTGACATGGTCAGAATCCTCGACCGTGGCATGGCAATCCCCGAGCGTGAGCTGTCTGTGCTGGAACATCTGGTAGGGGTGAGGCATAGGACACATGGACGTAGGCCAGCTACACCACCTAGTGCAGGTCAACGTGAACACGCCACCTCACATAGCCGCTCCCATAGTGCCGGTAGCAGTAGCAGTGCAGCTGGTGCTGCAATGTCCACACCAGGTCACAGCAGGCCATGTGGACATGGCCCTGGACGTTCCCGGCGGGGACACTGTTCCAGTGGCCATGTGTCGTCGGGCAGTAGCCATTCTGTACCTCTGCCTGGTAGTGCCCGTGCAACCCCTGGCAGGCACAGGACACGTGTCCGGTCATAGTGAGCTGTACAACCTGGTCTGTACAATCTGCAGCTGTCCATAGTACCCTTGTGTAGGCCTCACAAATGACAGAACTGTGTGCACATATACACGCACACAGCAAACTGTAGGGCTCCACAATACCCACATGCATACACAACAGACATGTCCATTCAAATCACTGGCCCTTACCCGCACACATGATGTCATCCATTGGTGCAGCCTATGCCCCTGGCAAACAGTATCACCCTGTGCATATGATGAAGCCTGTGCCACATCCCTGTCATCCACACCATCGGTGCAGGGATATGCTCATATGGTCTGATGCACAGGGTGAACAGAATACTGAGAGGTGCCTCTAACATTACTTGTGTATGCATATTGCGGGATGTGTATGTTGTATTGGTCGTGTGTGAATACTGAGATGTGAGAGGTGTATCTAACATTACTTGTGTATGCATATTGAGGGATGTGTATGTTGCATTGGACGTGTGTGAATACTGAGAGATGTGTATGTGACATCAGTGGTGTACTGCCAACATGCACCAGTCATACCATGTACTCCAGGTGCAGCATGCACTGTGATATGTTCGCAGTATGTGTCTCGGTTACAACAGTACAAAGCACAACGAAAAAGTTGAGGTAAAACACACACCTTTGTCAAACACAAAGCTTTCAGGTACAAAACCCTTTCTCAATGATAGACACAGGTACATTAAAATCAGACATTAAATACAACACATCCGTGACCGCAGCCATGGTCATGTGACTAATCATAAATTACATTACTTATAATTTTAAGACATAAACAAGTAAAATTAGATAAAATTCATACATACATATATTTGTTTACTTTTGTGTACTTATATTTACATGCACATATATATATACGCAAATACATTACCTATATTACTTTAACTTAGTGTGTTGTATTTTTATTAGAACAGGTTTTAAGGAAACATCAAAATTTAATCCAGGGGATGTATTAGCTGCTAGCCTTACTATCCACTCATATTCTTTATTATCTAAATGATTACATGTCCCTCCTGATGCGAACAACACATTCTATTACTCTAAACTTGAAACTGTGTGTAGAACCACAATTTAAAATATGCTTAGATAGAGCATTAGTCTTGTTTCTATGTCGGCAAGACGACTAGAAAACTGAAGGAACGCATCATAGAGCATAAATCAAGTATAAGGAGGGGAGTGGAGACTAATGCTCTATCTAAGCATATTTTAAATTGTGGTTCTACACACAGTTTCAAGTTTAGAGTAATAGAATGTGTTGTTAGCTCTATCAGGGGAGGGGACTTATGTAATCATTTATATAATAGAGAATATGAGTGGATAGTAAGGCTAGCAGCTAATACATCCCCTGGATTAAATTTTGATGTTTCCTTAAAACCTGTTCTAATAAAAATACAACACACTAAGTTAAAGTAATATAGGTAATGTATTTATGATATATATATATATGTGCATGTAAATATAAGTACACAAAAGTAAGCAAATATATGTATGTATGAATTTTATCTAATTTTACTTGTTTATGTCTTAAAATTATAAGTAATGTAATTATTTTAATGTATTAGTCACATGACCATGGCTGCGGGTCACGTGATGTGTTGGGCGTGTATTTAATGTCTGATTTTAATGTACCTGTGTCTATCATTGAGAAAGGGTTTTGTACCTGAAAGCTTTGTGTTTGATAAAGGTGTGTTTTTTACCTCAACTTTTTCGTTGTGCTTTGTACTTTTGACTCTGCAGCAGTATATACTCGGTTACAACAGTAACAGCATGTTGGTAATGATGCCCTGGTTCCCTCCTATGGTGTACTGGCATGTGCCTACAGGTAGCAGTGTTTGCAGTCCCCCATGTGTAACTATGGAGTACTCACAGGCACGTATGGCAATATCAGCATGCTAAACGCACCCTCAACCTGACTGTTGGACAGTCGAACATGACACAGATGTCCGCACATATACTGCACCTGAAGCATGTGGTCAGTTGAACAGGCTACAGCGGACAGAGATGCGACATGCATACCGGGAAACATTACAGGTATGTTGACATGGTGCAGGGGTTGTACACAGCGGTCAGGCCAAGGATGACGTTAGAGGCCACATGATAGCATGAGGCCACACTGTGTAGCGGTAATACCCTGTCACAGTACAGGAACATGGCCACATTCACGGGGTCTACAGCACTATAACACACCTTATAGTGTTCAGGTGTGGACCCTTGCCTATGTGGTTATCACCCTCGCAGTACTTTGCACACACGACGTGGCACAAATAAGGGACATGCACAGGTAGCCAGTATGGCTGGGACCGATGTCATCAACAGGGTAGTAGACTGCATCACCACGAGGGGTTAGTGATCCTGTTTCCACAATACGGTAGCATACAACCTCACACCAAGCACCAGACAGCCATACATACATACACACACACACACTGTGGTGACCAGATATGTGTGTACGGATACCCGATGTGTGTGATGCACCACACCTGCCGACTTCATGCTTTCCACACTGCAGTATGTACAGATCTTTACAACGGTGTACAGGGATGTGTTACATCTGGGACACAGTCCCCACCATATGTGACATGTGTGGTCACACAAGCGGACACACATGGCAGTGCTGGGAATGATACACCTGCCATATGATGATCCATTTGATTGATATGCAGCAGTACTGTCCACAGTATGTGTACCAACGCTATGTCTGGAAATTGTGTGGCTATGTGCACACGGGAGGATGTCAATGATACATGTGTCACGTGACATACAGTTGGTTACACCTGACCGCTGTGTATGCGTTAAGTCATCACCATCAAGTAACAGTGACATAGCGTACTGTTTGCACATGGCATGTTAGGGTGGCGTGTGACACACCTGTGAGCCATCCCCGGCACACATACATCTACACAGGTGGATCACCACTTTATGTACAAAGATACCTCCATACGTGATGTACAACCAACTGTACTGTCTGTATGTCACCATATACAGGTGTCAATGATGGGGCTGCATTGCGACTGCATGTTGTAGTTAGGCACAGCTGTGTTACGGACATCGGCCACTGCACATGCATGGTTGCTGCATGCACAGTACAGATTGTACATGTGCGTTGGTCCTACACGTGTCTCCTGTAGCCATGTTTGTATGCATTGCTATTGGACGTGTGTTGACATACATAACACATGGACTGTGGTATGATATCACGGGTGCCATGGGCGACTACTACAGGGGAATGTGTCCTCCGTTAACACTGCTACCTCCTGTACTGTGAGCATTCAACAGACATGGACCCACCTTCCATTTGCGTGTGTATGATTGCTTAAGCCACTGTTCTGCACGGGGGACAGCAAAGGCTTAGCTATGTACATATGTATTGTGTGTGATCCATGCACACATCCACTACAATCACATGTTTGACATATCCAAACGTGTGTTCGTTGGTGTACAGCAACACTCATCTGTCACAGCTGTGTAAGACCCAGGGCCCCTGGTATGTCTTGAGCTGACCTGGTCATGTATAGTAGTATACTTGCAATGCATAACACCTGTTGGAACCCTGTCAGTACATGTGTACCCTGCACAGTTGCTGTAGACCTCTGTACAGTCCACTGGTCATGTGTCACACGGTGTCGTGGTAATGTATGGCTGTGTACTGCTGCAGCGACGACATGGTGATGGCTCGAGGGCTACAGTGTAGACTGCGGTGTGTACGTCTGGGATCTGCACCTGTGACAGCTGTGATGGCAGCCAAGTGTGTACTGGTCACTGCATGTGTGTGACCGCTCTGTGCGTGGGGACAGTTATACCTTACTGTGCCCTTCCGTGTCTAGACTCCGTATGCATGCAAGACGGCCCTTTGCAACTAAGTGTGTGAGCATGCCCAGTACGCTGTTGTGCAGATGGACACACATGACGGTCCCAACTGAGCCCTTGCGAGTTGAGACTCCGTCTGCATGCAAGACGGCCCTTTGCAACTGCTAAGTGTGTGAGCATGCCCAGTACGCTGTTGTGCAGATGGACACACATGACGGTCCCAACTGAGCCCTTGCGAGTTGAGACTCCGTCTGCATGCAAGATGGCCCTTTGCAACTGCTAAGTGTGTGAGCATGCCCAGTACGCAGTTGTGTAGATCGACACACAGTACAGTCCGAACGGACATGTATTACTAAGCGTGTGGCCATGCCCAGTGACACCTTGTGTCGGTGATGTCGCTCTGTGCATGGCCGTTGACATCCTGTATAGCCATGGTGGTCATCCAGGCAACAGATGTCCATTTTCAATGTCACGATGGATGCCTACTGAGTACACACGGGTCGACTATCTTGAAGGGTGTACTGTCTGTGGGGCGTCCCGTGACTATGTCATGTTGTCGTGATGCACCATAAATTGTATGTTGCCACGATCACAACACTGCCGTGTGTTTGTCTACGTGTGCCGTGGGTCAGTAATATGTCTGTATGCTTTCAGACTGATCACTCTCTATACAATCCCTGTCAGTGCGGATGATGACACATGCCTAGAAGTATGCCTCTGGGACGGCGGTGTTTAGTAATCTCGGTAGAGCGTTCTGTAAATGCGTCATGCTGTAGTGTGTTAAGGTAGTTAACTGTATGTTCGACTCCCAGCCCTGCCAAGTGTGTGTGTGTGTGTGTGTGTGTGTGTGTGTTTGCATGCATGCCCCCGTCCGCCTGGGGACTCAGTCTTGCTTTCCTACCGACGTCTTTGCAGATGATGACACGCACCTAAATGTCTGCCTCTGGGACTGCTGTGCTTCGTAATCTCGGTAGCATGTTCTGTAAATGCGTCATGTTGTGTGTTAGGGCAGTTAGGTGTATGTTCGACTCCCAGCCATGCCAAGTGTGTGTTTCCAGCTGCATGACAACAGTACATTGCTTTTACAGTATTCACTCTCCATAACATCCGTGCGGCGTGTTTGCCTTTGATGCTGCTATCTGCAGGCTAGACGTGTGCCTGTGTGAGTCATGGGATCCACTGATCACAGTAGCGCATTCTGTAACTGCGTAATGCTGTTGTGTGGTACAGTGGTTACGTTTGTGTTCTGCTCCCAACCCTGCCATGTGTGTATCTATATATAATCTATATTGTATATAGATATGTATGTTGGGATTATCACTCTTGAATGTGCTGCATTATCTGTACGTAAGCACCTTGGATGTATGTACATCTGCTATGGCTCTGTGATAGTGCACATACTGTGTACTGTAGTGATCGTGGGTTATACATGTGTAGTGACCGGTTATTTTGCTGCTGGGTATTACATGGGCATTGGAAACAATGTTAGTACAGCACCTTTGAATGGTCGTATGCAGATCTCGGCAACAGTCCGCAGTGATTATTACACTGGAGTGGGAGTATGGCTCATATCAGTCTGTAGTAACAGACAATTCTATGCACCTCAGGTTAACATTACAGACTCACGTTTATCCACAGGTTGTGGTACAGATCCCAAGACTGTATGTGTATACATTGACAGGTGCAGGACTGGGTTGTGTTGGATGCATGGAGGGGTGTCCATGGCCAGTAATGGGGATCTCTACAGCCTGGCAGGTATGGTCTGTGACTGTCCCACAACCTCCTGTATATGGCTGGCACATGCTGTACCTGTGTACATGCAGACACATACACTTACCACAGACAGCTACGGCTATCACATACACAAACCCATTGCACTACCACTGGGCCATGCAATAACCGTTGTCCCTCTCACACACACACACACACACACACGTGTACACTGGATGGCTTAATGACAGCTCTGGAAATGTTAACACCACACCCTGTGCATATGATGTCACCTGTGCCACCACCTGTGATGTGTAACATTGATGCAGGATCTGACTAACCTGGTGCTGCTGCACACGGTGGCTTTATTCCACTGTATTGATGTTAGCATGCTGTTAACACACAGTATGTTACTTCCAGGTGTATATCAGCAGGCATGATGCATTGCAGCTATGACCATCACTGTAGCATAGTTTACAGCACTCTTACTTCTGATGATGTATTCTCCATCCATGTGCCATTTCACTGATGTGTGTAGTATTGGCAGCATGTGTATCTGTGTGCAGTACGTGTGTGATGTGTGTAGTACACATGTATACATGCTTACAAATGCATACACTACATTACAAGGGCTTCACCATTCGTACACTAGCTTACTCGTTCTTCCACACGTGCAAACGGGTTAACACGTGCGTACACATGCTTACTGGCACGCACGGGCAGGTTTGCAGGTCACATCGGTGGTATCCATGGTGTACACATTCAGTCTCCTGACGTTCCCTAGGATAGCTCATGACACGCCTTTTCCACTGAGTACTGACAGCACACGTGACACTGCTCCGGTGAGGATACAGTGTTTTATACATACACACTCATGTTGTCACCTATCTTCTACTGTAATAGTCCCCTTAACCTACACTACACTGCAGAGGCTTGGCCCATATGGCATGACATGTTGTGATTCACTATCCTCAGCCTCACTTGCCTCACATTGCCTACAAATGCTTCGTTACATCTCTGACAGAGCACTTCCACACATAAGAACCAGTATGCAGTAGCCATGTTGTCTCCAGCTTGCCATTCATCTGCATGGCGTACTAACATCTAACAGCCTACATTTTGTATGTATATTATACATATGTCTTGTTTTGAAGTGCAGCGCGTTCTCGTGGTGCTGCACTACGCTTCCACAACAGGGATCGGGGGTGGACAACTACTGATTTATTGATATCCAATGGACAAAGCTGCCACTGGCCTTGGACTTGGACACTGGCATGCTTCTTCGACTGTATTCATACTGTATTTGCAGCTGTCATTGCTCCATTTAGCAACGTGCAGAACGTTAGTCGGATAACATCCGGGTACATTTCTGCACATAACTCTGCTCTTGCACAGACAGCTTACTGTTTAATGTATCACGTAATTACATCATTTGCATAGCTTACACATACAAATGGGGTATGTTGCAAATCCCAACATTGTCCGTGCGATGTTCGTGTTACGGGCGGTCTTGCACGCCCCTACAGGTGTTTGCTGAATAGCCTGGCAGTCATCTTTCCTTGCTGTACTCTCACTCAATCCATACACGCCGGAGGCTTCATGTATCATGGCCTAGGCTTTGCTGTGTGCTGTGTCTATTTGTGGTGTATGCATGGCTATGGGTATGTCCCACTGTCACCATTGGTAAAGGTGACGCCCTATAGGTACTTCATGTAGACTGCTGTGTCATTTGACATGTCAGCACATACCTGTGGCCAATACTGAACTTCCTGCTGCAGTGCTTTTCATATGTTGGGAGTTATCTTGCGGTCGACAATGCTGTTTCCTCAGACATGTATCTGTTTCTGATCTACCCATCACCCTCCTAGAGCAAGACATCTGTACAAAGTCTAACATGATGGGGGGCCAAATAGGGGAAAATTCTACATATTGCTCTTACAAACGTAGCTAGTTGACCGTATAATAGGTTTTGCATTAGTATGACCTTTCTGAGGGATTTGGGGTCTTAAACTCATATGTTTATCATTATTTAATGACGTCAGTTCTCAGGTATTTGGCAGACAGGTACAGATTGTAAGAGGAACACACCACACATATTAGGCATGCATCTGCACATTCGTACAGTTGCGAGGTACGTTTCTGATACTGGAAATCAATTTTCTTACACCAATACACACAATACATGGCGCCATCACAGACCAGTTGCCATTACATTCCTATTGCGGGACACACCCACCCAGAGGATTATATTCCTCACATAGGCCAACAGGTGCTTATCCACACTAATTATTCTATCCTGTACCTTATGTGTATGCCGGTATTTGCGCTTTCTGTCAGTGGCAGAGCTCATGTACGAGTATGGGGGACTGGACACTATCGGTGATACTGCATGACACCCTGAGGGACACGTCTTTTGAGTCTATTAACCTTCCACATTGACTTTCACAGGGCATATGTTGTCATTCACATTTGTGGAAATGCATGCTTTTGACTTGTACATGTTTTGTCATTTGTCCTGACGTCTTTCTTCTCACCTGTCCACCTAGTATCACTAGTTCTGTACATTTACTTAGGACGGGTTACCTTCATACCTCTCACCTGTACACATTATGGGTAAACGCCCTGAGGTTTGACCTATGATTCTGTTGCATTTGTCATGATCATGTGCCTTTCTTGTAGATTGCTGGCAAGGCATGACGGACTGTGCGGTTAGGTAATCGTGACTAACATTTCTATTTCATGATTACTAACTCTCATAACATTCGTATTCCTGAATACGCAATTATTCTATCAATGTTCTGACTTTGTCTGGGGTATATTTAATATAGTCCCTATTTGTCTCTCGTGTACTATGCCTTAGTCCAGCTGTCTTATTCTGACATTTTGGCAGGTATGGTTACCATCTTGGTCGTACGCATGTCCATCCATGACAATCGCCTACACGACACTGATATAGGTCCCTACGTCTTCCCCCAATGGTTTACACAATATCCAGTAGATGGGTTGCACCTTTTTGGAGAATATAGGCATGTGCTATACCCACATAGGTATTTTGATCACTCCCATGGGGCGTACCTAATAGATCTGTGCCAACCAACACCTTGGACCATTTCTGCATACCCATGACCCCTCCACAGTACCCAGTAGACATGTTTAATGTGAGCGATAAGTAAGTGTGAGGACACTTCCGAGCACTCCCCACTCTGCGGATATCAGGTCGTACGTCATACATTCTATCGACCCATGTGTTATTACCCTTGCACCTGCTACTGTTGCATGTACACCTATATCGTAGTTGCACTTGTGACTTCTTTTGCATCAATGACTGTTCGCCCTTCGTATAGGATCAATTTTTGGGGTCCTGCAAAGGACACCTATATTCATGTTTAACGTGTAGAACTTGCAGGCCCTGTCACACTGGTACTTTCCGGGCAATGGTTTGGAAAGCATCAGTGTATTCTCCTTTCATGCATGTCTGTCTGTCTATCCATAATAGCTATACCGTGACCTATTTATGTACATGTGTTATATGTACAGGGACATATGTTTGTTGTGTAAATATCTATTCATGTATCGTGTGTTTATATATATATATATATATATATATGTACATATATACATATGTCTGTACATTCCTCATCTCATAATTTGCTTTGGTTTATGTCTGTGGATATATGTGTATATATATCTCCATATCATAACTTTCAACTGTACAGATTTCCGCTGCATGTACAGCTGTTTGCCTCTTATCTTTGGTCCGTTTTTCATAACCCTGTGTCTATCTGGCAAGTTAGTGGCATATCATTAAAGACTGACGGTAACTAATGACAAACATTTCAGGTTACGACTTCATACCCTTCAGAGAATCCATGTTAGTGACACACCTGTTATTCTATCCACTTTCTATGTTTATTAGGGCAATATCTGGGGATTGTCCCTGTTTGTACCAGTTGTTGTCATGGCTTTGTCCGGTTTCGTACTTTACGGGGTTAACCGGTATGAGCCATGTACATAGAACGTGGGGAAAACACCATTCATTTTCTATTCTGTGAGCGGATTACACACGCGCAGGCACACTTGCATATCCTTATTGTGGGTTACATATGTTTCATAGATAATTGTGCTTACGTGAACTTTCATAATTCTGACTGTAACAGTTACATATCTGTATACCGGTTTACGGACTGCTGCAAAACACACGTTCACCTTTACATATTTAAATGTGTGTACAGCACAAACGCATTCATTACACTTTCAAGTTGTATGTGCAGTGGTCGTAGGGCAACCGGGACTGCATTCACGTTGGCCGGATGCCGGAACCACTATTCTATTGGTGTTCTCTCTCATTGACATGCATACCCATAGTACTTAGCTACATCAACATACGCCTCACCACTTCACCTACAACACAGGCATCCATTCTCCTGCTGGGAAAAACGCGGTACTACATATTACACATTCCCTATTGCCTACTGCTGTGGACTCCGGCTGCATTGTTAATCACTCCGAGGAAATGCAGAACACCAAGGCATATAGTCCAGCCACATACAGGTCTTTGATTGTCAGGGTGTTCCTGTAGTGATCTGGGTTTAGGCTTGTCCACCTGGTGAACGGAACTTCCCTGGCCGAGTTCAAATGTCAGACGAAGCATATGGACAGGGATTATCTCCCTATTTTGAAGTTTTACCTGTGTTTATAGACACAGGTGTTTGGGCACCTGTCAGCAGCTTATTCTGTTGGCATTACATATTATTGGTGGGGTTGTTACAGTCCATACTCCACGGTGAGGGGTGTTCCCATTCACATTTGACTATTACCTGTATACAGTCATACGGGGATTATTATTTTGGACATGAAGTGACTACAGGTATGCAGTTGTACATTACACAAGTGTGAAGGGTTGTTACTGTAAATATGTACGGACCATACCTCTCAACCTCTTAGAGCACCAAACCTGCGCAAAACCTACCCGATGGGGGGACAATTAGGGACACATTTTAACGATTGCTCTTACAAGCTTAGAACATTGATAGAATACTAGGTTTTGCATTAGCATGACTTTTCTGAAGGTTGTGGAGTCTTAAACTCAGGATATTTCTCATTATTTAGTGACGTCAATCCTCAGCTATTTACCACACTGGTGCAGATTGTCGGAGGTACACAACAACACTATGGGGCGAACCTGTGGTCATTCTTAGGGTTGCCCCCTTTTCAAATGCCCAAAGTGGGACATGTTCTGTAGAGATGTCAGATTTTCCAGGACAAAACATAACTACAGTCGTGCATAGTACAGAACTTTAAACTTTTTTGTACATATAATCGCTTATTCTAGTAACATTTGAATTGCTTATGCTACTTCACATAACATATAGAAGTTTCATCTATAAGTTAACTGTTTTATGCGACTATTAAAGAAAATTAGGAAATAACTTTGTCCTAAACTCTCAGGACATTTGTTATGTCTTGATTTTTTTCTCAGGACACAACTGCCTACAGAGGGACTGTTACTCGCAAAGTGGGACAGGTGGTGACCCTAGTCATTCTGCGAATATCCGGACAGTTGAGTAGTATGGCATGGACCTCTGTAATATGTTGTGTTCTGGCACAGCACTAGCTCAGCATTAAAGACTGCAGTCAGAACGTGCTGACAGACAGTTGGGTTTCAGACTTCATACTCCAGACATTAATGCCAATGTGCAAACTGTTATTCTATCAAATGTCTATGTTTCTAAGAGCTATCTTTACAGATTGTCCCTGTTTTTGGACCTTTGTCTCACATATTCACGGCTCTGTCCAGATATCTTGCTCACACAGGTTGACAGGTATGGTCGGTCATGACTGCACACAGTCAGTGTCCCTTCACACTTGATTAGGGTTGACCTGTTTACGTCAGTGTCTTCCTCACCCTCATGCCGTTTTCCACTTTGCAAATGTGTGCATTCTATTCTCCCTCCTATTCGTGTCTGGACACCTGCGTCACGGGAAGGTATTTTATCCTGGGTGGTAGGTTATGCATGCCCACTTAGGGCTGGACTTGTGTCCAGATATCCACTGGATTGGACATCATGTCGTCATACCCATTCTACTATTTACACAAGTTGGTCATCCAATGAGGGATATCCCAAAAATTGGACTATACCAAAACAAGTTAGATAACGAAGATTTTTGTGGCTTCACGAAAACGTGCAGGGGGGTTTACATGCAGGGGATACATGGTTTGCAATCCTGACACTGTGTAGGGTGACCATACCTATTTCATATGCATAGGGGTCACTGTGTGTAGCTGTGTCTGGAACAAACCAGTGGACCAAGTACGGCTGGATTTGGTGGACGTTCTGGTATGGTGGCAGGTTCTGTGTTGTGGAGGGTATGCTGGGTAGGCCATTATGCATCCAGGTGTGTTGCATTTGTTATGGCCAGTTCCATCAGGACCCATCTGTGGGTATGTGATGGTGACGTATCTATACATTTGTCTTGCACATTTCCATATTCATATGGTTGTGGGATTGTGTTCTACACTATGGCCTGTCTGCTTGTCTTGCAGCTGTTTCTACATTTGGTTGTGTTTCTGTCCACTTCACCTGCTGCCCCCTCGTACACCTCCAGTTCACCTTTTCTGCATACGACACAGTATCACCTTTGAGGAATTTACCATTAAACACCCACCCCTCACATGCGAATTCCTCACATCCCATAGAGCACTACTTTGGTTGTTGGCCCATGACACGGCCTGAGTTACACATTGACTACCCTACATGTGTCGCGTACCTTTATGGTTGTGTGGACTACCCTGCCATGTTTGCTTTCCACATGCTATACCTCACGCACACAGGTACACGCCCATACTTCACTTTCATTACTTGGTTGGTGTATCCGGGTACTACCTGTTCGACTGTGTCACATACACGTTCAGATTATACAGCTGCCTTCCAGATTTTGCCAGCCTGTTGTACTCATTGGTAGGATGGTACCTTTTCCTATGTCCAAGCTATTCTTTACATATGTCCGACTGTTGTGGACAATGCCTCCCCACAGTCGACGGTTGCGTTTCCACCTTTTCAATCGGCCACAGTGTGACATAGGGTTACCACCTGTCCCACTATGCAAGGGACAGTCCCTCTTTGGGCAGTTGTGTCCTGACATGTAATTGTAAACATGGCAAACGTCCTGAGATTTTAGGACAAAATTACTTCTTATATTTTATGTAATAGTTGCATTAAACAGTTATTCTGTATCTGAAATACCTAAATGTTATGAGAAACAGAATAAGCAACTAAAATGCTACAAGAATACGCTTTTCTGTAGGCAAAACAGTTGCGTTCTGTCCTTTGTACTGGCCATGGGTATGTGTCGGCCTGTAAAATTTGATGTCTGTACCAAACATGTCCCACTTTGGCAATTTGAAAAGGTGGTAACCCTACTGTGACATTTGCGGTGAACACAGCATATTTTACAGGCCGACACATACCCACGGTCAGTTCGGCAGATAAAACTTACAATTCTTGCCTATATCTAAGCTTATTCTTATAGCATTTCGGTATCTTATTCTATTTGTTATGACATTTATGTAATATACGTTCAGTGAAATATGTTTAATGCAACTATTGCATGATGTCGACGGAAGAATTATGTCCTATATTCTCTGGACATTTGTCAGTTTTACTTGTTTGTGTCAGGACACATCTGCCACAGAGGGACTGTCGCTCGCAAAGTGGGACAGGTGGTAATCTTGCTCGACGGTACGGATCATACTGTTCCTTTCGGCCTACATGTGTCCATATTGTTATGGCTGTTTATATGCTCCTTCTGTTTCGTTTACATGCGTATGCTATTTCCTATCACATTTGGTATGTGAAATACGGACATACCTTTTGTATGTGACTATTACATGACTTGTGGGATATGATTCAGACATACAGTCACTACATATATCTACATTTCTCCTCGTGTATTTTGTTATGGACACATCTGCACAGCTATGTTCCCTCCCTCACATTATGGGTCGGCTGGTGACCCTCTCCGTTGGACTGGACGTACCTACTGGTGGCGCGCTAACATATGATGAGTTTCACTTCCACATGGTATAGCTATCAACACTACATTGGACTACGGGCACACGGTTTTCATGTTATTTGTTCAAGGGTAGGAACCGTTATTCCCTACCGTGCATTTCTGTTTGATTCTTCATTTTCTGTTCGCAGGGACTATACTTTGCATACGTTTCAGTATCCACGGACACTGATGGGTACGATTACTATTGCTGGCGGAATATAATATTCAGCAGTTTAGGTTGCTCCTTGACAGCCAACATTGACACGCCTCCCTGTGCAACTTTGATACACCCCTTGCACTCGCGCACGTTTCCTATGCATGTGGCTGTGGCAGTTGCGCGCCTTCATTAATATGCATATGGCGCGACTACTCCATATATACGCCGCACAGCCGGCGTAAGCCTTACGCCGGCCTTGCGCCGAGCTTCATGAATCCCAGCACCTGTTTTTGCACCCCTATTTGTCAGTTAGAATATTAGTTACTGCCTTTGGGTTAAGAGCTGGCACTTTTATTCTGGACTTGCCCCAAACAATGGTGGGTGTCAGTTAACTATCCAAGATAGCTAAAGATTTGTAGTTATTTTGGGTTTTAAATTCATATTCAGCTTTCAATTTCTTAAGGATAACCTTAAGCTCTGTTTGTTTGCAATGTGCCCTTAACAAGAGTGGAGTGGGGCCTCATAACCATTAATCAATTTCGTTCTCATTATATAGTTTACTGGCATGAGTATTCTACCATAGGATTTGTTTGTAAATATCACACAATATTGGGTACACAAAATTAATTTTATTCATAAAGCAGTTCCTAAGTGGGAGATGTCAGAGGCACAGGCAGCAGTTTCAGCAATGTAGTCCATCAGTGTAGGAATGCAGCAGAATTTATTTAGGTCTCAAAGTAACCAAAAGATTGCTTTTGAGAAGTCTCTACACTTAAAATTATCTTAGAGTGGAAATATCACCAGTTTTAAAAGTAAAAAAAAAATACTGATTTACCTCCTGCATCCCCTGTCCCAGAGCAATGTGCTGAACAATCCCCCCCCACCTCTCCTTTACTGAGCGTTCTAACTCTCAACGGTGCTTCTTCAGTCCTGGAATCTCAGTCTGGAATGAGATAGCTACCAACAAACTAAGTCCTACTCCCTAAAATGTAAATATGTTGAAGGCATATTCTACATATTTTTTTAAGTGGCATTCATACTAAACTAGGATGCTATCTGCGAGTTTTCCCCTCCTCATCACTGTAACTGCCACACTGCATCTTTGAAACCAGAAGCCTAGAAATCTAACCTCTTCTCCCACTAAATCCCAAGCGCCATCATTATAAATTTATACCAAACATTAACAGTATCTTCTAATTCTTGCCTCCCACAGTGAATTACTCGTCTCCCTCAAACAAGTGAACTATGGTTATTCTGTTATTTTTCTAGTTCTGCACCCTGCTCTTTAAGTAAAGCACACAGTTATACTGTTTGGTGCATACAGCTGAGTCTGGAATAAAGAAGCCTGTATAGTGCTTAAATCTCACCTGGAGCAGACAGACTGTTTTATTTTCTGCACTCACGGTCCTTATGACCAGACCAGGGTCTAACCCACTGAGCTCGGTCTCACTCCGCTCCCCTACCCTACCCCCAATTACCACCCACATTTATAAACCACACCCTTACCTCTTTTTTCCCTCACTCCTATACAAACTAGCATCATTAAAAAACTTCTATATAAATTAAAGCCCTCCTCACTCACCACTGACCTGCTCCCTAATGAATTTCTCAGATTGGCAGCAGATTCCATCTCTTATCCAATCTCCATCCTAATAAACCAATATATATCCGAGCAATACATCTCCAAACTTTGGAAAATCTCTCACATTATCCCATTACACAAGGGAGGAACTTCATCAGATTTCTCTAAAAAAACAACATATAGCTGTACTTCCACCACTAGCAAAAATTCTTGAAAAAAAAATGCATACAACTCCTCCTTCACTATCTGCTAAACAATAACCTTCTCTCAAATTCCCAACATGGCTTCAGACCCAAACACAGCACCACAACTGCCCTAGTTAGTTTTACCAATAACATCAACCACCTCAAAAACAAATCGCTAACTTGTCACATCCATTTTTCTTGATATGTCTAAAGCATTCAACGCAGTATTCCACCAAAAATTATTTAATGAACTAGCATCCTTAAACCTCCAAAACAAAAAGCCTGCTTGGAAATCCAAATAAAGGACTGAAACCTGGTAAAACTCATTTATTCAAAGCAAATGCAAGGCAACATCCAATTTCAAAAAGGACTGACCATCCACAAACATTAACGCCACAAAAATTAAATACGTTTTCGACCCTATTACACCTAGGTCTTCTTCAGAAAAACTGAATATCGTTAGTAAAGTGCCTTTTATGCAGAATTGATCAATTAAAATCATCAATTAACCAATGGAAGTCAAAACGTCATTAACAAATATCAAACTGTTAAAAACAAGTAAAATCTTCACTGGTGATAAAAACATATAACATATTCCAAATAAACTAAATAACAATTAAACCACTTTTAATATATGACAAATACAATAAGCAAGAATAAATATTCAGAGTATAAAAATGCCATTTCCTTGTGTTTATATTCATATATATATTCATATATATATTCATTTTTATACTCTGAATATTTATTCTTGTTTATTGTATTTGTCATATATTAAAAGTGGTTTAATTGTTATTTAGTTTATTTGGAATATGTTATATGTTTTTATCACCAGTGAAGATTTTACTTGTTTCTAACAGTTTGATATTTTTTAATGAAGTATTGACTTCCATTGGTTAACTGATGATTTTAATTGATCAATTCTGCATAAAAGGCACTTTACTAACGATATTCAGTTTTTCTGAAGAAGACCTAGGTGTACTAGGGTCGAAAACGTATTTAATTTTTGTGGCGTTAATGTTTGTGGATGGTCAGTCCTTTGTGATATTGGATGTTGCCTTGCATTCGCTTTGAATAAAGGAGTTTTACCAGGTTTCAGTCCTTTATTTGGATTTCTAAGCAGGCTTTTTGTTTTTGGTACTTTAAACTTGCTCTACCATCGCTGTTTGGTTTTGATCCTTAAACCTTACCCAACCAGCCCTATGTTGGTAGATACATGTCAGCAAGCAGTCAAGTGGCAAAACAAACTCTCTCCCCTACTACCAGTTTCAGTAGGCATCCCAGAAAGGTCAATCCTAGGTTCACTGCTTTTCACCATATTTACCAACAAACTCTGCAATGCCACCCACCAAGCCTCCATCGTACAATACGCTGACGACTATTCCCTCATATACTCAGCTCCATCCCTTCCAGAACTCCTAAATAAAACCCCAAAATCTTTCCTAGACATCGAAAACTACCTCTTCAACTACAAACTCATATTCAACCCAAATAAAACAAAACTAATTCTCTTCTTTAATTCCAAAACACAAGACTACCTTCCCCCTTCATTGTTTACTCTTCCAACAAAACCAAAAATCAAACCCACTGAACACACAAAACTTCTCTGGTTATAAAATCAATAAATGCTTAAAATTTGACAGACATCTAGCAGTAACCACTAAAAAGCTTCACATCAAACTTGGTTTTCTTTACAGAACCAAGCCATACCTTACCACCACCAATAGACGGTCAATAGCCAGAACACATCTGCTCTCCGCCCTTCTATACTCCTCTCCCATTTTCACAAACCTCAGAAAATCTGACTTGGAGACTTGTTATAAGTCAAATTTGCTACAAATCATCCTTATAGAACTCACCTACTGCCCTTCTCTACATGAACTAAAATGGATCGACCTACCCAACCTGTTACCCTTAAACCAATTAACTATTGCCCAATCCATTAGCCACCAACCCGAAACGTGCCCAGCACTCAAAGACGTAGTGCAGCCATACAGAGCACAGAGATCCTCCAATAAACTATTACTAAAAATAACAAAGGCCAACAGTTCCTATGGGGATTCTCTGTTCTCCAACAATTTTTAACATTTGTTTACCAGGAAAGTATGACTGGGACACAGCCCATTTTCAGCAGAGGCCTGGGGAGAAACACTCCATATGCATGTCCTTGGAATGTGAGAGGAAAAAAAAGCACCAGACGGAAACCCACATGAATGCAGGGAGGACATGCAGATTCAACACAGAAGGCACTCCAGTAGAGAATCTAACTGGAGAAACTCTTGCTGTGAGATGACAACAATAACCACTGCTCCACCCAAACCAAAAAATTCTTGAAAAATGCATACAAAAAAACAACAAGATATCTACATGGTGGAACTCCATCCCACAAGAGACACAGAACATCACAACTGCTTCCAAGCTTAAGCTGCTCCTTCCTCAGACATCACTTTACCAACTGGCAATGGTCCTGCTCTGCTCCTGGATAACCTGTTCATAACAGTCTTTCTTCATAGGTTGGTACTAGGCTATCGGCTCTAGGGCCTACACAAGCCTAGCCATAACAATTCCCTGGCTATTTCTTCCCACACTATTTACTTCCCTGGACCCCCTTTCTATATTCAAGCTTTTTTTCAAATGTATTAACTCTTTTATAATTAAGCTTTACTATTCTAACTGGAACCCTATTTTTATCTGTTATTTTATACCAATATTTTACTTATTTTTTTTCCCCTTATGTTCAACAGTATGTATTGAAAATTGTGTATTTAGAGTTTTTCTCTCCAGGCCTCCACTGACAATGGGCTCCTGGCCCAGTTGGACACTGCCAGTAAACAAATGTAAAATAAATAAATAAAAAGTCACCAATTTACGGTTTGATTTAATGAAAATCAAACAAGAGTGTGCACCTGCTCACTGATCTAACTTTCCTCCTTATAATCTGGAAGCTCAGGTTATATTATTTTTCCTTCTCTGTTCAATAGGAGCAAATGTAAAACAAAAATTGTATGTAACTGTTATTTAAAGAATAGTATTTTCTCTGTCAGGTCTGTTGTACTTTATATGTAACGCTTTATCAAAGTATCGGTTCTTTACCAATCACAGCTGAACCACTGTGAACAATATTTGTATGTGTGTACTTACAATTAACCTGTTTTTTCTTGTCTGTATTGCCTGTGTCATAACTACTTTACTATATGTTAATTGTAGAACTTTTCTCCCCGGGCATCCACTGAAAATGGACCTGGTCCAGCTGCATTTTCCCGGTTAAGAAATGTAAAATAAATAAAAATAAAAGATGGGAGCTTACTATTGAGGCCAAGATCAAGGGCATTTGAACCCGTAGTGGATGGCTACTTATCTATATAAGGGAGCTAGCATTTACAAAATGGCTTTGTCCATGCCAGTCACTGGTGCTATAGGTCAGTCTGCTTATTAACATAAGAAATCAGCTCCCAGATGGTGATGCCAAAGTCTCTGAACATGGCTCTGACATGACTGGAGCCCCTGCACAAACATCAAAACTAAAACCAACACCACAGAAGACTCATCTCAGCTCATACTTGGTTAAATAAATTAAGGTTTCAGGATTAAAACTTCCACAAAATACTGTGTTTGCTACAGAGAAACTCAAATGTGGCTGGCATATTAATCTTATGAACGTTGCAACAATGCTGCCTGTTACACTGGAAAAAGGTACATGGAACACATTCACTCTGCAAGATGGGCCCCTAAGGCAGAGTTGGACAATCTCAAATCTTTGCAGAACCCGGGCTCATCTGTTCCTTTCAGATTCTGGAATTCCTGTAAAAAAATTAAACTTTTACAAGTATTGCTGCAGCCAATATATACAGCTACCACCAACATAAGATGCTAGTCATCATCTGCTAGAAGCACAGCATTTGAAGGTATACACAGGAGCCTTTTCATCTAATTAACACTATTAAGCAACCACACAAACATGACATGATACAGTTTTGCACAGATGAAAACACAACTCCTGCTTCCATACTCATTCAGGCTTCATAATCTGATAGGCGGCCCTTCCTAGGGACTGCCATCTTGAATGTGGTAGACTGCAAGTTCTAAAAGAATACACCCATAAAATACAAGTTCTGAAACTCACTTTACAAAGTTTAAAGACTCTTTCATCACTGAGTCAGCATATCTTAAAACTTCTGGATAGCAAAATGGAATTGGCTTAAGGAGTTGTACACAGTAAAACACAACACAGTACTGTCCCGTCTCCACCGTGTTATCTTCTGCCTTTGACACTTAAAAATAACCAAAGGAAAAGCACAATGTGCACCTTTGCACATCAGCCACAGGTGATTTTTTTTTTTTTTTTAGGTTGAAGACGACTGTGCTCTACAAGGAAACCGATGGGCAGACACATTACTACTTACAGTAAACTCATGTTGACAGTGCAGCAGGAAACCATTGAATAGAGGAGTGCCAAAGTCAAAGAAAACTAGTGTCATGAAAGAATTTACAAGCAGCATGGATTTCATAATCCATCCCAAACCAGAGGTTTCAGTAATGTTACAGTCCGGCCAGTTGTAAGAGGATGACCTTACGTAGGATGGTAAAGAATCAAGATGCAGACAAAAAAGAACAATAAACAGACTACAAAAGAAGAATCAAGATGCAGACAAAAAAGAACAATAAACAGACTACAAAAGTGACAACACAAACACATGCTTATCTTAACAAAAAGCCACAGACAGAAGCTGCAGTGAAAAGAAATACATAAAATACAGACTACATGCAAAGTGAGATTGCTGGTGGGGGACAGAGTGCGGAATATGTGATGTTAACACATTAAACATACTCATGTCCCTTAAAAGACTTGCTGGCGCTTTATAAACTACCTTTACTGCCTTCTAACCCATCTTGTTCTTGAAATTCAAATATCACTATCAGTTCAGGAAAGTAAGCCAAGACTGCAAGTTAGTAACAACCTTCATGTTACAGCTCTGGATTGAAGACAATTCCCAACTGCAAACTGCATGATTCGGAGGAAATCATTCAACAAGAGAATGTTTCTTGCTCACATCTAAGACAGACACTTATGCCATACAGTTTATCTGGTCAAGAAATGAAGAAAGTGCAGGTATGGTGATTTCTCTGACCTCCCCCCACATAAAATTACAGTGGCCAAAGCATCTCCAATTAAGTTTGACTAAGTATGGATATCGTTCAGTGTCTTCGTGACTGAATCTGTTTGGTCCTACACTACATACACAGTAAAGCCTCTGAACGGCTGACAGGAAGGGCTGAACGTAGACTGCTTGAAATGAGCAGTACTTCACTGTTACATACTGCTCAAGATTCCACCACAAAAATATGCACATCTGCTGAAGCTGGGGATGTAACATTCTCTTTAATTTACAACATTCATTTTATAAAGCACAGTACAACTCATTCCATGATTTTTGCTGAGTGTGAGTTAAGTTAGAAGGAAATTAAAATAACTTATAAAACACACAGTTTCAGCGAGGCACATTAAAAAACACAGTGAAAGTCACAAAAAAAAAAAAAAAGCACTCAGATTAAAATGTAAAATCTAGAGACATAATTCAGTTTCAAATATTCCAACCAAGATGTGCACAAAAAGCTTGCTTAAACAGATGGGCATTTATTATATGACAGAGTATACTGACCTTTGTGGACTTGCAACTTTTTTTTTTTTTTTTTAAACTCAAATGAGAAAAGTGAGCAAACGAGGTGAACCATAAGATCTTTATTAACTGCTCCACTCTGACTCTCTGTCTTCATTTACTATTGCCCAAGTGTAGACTCTGCAATCTAGATGAATAACCCTACAGATACTTTACTCGACCAATTAATCCTCAGATCTGGATCATCAGTCCACTATAAATTCAAATCTTTTCGCTCACAAATTATCAGTTCTGTAACACTGCGTTGTGACACAATCTTTTAAGTGAGAAAATGAGTCACCGAGCTGCTTGTTTCACATACCAGCAAGGCCTCTCACTAACGGAGCAAAACCAGAGCACTGAGGGTAGTCTTTAATGCCAACAACAAACTATCTACAACAAACTGATTCTCTGTGTGGTGGGGGGGAGGGGTCAGTTCTGTGAGCAGAAAGAAATTATTTCAGTGGTTAACCAGACTAGGTTACTTTGCATGGCACAGCGGTAACATGCAAATCACATAATTCAAATCTTATATGCATACATGCATTAAGATATTACATTTTAACACCCCCCCCAATAAAGCTTTCTGGATTTGAATCCACATTTTCTGCTAGATACAAAAGTTGGGGTGGTTCCAGGATCTTGTAGGACTGATTGATGCCAGCATTTGTTGACCTTGGAAGTGTGCAACATGCGAGTATCTACTATGTCCATTATCTTTATGAAGTGAGTAGAAAACTGTGTAGCCCTCAGTGGTACTTCAGTTATTTCATATCAAGCTTCCACTTTCATGAGGCAAACATACCCTCTCAGCTCACATAAGCATCCTTACACCAGGGATAGACACAGTGTGTGCCCCCAGACCCCTCCCAACACTTCTTGACTCCTATTCTCAAATACTGGAAAAATAAGCAAGCACGTGCAACAATACACTTGTAATACACAGCTGAAATGTCTGCTATAAAACGTCACAGGGACTCCCCCAGATATAAGGGGGATGGAGCATACAGTGAATGTGTCCACTGCTGAGGTCTCTAACAACTGCTACAGTGAATTCTCATACACTTTTGTTTTATCTCATTTTGAGAAGCTTCTAAAGCCAGAAGACCATGACCGCATACCAACGAAAAAGAAAGCAGAAAAGAAAACAGTGAGGGGGATTCTGTTTAATTCAACCTTTAATAAGCTTTGTGCAATCGGAAAAAAGGAAAATAAAAAAAGTATGACAAATTGAAAAAAAGAAACACCCAAAAGTAAACAAAATACATAAACATTGCACAAGTCAGTATGTACTTTATTTTCACATCAAAGCTTAGTAAATAAAGCACACATATCTTAAGCGTAATTTAAAGTAATAATTGCAGAACATTCATCAAGTTTCATTCATTCATTCATTCATTCAATTAATTAATTAACTCTTAAATCCAATTAAAGGCTGTGGAGGAACAGGAGCGTAGCCTGACACTAAACGGGCACAAGAAAGTGAAATTAATGCTGGATGGGGCACCACCTATCACACACTGTGCAGATTACTGCCAGTCCCATTAATTTACTGAACATTACAACACACAGCAGTTGGCTTATACTCATCCTTCAGCCATTCAGCTTTCTATTTTTTTAAAAAATGTTTGGATTTTATTTGTTGAATCAGAGTATACATTAATTTAAGTATTAGTTTATCAAGAATGAAAATGCGAACAAAACTATCACTTGCCTACTGAACAATGCATTAAAACTAAATAAATTAATCAAGTTCAATTCTAAACAAAATAAGTAGACAGAAGGAAAACATTTCAAAAAAACAAAAAGGACAAAAGCTACACTATTCTTAAATTAATATAACACACATTTTGGGCAAGAATTTATCATTGACCACAATTCTTGCATCTTAAGGTCAGTCAATCACTTGTATACTATAAATGATACTAATGATGTTTAGAAATTGTGTGACAAGTAGATGCAGAACTCTTCCAGTTTCTAGTAATGTTTTTTTCTTAATCATGCTAAAACAGTACAAATAATAAATCTTTCTTAATACCTGAAGGGATAGGTACAGTAAATACAATGGTTAAACTACACCTCCTTTGAGTCTTACCAGACAACACAAGTCACCAAGGTAAACTCCCTTAATGACGTTTTCTACAAGAAAAAAAAGTGTACACTGGCATTCTTTTTTTGCTGGGGTTTTCACAATCATGTTTGTGCTTTCTTGGAGATGGTAGCTGCACATTTGGGGTGTGTGGTAGGCTTGCTTCCTGTGACAACCCACCACTGGACCAGTAATCAAGGAGCCTCAATCCTCACCACTGGCACCAGCGGGGGAAGTACATTGGGAGTATTTCCAGATGCAGCTCTCTACATCAAGTGCAATATCCCTTAAGAGCACACAGACCACAGTCAGTCCGGGGCTGGTTTCCCACTCTTTCTCCAGATCCCCAATAAGACTCCCCACCAGCACAGCTACAGAGTTGAGATCTCACCTGACTGGCCAAGCCAAGACCTCCAGCACCCTCTCTGTCCAACCAATGCTTCATGTCCCTGCCCAAGCAGCTGACACACACACTTTGAGGTTTGATTTACACACACACACACAGAGACACACACACACACACAAAAGGGTGGCACAGGTTTACTAGCTATGCTCCCTTTTGCCCAGATAAGATAGTCATCACTGCCACCAGCAAGCTCCTTAGCTACTTTAAGGCCCTTAAAGGGTGTCCAATCTTACTGTGTAATGTTACTATTAATACAAATGGTAGTTTGACCAAGATCAAGGCTATTTAGGAGTGGCCCAGAGTGTCACCAAATAAATATGCAAGTACTCTCAGAACTACATCTCTAGAGAGATCAGCCACAATGAAAGGTTTAAATATATTTAATAATAAAAGAACAAGAAAATACTCAGTATTTATAGTGACATCAGAGTTCAAAATCACAGGAAATATTTAAAACATTGCAGGACAGTATCAAATAAATATAGAAAACATCTAAACTATACTTCACTATATTCCTAACTGAAGCTAAGAGAATTACTCTACCCTAGTTAACTTACTTATTATAGAGTAAGGGAGATATGTGGTGAATGGATCTTGTCAGGTCCAAGACAGAATACAAAATGGTGCGTCTCACTCAGGGAAGTAAATAGTGTGGGAAGAAATAGCCAGGGAATTGTTATGGCTAGGCTTGTATAGTCCCTAGGGCTGATAGCCTAGTACCAACCTATGAACCTAAGAGACCGCTCAGATTAATATCTCAAATATTACTGCTGGGCTAGCTTGCAGAATTACATCATTTCTTGTCATCTGACTCCTAGTTCCTAGGCCCCAAAACAACCATTGATGGGTGCTAGTAGCATTTAACATCTACCTGTAAAAATACATAGACAAGGGCTTTTCCTCGGATCTTTGGCAAATGGTGGAAGTCATAAAACAATGAAACACTTCCAAGACAATACAGAAAGCTCCCTAGTTTGAGACATTGTGTCTCCTTACTGCCATAAAGTAATTTAATTTCAGCTGTTTTTTTTTTCTGAAATTAACCTCCTGTATTCCAGTTTCCACTGTTAAAATTTACATTTAAACAGTTACAATTCTGTTTTCCAGTAGGGTACAATGTGGTTACATTTCAAGCACTTTGCATAAACCTTTTTCAGCACACGCATACCTCTCAACTGTCCCTGATTTTCAGGAGCGTCCCTGATTTTGACTCAAATTTTAGCTCTGTCCCTCTTAATCCCTCCTAAAACTAGTGCCTTTTGGAGGAAAGGTGGTGAATTACACTTAATGAATAATGACAATAATTAAGAGTTATAGACTTCTTTTACTTCGGAAAATGTGTGTTAATTCATATGCACTGATTCTGTCAATGTTTCAAGTTAATAGCAGTAATATTTTAAAAGTGTCCCTGATTGTCCCTGATTTTTTCTTGACTTGTCCCTGATTCTGTTGAAATTTGTCCCCGATTGGTTGAGAGGTCTGAGCACACGTCTGTACAAACAAGTTTGAAATACACGTGACTTACAGTTCTAATACATCCCCAACTCAAGCATCCAACATGAATCATGTTGACACTCACAAATGGCACACAATTATCCACAAAACTCCAGACAGTTGTGCTGGCAGTATCTCCTTTTGTGACACTTCCAAAAAAATATATATTTTTCCCCTAGGCTCACATCAACTTGCCAAGATGGGTACAAGTCAAACTGGGTTTGGGGACTTGGATTTGCATGCTCACATATGCGAATAAGGCCGTAAATTTAGTAATCCTGAAAAAAAATAACCATAGAGGTTTGAGTATTAGACTACATTTTTATTAAATTTAATACAATTATAAACTTAAGTTCCAAATCAGCTATCAATTTATGGTTATCTCCAATAATAAAGTCCATTTTTTAAAGAAAGTTCTAGACAGAAATTTCAAAGAAACTCTTCCCAGTCCAAAATCTAAAAATGATTTTTTTTTTACTATCAGAAAAAAACACTTGTAAGATGGAATTATTCATATGAGGATTTATTCACGTCTTACAACTGTATAGAAAGATGACTTAATAGCTAATTAATTAACATAAATGTGACAAAATTTAGAAAAAGAAATATTCAAACTCTTAAATATGAAAGGAAGTAAATTAAACATTTAGTGTAACAGCTTATATACAAAATAAGTTCACAAATGCAAACCTTCCAAGCAATCACTAGGACCTAAACTTAGGCTGCTGTAATTTTGTATTACACAAACACTGAAACTAAAAAAATAAGCCATTACACACCAATCCCTAGCTCCTCTAAATTTGAAATTGCAATTCCAAAGGAAAAAAAAAAAAGTATGTACTCACCATAACATTCTGTCTGTGTTGTCTGCTTCAGTCTTCATCAAATCTGTCGGTCTCTGTTCCTACCTCAGGACCGAATCAGCCATCAGCAACCTAATGATTCCAAGCTAGAGCTCCTCCCACCCTACCCATACTGTCTCATTCCTCTCAGATACCTCAGATCAAGTTTGCTGCCACTTTTCTCAGAAGAGGAAATGCATACTTAAAAACAATGGAGCTTAAAAGAACGCTCAGAAACTGAAAACAGGAACAAAAGTTCCCAAGGTTATCCATCAGGTCCTTCAGATATAAGAAAGGGGAAAGGAGGGAGAGAAGGTTAACGAAGACTGAAGCAGATGTCACAGATGGAACATTATGGTGAGTACATAACTTCTTTATCTGATGTTGTCTACTCAGTGTTCATCCAACCTGTGGAACAGGGTCCCCAGCTACATACATCTGAGTGGCCTCATGCAAGGATATTCCGAAGTACCGCACAGCTAAAAGCAGCCCTACTCCTGGAGATGATATCAAGTGCAATGCAAAATAAAGGTGTAAGAACTCACCCATGAAGCAGCTGCACAAACATCCTCTAAAGAAACTGCATCAAAAGGCCTGAGACATGGCTACGGATCTCGTGAAATGAGCTCTGACTGGTCTAGGTAAAGAACAGAGTTCAGTGAAGGACCATGAGAAATACAATCTCTTAACCATCGAGCAATAGTAGCTTTGACAACAGCTTTCTCTTTTTTGGAATCTGAGAAAGTCACAAACAGTTGATCAGATTTTCTGAAAGATTTTGTCCTATCCAGGTAGAAGCACAACTGTCTATGAACATCTAAGAGGTGCAACATATATTCATCCTTATTTTGAAAAATTGGAAAAAACACAGGGAGGTTAACGGATTGATTGATGGTATTGACTGACGCAACTTTCAGTAAGAAAGAAGGATTAGTATATAAAGTAACTATGCCTTTATGGAAAACAAGATAGGGGGATATGGAAGACAACACTTGAAGCTCCGAAACCCTCTTGGCAGAAGTAATTGCTACCAACAAGTCTGTTTTCCAGGACAAAAATTTCAACTCTGCCCTTTGCAGCGGGTTTAAAAGTAAGCAAGGTCAGAGGTTGGAGAACCAACACAAGTTCCCACGGAGAAGGACCTTTCGACAGGGGTCGAAGAAGGAATGTACCCTTGAGGAAAGCTTTGCAAAGTCTAGAAGAAGCTAAAGATGCAGCATTTTCCACAGTATGAAAATTAGAAATAGCTGCCAAATGAACTTTAACGGTAGAGAAGCTGCCCCCCCCCCCCCCCAACTGAAACAGGCCAGCTAGGATGTCCAAGGCTGCCAAAATGGGTGCTGTAAACAGATCAATGTGATGCTGTTGGGCCCAAATGGAAAAACTTTTCTACTTACTTTTATAAATTTTCCTGGTAGAAGACTAATGAGAGGAAATGAGAATCTTTCGGACTGGGAAAGAAAGCCTGGATTGTCTAGCCATCACTGGAAATGGAGAAACCATGCGGTGAGTTTCAAGTTGTAAAGATCCAGAACGAGTTGCCCTGATGGGTGATACAGAAGGTCTGGACAGGGGTTCCAGTTCCACAGAGGGCAAATTACATTAGGCCACAGGACCACAGGAAGGTGAAAAACTTGTCAAGGTAAAACAGGGGCACTGAGGATCACTTTGCTCTTCAACCTGCATGCCTTCTGAAGAAACCTGGGAATCAGAGGAAGGAGGAGGAAATGCATAATGTAGACCAGAAGGCCAAGCATGGACTACAGCAGCGGTCCCCAACCACTGGGCCATGGATCATTTGGTACCAGGCCGTCAGGCACGGAATGAAATAAGTGAATGTATATTTGTAGGAGTGTGCTTACATGTCTGTCTGAATGTGTGAATGAAAGTAGAAGAGTATGAGCGTGTGTGAGAGTGCGTGTTTGTTTATGCTTCAGTCTGCATGTGTGAGTGAATGCATGGGTGAAAGCAAAAGAAACTGTGAAAGATATCGGGAGAGTGACAGCAATGTGTGAGTGAATGCATATATGAATGAGGAAGCAACTGTGTGTTCATAGGTAGGTACTAGCCTATCGGCCCTAGGGCCTATACAAGCCCAGCCAAAAAGTACCCTGGCTTTTGCCACCCAAGAAAATTATTTTCCTGTGACACTGTTGAGCAGAGCCACAGAAGTGATCCCCGGGGTGAATTTCCTATTTCTCATCCAATCAAGATTTTTCTTGAAGAGTGCTAATGAGGAGCTTTGTTTGATATAGATAGGTAGTTTATTCCAGAGTATGGAAGTCTCTGGGACAGGAATGTATCCCTCCGGCATGTTCTGTTTATTGTGGTGACAAGGTTTAGATCCCTAGAGCGTGTAGCTCGGAGAAATTGGGGTTTCTTTAAGGGGAGTATGTACAACAGCTCTGGGTTTGACATAGCTTTGTATGTGAGTTTTGATTATGGCTCCTAGTTTGCAGTCATCTGCGAACTTAGTTAGCCAAAGACTTTCTGTGTTAGCCTGTTCTTCAGAGAAGTAAACACCAAACAGGAGAGGACCCAGGTCTGAACCCTGTGGTACTCCACTTATCACTGGTCTGAACTCGGATTTGGAGTCTACTACTTTCACAGTGTGGGTTCTGTCAGTGAGCCAGTTGGCAACCCCTGTTGTGACATAGGGATTTATACCTAGTTTAGTGAGTTTATCTATAATTCCAGAGTGGGGGATGGTGTCGAATGCCTTGGCAAGATCTAGATAGGTTGTGTGAACCACCTTACTCTCGTCTACGGCTTTGGTGACTGTTTCAAAGAAGTCTATCAGGTTTAGGAGACATGATCTGCCTTTTACAAACCCAAACTGGGTGGGGTCCAGAGTATGGAGATTACCAATGTCTTTGTAAGTTCCATGATGATACGTTCCAAGGCCTTGCAGAACAGGCTAATGGGGTGGTAGTTCCCAGGGTCCGTGGTGGCTCCCCCCCTTGTGGAGTGGGATAACCGTCGCTGTGCACTATTCAGCGGGCACAAAGCCGGAGGTGAGGCTATGATTGAACATGGTACTTAGGTGGGGTGTCGGTTCGTTCTGTAGTTCATGTAGAATGCAGCCTGGGATATTGTCTGATCCCATGGATGCTGTGTTCTTGGCTTTGGAGAGTGTGGTTTTTACCTGTGCAGCCGTGATTACAGGAACTTTGCATTCTTCCGGTATAGAGATGGGCCCTTTAGGGGGTAAGAGGGGGGTAAAGTTAGCACTGAACCTATCTGCCAGGATGTTGGCAATATCAGTTGGGTCTGTATATTTAGTGCCATTGTGCTGTAATTCAGAGTAGCTCTGAGTGTTGCCATTGAGATTCTTGACATAGCTATAGAATGCTTTGTGGCTGTCTTTAGAATCAGTGGCAATTTTGTTTTCATAACTAGCTTTAGAGGATTTTATCAGGGATTGCAGCTTCTTACTGAGGCTGACCAGGGAGCTCCTCCACTCAAGGGATTTTACTCTCTTTTGCAACAGTTTCTTCCTTCTGTTTTACAGTTTGCTTATGGCAGGGGACCACCAGACTGGCTTCCTTTTTTTGGAAGATAGCACGATCCATACCCTCGTGTAAGTGCTTATAAAGTGCAATTGTATAGGATTCAGTAGTCGTAACTGTATTGTCCATCTGCATGGGTGTCATGAAGTTCACCACTTCTGTCTTAAGAAGCATGAAGTTGGCTTTGGAGAAATATTTTACTGTGGTTTCCTTAATGGGGGTTGGGGGGCAGGATGTGGATATCTAGGGGGATTACCTTATGGTTGGATCGGACCAATGAGGCATTGACTTCAGTTGTTGAACACAGGTCACTCATGCTGGTAATGACTAGATCTAGGATATTGTTGCTGCTGGTGGAGGTGTGGATAAGTTGATCCAGGGCATTGGAGTTTATGAATTCCAGAAAGTGTTGAGCGAAGGAGTTGGTACATGAGTAGTTTTCCCAGTTAATGGTGGGGTAGTTGAAATCCCCCATTATTAGGGTGTTTGGTTGAATGTGAGAGAGACTGGGAGAGTGACAGCGATGTGCGAGTGAATGCGTGCATGAATGCAAAAGAGACTGTGTGTGTGTGGGCGAGAGGAGCGGCACTTTTGGCATTGGACTTGTATATTAAAAAAAAAAAAATGTTTTTAAGGCATTCCATTCTATCATGTCTGTGCGTTGTCACACAGACATCCCCCTCCTTCACCAGTGTACGCGAAATGTAACGTTTACGGAAAGAAACCTATTCATTGCTGCCTCTGCCTGTTTAAAGGACAATAATGGGATTATTAAATGCTCAACTTCTCTGTCTTTTTTCTCCCTATCTACTGTCCTTGCTATGAACAAATAATACAGCATTTAAAATATTTTAAATTGACTTTCTCTCCACTAGAACAGTACCTTACTGTATAGTGGTGGTTTCACTTTCAAAAAACTTTTGTCCCACCCTGCTGCAGTCTACAATTCATTGGGGTCATCAAGGCCACTGAATACAGATAGTTTTCAGGCCATTTCCCTCCTCAAATTGACATCACCACTACCATCCTAAAAAGAATCCATGCTTTGATGCCATAGCTCCCTGGTCCTTCCCCTACCCATACAGAGTGCATTCACTGTTGCAGTCATTACACTTGGGTTATCCTGCTGGCAGGCTACTCTGTCGGCCTGAATTACAAAGTCTAGGTCCGGCGTCGGTTGTTGTCGTCTCTTCCCTGATGTCAGAGCGCCAGGGGTATAAAAGATGTAGCAGACGCCATTTTCTTCAGTTTTTCTTGCCCCAGCTGTCAGGTGCCCCCAAAAGGGTAGGCTAAAAAATATGCCAATAAAACATGCATGCACCAAAATATATTATACCTTCATCGACAAGCAAATACCACATAGGTTGTATAGATTAGAGAAGTGCAGATAAGTTCCAGCAGAGAAATGGGGGATGGTGGGTGGGTAACCTGGACTGCAACAGTGAATACACTCGAACATCTACATTTATGGTAAGTGTACACAACTGTACTATGTTCTTCGTGTTTCACTGCTGCAGTCATTACACTTGGGGTGAATCCCAAAGCTATGGTTGGGAGGCTGGAGCTAATATAGCATTAGGAGTGGCTATGAGGCCCTGCAGAACTGCAGTGGCAAAGCCTGCCCTGGATTTAGAGTGGAGTGGTAAATGACAGTGCTTTGTAAAGGTGTGCACTGAACTCCAGGTAGTAGCCTCTAAAATGTCTTTGGTTGGTACTCCCCTGAGGAAGGCTGCTGAAGTGGCTGCTGCTCTAGTTGAATGTGGCCTAATGCCCTTAGGCACTGGCTTGCCATGTTGTGAATAGCAGAAACAAATGCAGTGGCTTATCCACTTAGAAATAGTCTGCTTTGAGACAGCCTTTCCTTGTGATCCTGCAGCATATGCCACTAGTAGTTGGTCCATCTTTCTGAAAGCTTTGGTTCTGTTCAAGTAGAAGCGTAGTTGTCTGTGTATGTCCAAAGAATGCAGAATTCTCTCCCCCTTATTCTGTGGGTTTGGATAGAAAGTAGGCAGATGAATAGCATGGTTAAGGGCCACACTGGAGACTACCTTAGGCATGAATGTCGGGTTTGTCCTCAGAGAAACCCTGTCTGGATAAAAGGTTCCACAGCCATGAGTGTCTGTAGCTCTGAGACTCACCTTGCAGAAGTTATTGCTAGGAGCAGAGCTGTTTTCCAGGATAAAAACGTTATATCAACGGTAGCAGCTGGCTCAAAAGGAGGCAGGGTGAGTTTTTCCAAGACATAATTGAGGTCCCATGCAGGTATTGGTGATCTCCTTGGAGGCCTTAAGTTTTTGGCTCCTCTGAAGTACTGCCTTAACAAAAGGATGAGAAAAGATTGGTGGGCTCTGTATTGTAATGAGCCGAAATGGCAGAGGCATGAACTTTAATTGATGAAAAGGATAGGCCTTTGTCCAGTATCTCAGTTAAGTATTGCAAAATCTGCGGAATATTTGGTACAGCTGTGTCAATTCCTTGTGCCTGGTTCCAAGCACAGAATCTCTTCCAGTTTCCAGCGTAAGATTTTCTGGTACTAGGCCTTCTGGCCTCCAAAATGACATCCATCACAGCTTTAGTCAGGGGCGCGTTTTGTATGACTACATTATCCACCATGCTGCCAGATTTAAGGTCTTTAGCTGGCTGTGCAGGATGTGATTGTCTTGTTGGGATTGTAGATGAGGTATTTGAGGCAAGGTCCAAGCCGGGCATTGAGACAAGTTACTTAGAATTGAATTGGATACCAGTACAGGCGGGGCCAGTTTGGGGCAATCAGCATCATTTTTGGCTTCTCTTGTCCGACCTTTAGGAGTACCTTGGGGAGGAGAGGCAGTGGTGGAAAGGCATATACTGCTAAGTTTTTCCAGCTGAAAGATAGGGCTTCCACTTTCCATGCTTGTCTGTGATAAGTCCTTGTGCAGAATCTTTTTAGTTGGTAGTTGTAAGGAGAGGCAAATAGATCTATCTCTGGGCATCCCCATTTCCTTGTTATCATGCTGAAGACTTGTGGATCCAATTTCCACTCGTGGGGATCCATGAGGTTTCAGCTTAGTTCGTCTGCCAGAGTATTTATCTTTCCTGGCAGGAACTGTGCCTGCAGATGTACTTGGCAAGTCAATGCTGTGTCCCACAAAGTCATGGCTAGTCTGCAAAGGGGGTAGGAATGAGTGCCTCCCTGCTTGTTTATATACCACATGACCGTGGTGTTGTCTGTTTTTATCAGTAGTTGTCCCGGATGAAGTAGGTCCTTGAAAGCTGTCAGGGCATTCTGAACAGCTAGCATTTCTTTTTGATTGATATGTAGATGCATTTGGTTTGCGGACCATGTGCCTTGAATACACCTTCCTGCCATGCGGGCCCCCAGGCATAGTCTGATGCATCAGTTGTTAATGTTTGCCTGGCTGGGGGTAAAGCAAATAGCTGCCCCTTGTTCTGGTGACAAGCCTTCGCCCACCATCGAAACTCCTGTTGCAGGCAGGGAATGAGGGTAATTATTGTTTCCAGACTGTGGCAATGTTGAGTCCAAACACTTTTTAGGTACCATTGAAGTTTCCTCATATGCAGTCTCGCATATGGAATTAGTAGAATGCAGGATGCCATGAAGCCCAAAGCCTGCAGAATTTTTCTTGCAGATAACTGGGCCTTTGTTGCCAACAGGTTGAAATAGTAGTCAGTGGTCTTTGTTTGTCTGGCGTGAGATAAGCCATCTGGGCAGTTGTATTTAAGCTTGCACCTAGGAATATTATCTCTTGAGAGGGTACTAGTTTTGATTTCTTTTTGTTGACTGTGTACCCTAGGCCTGTTAGAAATCTTTTTACAAACGCCAGATGCTGTAGTAGAATGTCCTTGTTCTCTTCTTGAATGAGGCAGTCGTCCAAGTAGAGATACATTTGTATTCCTCTGTCTGCAAAATGCAATTACTGGTGCCAGGCACTTTGTGAAGACCCTGGGCACAGTAGATAAGCCAAAGGGCAGTGCAGAGAATTGGTAGTGCATTGAGCCAGCTTTGAATCTGAGGTATCTTCTGCAGGTTTGTCTGATTGGGACATGCAGGTATGCCTCTTTTAGGTCTAAAGTCACAAGCCAAGCCTTCTTGCCCAGCATGGGCAGAAGCTGCTGTAGAGTCAACATTTTGAATTTTATACCAAGATAGGTCCAGTACTGGTCTCCAGGTCTTGTCCTTTCTTGGGACCAAGAAAAGTCTTGAATAAAATCCTTGTCCCTGCTCTTGCTCTGGTACTTGTTGAATGGCCCTCATGTCCATGAGGGATGAGACTTGATTTTGTGCCTCTGCCCATTGATGTTTTGGCAGGTCTGGCCAACAGTTTGTCCTTGGCAGGGTATGGAAGTTAAACTTGTATCTTTGTGACACTATGTCTAGGACCCATTTGCCCTGGGTTATGTACCAATTTTGAGAAAAAAGTGCTAGTTTTCCCCCTAAAGGTGCTTCCAGAAGATAAGTGCTTGGTGCAGCCAGGGGGAAGTCATTGGGACTGTTTCCTGTATGGCTGTGATTTGTCTTCTCCACTTTTGGAGGTAGAAGCACCCCATTGTTTAGACCTGTACGAACCTTGGGGCTGGGATCTGCCTCTTGGGCATCTGTATCTGCCCCTTTGTGGTCTTTCTGACACTGGAAAGGACCAATTCTTTGTAGGCCAGTGTCTGCTAAATTACAGAACCCGTAACAGCGGCCCTGCAGGAGGCCTCCAAAGAATCAAAACCACATTGCAAAGTATGATGTTAATAGTGTTTCACTGTTGCAGTCATTACACTTGGGGTTATTCTGCCGTCAGGCAGTCCCACAGTCGGCCAGAGTTCCAAAGTCTTGGTCCGGCGTCGGTTGCTGTCGCTTCTTCCCTGACGTCAGTGCACCAGGGGTATATAAGATGCAACTAACGCCGTTTTCTTCAGACTTTGTTGCCGCGCAGTGCCCGAAGCAAAGGCAGTTCGCAAGTGCCGGTCGGCAGACTCCTGAGATTTTCAATTCGAATTTCAGAACCAAAGTCTTCAAAAAAGCTAAGTACCCCGTTGGGGAAACTTTTTCTTGCCTCAGACCGATGTCAGTAAAAGTTAATAATTGTATTTCTTGTCGGAAGCAAATACCTCATGAGGATTTTCATTCTTACTGTATTCCATGCCTAGGCCCAGACCACGTCGTCACTAGTTGTCGGTTTTGTGCTAGATTTAACAAACGCACTATAAAACGTTGGTAAAACAGAAAATGCTTACAAGTTCAGAACATCCTGACAATAAGGAAATGCAAGATTTATTGCATGCAGCTGAACAAGTGGGAAAACATACTCTGCAATGTGGTTTTGATTCATTAGAGGCTTCTTGTAGAGCAGCAGTTACAGGATCTGTGATACGAAGGCATGCTTGGTTAAAAGAACAAAGTTTACCTGATCATGTTAAGGCAAAAATATTGGATGCTCCTTTACAGCAGAATATTTTATTTGGTGTCAAGGCAGAAGAAGTATTAAAGAAAATGGAGGATAAGGCAAAATCTATGCAAACAGTGAAGGATTTCTTACAGGTACAGCCACCTCGATTTAGCAGAAATTGGCCTTCCAAAAATTGGTCCTTTCCAGTGTTAGACAGACCACAGAGAGGCAGATACAGACGCCCAAGAGGCAGATCTCAGCCCCAAGACTCTTACAGACCACGGCAGTGGGGTGCTTCAACCCCAAAAAGAGGGGAAGACAAGTCACAACCTTATAGGAAACAGTCTCAATGACTTCCCCCTTCAAATACCAAGCACTTACCTTTTGGAAGCTCCCTTAGGGGGAAAACTAGCACTTTTTTCACAAAATTAGCATATAATGATCCAAGACAAATGGGTTCTGAATACTGTGTCTCAAGGTTACAGGTTCCACTTTCACACACTTCCAAGGTTAAAAGGAATGCCAGACCTGCCACCAAATCAATGGTCAGAGGCACAAAAACAAATTACAGCCCTCATGGACATGAGAGCTATTTAAAATGTGCCACAACAGGAACAAGGACAAGGATTTTACTCAAAATATTTCCTGGTCCCCAGAAAGGACAAAGCCTGGAGACCTATACTAGACCTTTCTACTCTAAATACTTACCTGGATGTTCCGAAATTCAAAATGTGGACTCTTCAGCAGCTTCTTCCCATGCTGGGCAAGAAGGCTTGGCTTGTTACTTTGGACCTCAAAGAGACATACCTGCATGCCCCTATCCGACAAAATTGCAGAAGATACCTCAGATTCACAGCTGGTTTAATGCATTACCAATTCTCTGCACTGCCCTTTGGCTTATCTACTGCGCCCAGGGTCTTCACAAAATACCTGGCACCAGTAACTGCATTTTGCAGACAAAAAGGAATTCAAATATATCCATACTTTGACGACTGCCTTATTCAAGCAGAGAGCAAGGACATTCTTCTAAAGCATCTGGCGTTTGTAAAAAGATTGCTTATTTGCCTAGGGTACACAGTACACGAAAAGAAGTCAAAACTAGTGCCCTCACAAGAGATAATATTCCTGGGTGCCAGCTTAAATACAACGGCCCAGATGGCTTATCTCACGCCAGACAAGCAAAGACAACTGACTCAGTATTTTCAATTGATGGCAACAAAAACCCAACTCCCTGCAAGAAAAATTCTGCAGGCCTTGGGGTTCATGGCATCCTGCATACTACTAATACCGTATGCCAGACTGCATATGAGGAAACTACAATGGTACCTAAAAAGTGTTTGGACTCAACACTGTCACAGTTTGGAAGCAGTAGTACCACTTATTCCCTGCCTACAACAGGAGTTTCGATGGTGGGCACAGGCATGTCACCTCAAGAAGGGACAGCCGTTCACTCTACCTACTGCCAGGCAAACACTAACAACAGATGCTTCGGATTGCGCCTGGGGAGCACACTTGGCAGGAAAATGTATTCAGGGCAAGTGGGCCGCAGACCAAATGCATCTTCACATCAATCAAAAAGAGATGCTAGCTGTACAAAATATGCCCTAACAGCCTTCAAGGACCTTCTGCATCCAGGACAACTATTACTAAAAACAGACAACACCACAGTTATGTGGTACATAAACAAGCAGGGAGGCACTCATTCTTATCCCCTCTGCAGGCAAACCATGACCTTGTGGAACACAGCTCTAACCTATCAAGTTCATCTGCAAGCACAATTCCTGCCAGGAAAGAAAAATACTCTGGCAGATGACTTAAGCAGAAACATCATGGATCCTCACAAGTGGAAATTGAATCCACAAGTATTCAGCATGATAACACAAAAATGGGGGAGCCCAGACATAGATCTTTTTGCCTCCCCAACAAATTGCCAACTACAGAAATTCTGCACAAGGACTTACCACACACAAGCATGGAAAGTGGATGCTCTCTCTTTCAGCTGGAAAAGCCTAAAAGTTTATGCCTCCCCACCACTGCCTCTCCTTTCAAAGGTACTCCTAAAAGCCAGACAAGAGAAGCCAAAAATGATCCTGATTGCCCCAGACTGGCCATGCCAACACTGGTACCTAATCTTAAGGAATTTAGCTCAAGGCCCACCATGGATTTTACCTCAAAGTCCACATCTTCTGACTCAACAAAACAATCCGATCCTGCACAGCCAGCTCAAAACCTTAAACCTGGCTGCATGGCAGATTCCTTACAAGTCAAGCAGACAACAGCTCTCTCTAAAGCGGTTATGGATGTCATTTTGGAGGCCAGGAGGCCTAGCACCAGGAAATCCTATTCAGAAAAGTGGAAGAGATTCTGTGCCTGGAACCAAGCTCAAAGCTTTGACCCTCTTGTCCCAAATATTCCTCAGATATTACAATACTTAACTGAGATGCTGGACAAAGGCCTATCCTTTTCATCTATTAAGATCCACGCCTCTGCCATCTCGGCTCATTACAACACAGATCCTCCTATTTTCTCTCATCCATTGCTAAAACAGTACCTCAGAGGGGCTAAAAACATAAGACCGCCCCGGAGAGCACCAACACCAACTTGGGACCTCAATTTTGTCTTGGAAAACCTCCTTTTGAGCCAGCCAACTCAGCAGAATTAAAATGCGTCATGGAAAACTGCTCTACTTCTGGCAATAACCTCAGCACGAAGAGTCTCAGAGTTACAGGCACTAATGGCAGTGGAGCCTTTCATCATTTTTCACCAAGACAGGGTTTCTTTAAGAACAAACCCTTCATTTATGCAAAAGGTGGTCTCCAGTGTGGCTCTTAACCAAACTATTCACTTGCCAACCTTTTATCCAAATCCCCAGAACAAAGGGGAGAGACTTCTGCATTCATTGGACATACACAGACAGCTACGTTTCTACTTGGACAAAACAAAAGCTTTCAGGAAAACTGAGCAATTGTTCATAGCATATGCTGCAGGATCACAGGGAAAGGCTATTTCAAAGCAGACCATTTCTAAGTGGATAGGACACTGTATCCGTTTCTGCTACACACAGCATGGGAAAACTGCACCTAGCAACATTAGGCCACATTCCACCAGGGCAACAGCCACTTCAACTGCCCATCTTAGAGGAGTACCTACCAAAGATATAGGCTGCAACTTGAAGTTCAGTGCACACCTTTACCAAACATTAACACTTGCCTCTTTATTCTAAATCCAGAGCTGGCTTTGCCACTGCAGTGCTGCAGGGCCTCATAGCCACCCCAAATCCTATATAGAACCAGCCACCCTACCTCAGCTTTGGGATTCAACCCAAGTGTAATGACTGCAGCAGTGAAACACGATGAACATAGTACAGTTTTGTACCTACCATAAATGTAGATGTTCGAGTGTATTCACTGCTGCAGTCCAGGTTACCCTCTCTCCATCCCCTCTTTCTTAGCTGGGACTTTTCTATACCTTTCTACCCTATACTACCTATGTGGTGTATTTGCTAGTAACTGAAGGTTTTGGTTTTACTTTTTATGTATGTTTTATTAGCAATATGTACTGCCTACCTATTTGGGGGCACCTGACATCTGGGGCAAGAAAAACTGAAGAAAATGGCGTCAGCTGCATCTTATATACCCCTGGCGCACTGACGTCAGGAAAGAAGTGACAGCAACCGACGCCAGACCAAGACTTTGGAACTCTGGCCGACTGCGGGACCAACTGACGGCAGGATAACCCCAAGTGTAATGACTGCAGCAGTGAATACACTCTAACATCTACATTTATGATAGGCACAAAACTGTACTTTTTCCAACTTGTTCAGCTGCATGCAATAAATCCTGCATTTCTTTGTTTTCTGCACATTCAGAATTTATCAACATTTTCTGTTTAAGCAGTGACATAATATATTGCTGATATTTGAGCATATGAAAATGACAATTTAAAGCTCTTATAGCCAAGGTAGCAGAACTGTAAATCTTTTTTCCCCATCTGTCCAAAGCTCTAGAATCCCTGTCTGAGGGGGTAGGGTTTTTTGCAGCGGAAGCCGTGATGCCTTTGGGACCCTGAGAAATTGTTTCTGGGTCAGCAGCAGGGTTTTTGAAAAGGAATTTATGAGAGTCAGGAATCCTGTAGTACTTGTCCGGCTTAACAGGAGCTGGAGGTAAGGAGTCAGGGGTCAGACTGGACTCTGAAAATACATCATCTACAATGTCTAATACAGGTGGAATAGCTAGGGGCCTGTGTTGTAGTAGTAAAAGGAAGTCACTGAGCCTTTTCTTAGATTCTGAAAAATCTTGGCTCTCCCAGTGAAAATGCTCCCTCGTGGTATGCAAGGTTTCCCAAAAAGAGTAATCCTCAGGAGGAGAGGCTGAAGGGATAGATTCTTCAGCATCAGAATCCTCATAGGGAGGAAGAGTATTCCTGATCAGAAGAGGAATCAGATGAAATGGAAACCTGATCTGAAAATTCATATTCTGTCTCTTGCCTAGGCCTTTTATCATGTGGGGGATGGGAACCCCTGATCAAAGTAATTAGGTCTTCGGCCATTTTGAGCATCTGTTTTTTGGGCATGGAGGCCTGTCCATGAGGCTGCTGTACTTGTTTCTTTGTCTTTAAAGGTGCTTTAGTCTTTGCCTTTGAAGCTGAAGTCGTTTTAAATATATAACTGAGTAGGTCTGAAAACACCCTCAGAAGCGGATACCCGCTCAGCGGCTCCGGACCCATTTGAGGGAATAGTCTCCGAAGGTCCAATACCTTGAGCTTCCAGTGGCCTAGTCGACTCCACGTGGCAGTCGGTAGTGGCCTGCGGGTCTAAAGTAGCAGGTGTCAGGGTCTGCGAAGGCACCTGAGAACCGGCGACTGGCTTAGAAGAAGCCTAGTCTGTTTTGGACCTCGGATGCTTATAATTTTCTTTGCGTTTCTTGTGAATTCCAGTAGTCGGATGGGTATCTGAAGACATCGTATAATTAAATCTTCTGCCAAAATAGTGTAATGCAAAATCGTACTGATGCTTAATAGTGCGTTGGTTAAATCTAGCACAAAACCGACAACTAGCAACATCGTGGTCAGGGCCTAGGCAAGGAATACAGTAAGAATGAAAGTCCTTATGAGGTATTTGCTTCCCACAAGAAATACAATTATTAACTTTTTCTGACATCGGTCTGGAGCAAGAGAAAAAAAAAGTTTCCCCAATGGGGTACTTAGCTTTTGAAGAAGACTTCCGATCTGAAATTCAAACACGAAAATCTCAGGAGTCGTCCGACCGGCACTTGCAAACTGCTTATGCTTCAGGCACCGCACAGCAAGAAAGACTGAAGAAAATGGCGTCGACTGCATCTTTTATACCCCTGGCGCTCTGACGTCAGGGAAGAGGCGACAGCAACCGGACCTACACTTTGGAATTCAGGCCGACTGAGGGTAGCCTGCCAGCAGGATAACCCAAGTATAAAGACTGCAACAGTGAAACACAAAGAACATCAGTACATGAGCCAAGTCTCCTGCTGTGAGCTGTCAATCACAGCAGGTAACAGCTCAAATTACCCTTAGCACTTTGACAGCTAGAGAAATTAGGTGTGAAGAGGAATGGGAGATGAGTCAAAGTAATACAATTCAGGCTTCACAAAAGACTGCAGTTTAGCCATTCTAAAAAGTAGCAGCAGCAAAAAGCACTTTGAAAGTCTGTTCTGTGGCATTTGCACTGTTTGTGTTTTATGTAGTCATTGAATAGCATGAAATGTTACTTAAAACTAACTGGCTGAAAGACAGCAGCGTATGCATGTAAAATCAATGCAGTGACAGGAGCTTTAGGAAGAAAGAGGCCTGCGTGATATAATTTTTTTTATAGACAAGCGCTGCACTGTGGAATACCTAGAGGCAGACTAAACAATCAGAATTACTTCAAGATGCCAGACCCCATGTGGTCAAACTCAGAAATTACGTACAAAAATATTTAAAAACCTGTAAATAGTACCAGAGTGGTGTTAAAATGTAGGACACACCAAACCATGATGAAATAAACATGTTTGAGTCTGTGGGTGCGGTTCTCTTTTAAGTAAGTGTTCAATTCAGAAGGATTGCAGGGGTCTCTGCTCGATTTGATTCACACAATATTTGTTGCGTGTGCGCCTATTTATTAAGTAAATGTTGGGCAAGTTGGTGTGTGTTCTGTTCACTGCTGCCTCTGCCTATTTAAGTCACAAGCTGTGTGTGTGAAAATATATATATATATATATATATATATATATATATATATATATATATTAGTGTTCGATTCACAAGGATTGCACGTGCCTCTGCTCACATTAGAGAGAGAGATTGATCCCTGGCAGCAGCAGCAATAATGTTTACATACCTCTCAACCATACCACTCAACCTCTCACACAACAAATCTTGACACACACCCCTCAACCTCTCAGATGAAAAAATCTGGACAATGCCAAAAATAATGGGGGGACAAAAGCCCAAAAATAGGGAGATTTTTTTTAAGTACTGCTCTTACAAACATAGAAAGCAGATAGAAATATGGGTTTTGCATTAGCATGCATGGATATGAAGTATGAAACTCTACTGTATTATTTTCTGACTACAAACCTCAATGATCTGCCAGTGATTTGATAGAAAACAGCAATTTTATGAGAAACAGACCAAAAATATGAGGCAAAAATCTAGACATTCTACAGTGAACAGAGCCAAATAATGACAGATTTTAAATATTGCTCTTACAAACTTAAAAGTCAATAAAGTTGACAATAGGTTTGTGTACCTCTCAACCATAGTAGATCAATGTTATGCTGTTAAGCAGAATATACATTTTTTTTTTCTTGTAATTATTGCCAATTGTCTTTTTATTGTACTCTGGAGCTTTTCTCCCCGGGTCTCAGCTGAAAATAGATTTCTAGTCCAGTCAGGCTTCCCTATTAAACAAATGTCAAATAGATAGATACATTAGATAGATAGATTAGATAGAATGAATGAATGAATGAAGATTATGCACTTTATTATGCATGTGTGAGGACTGGTCCATGGAAAACTGTCTCACATGAAACTGGTCCTTGGTGCAAAAGGATGAAGACTGCTGGAATACAGCATCTCTTGGGGACTGTCCCTGTGGAGAAATCAGGGCAAAGTACCTATTGCACTTAATGTTGAAGGGAGAGGCAAAAAGGTGACAGTAGAGTTGACTCCATCTGAGGAAAATCCTGTTTGCCACTGGCTGATTCACAGACCACTCGTGAGGCATCAATAGTACACTGCTGAGCCTGTCCACCAATATGTTGTGCTCCCCCCGAATGTGCGTTGCCACACTCTCATTGCTTCTCAACAAAGGGGATAGGACTGGTTGTCTGTTGAGGTACCACATAACAGACATGTTGTCAGTCTGAATCTCAACTGTCCCTAGAGGAAGAAGGGAATGAAGGGCTTGCAACCTTAAAAGCACCACCCTCATCTCTAGGACGTTGATATGCAGACTGCTCTCTCCTGGGGAGTACACATGCCTTGAACTGTCTGTCCCAGGTAATGCCCCCCCCCCACCCAGCTGGGAGGCATATGTGGTCACTGTGGTAACATGGGTAGGAAGAATGAAAGGTTGACCCTGCGACACACCTCTGGATTGTGAAGCCACCACAAAAGAGAATTTCTGCACACTGGAGACAGTCTTGCAGGATGACTGAGGCGATGGTGCAGAAGGGAGCAATGGAATGACTACGTCCACTGCAGGACTCTCATATATAAGCGAGCTGTCGGTAGTAAAGTTATTGTTGCAGCCATAGAACTCAGAGCCCCGAGGACAAGATTTTCTGGAGGAACTGATATTGCTAGCATTTGTCTGATGCATTCTTAGTGAGAGAATCCTGCCTGGTGGAAGATAGGCCAGGATTTTGTTTGTATCCAAGCATGCTCATTTAAAATCTATCATTTGCAAAGGTTGCAACTCTGACTTCTGACGGTTTATAGTGATCCTTAAAGTTCGGGCCAGTTGCAAGAGAAAATCCCTTGCCTGAATTAGTAGATGCCTGGAATGTGTGACTAGGAGCCAGTCGTCCAGGTAAGGAAACACTCTGAATCCCTGCAGTCTGACGTGAGCTGCAACTACTGTCATGCATTTGGTGAACACCCTGTGGGCTGTTGAGAGACAGAATGGAAGCACACAAAACTGGTAGTGACTGGCTCCCTGCCTAAAAAGGAGGTACCTTCTGTTCATTTTGATATGATTGACCTCAAGGATGCATACTATCAAGCACATCCAGTCGCCCTTCTGTAGAAAGGGAAGGATAGACTGAACTGTGACTATCCTGAACTTCGTGTGTTTGACCGATTTGTTCAAGTAAGTTAGGTCCAGTACTGGCCTGAGATTCAGTTTTCTTTGCAACTAAAAAGAATCGGGAGTAAATCCATGATCTGCGCTGGTCTAAGAGGACCTCCTGGATGACTCTCTTTTTGAAGCAACTTTGCAATTTCCAAAGTTGCCACCTCCCTTTGACTAGGTGGAACATCAGGGAGGTGATGTTTTGGCTTGGGGGGTTTAAAAAGGGAAGAGAGTAACTTTTGGATATGATACCTTGCACCTATCGATAGTTTCTGATGGCTAACCAGGCTTCTAGGTGCAAGGAGAAATATCCCCTGACTGCCTGCAGAGATGGACAGTCTGGCAACACCTCAAGGATGCTGCAAGGATTTCTCTGAAGTAGAATCCTGAGACCCCTAATTCAATGGACCTCCTCTGCCCCAAGGGCAGCGTCTACCACTAGAATTATTCCACCCTGACCCTGGGGAAAAATCTCCACGAGCATCCTGGAAAGGGCCCTGGGATTTTCTGAACCACAACTTCTTCCCCCCACGCTGATTCCTAGAGATGGAACTTTGCAGGGTACAGAAGCGTATTCCGACAGCAGACAGGTTTTTTCCATCTTTCTTGCTGTAGACAGGGTGTCCCGAACAGTCGGTCCACACAGGGAGGAACCGAAGGGGGAAATAACAAAAGACGCCTAGAACGGTTTCATGAAATCACACAGCCACATTAAGGAATGGCGCCGAATGGCATTGCCAGAACTGGCTTCCCTACAGGTGCCCTCAACTGCGTGAGAGATCAGCCTCATGGACATGTTGGAAATGGACTGCAGAGTGGCCATACAGGAGGTAAAGGATTTCCATTTCTCTCCCGTCATGGACTCAGGGCTGAAGCTAGAGAGTTCCTTAAGCAAGTCCCTCTGTAGCCTCAAAGTGGGAAAGGTAATTCAATGCTCTGAGGGCAAACGTGGAAGAAGCATAGACCCTTTTTCCAAATCTGTCCATAGCCCTAGACACCTTGTTAGGGGGGTGGACAGTAGAGATTTCCTGGGCAAGCTCTTTCTTGGTGGTCACTGCAACCACCACGGAATGCCCTTTGTCAAGTGGGGTCTATCCTGGAGGGCACCAAGAATTTTGTCCGCTCTTTTAGGAATAGGCTCTGCAGCATTCCATGCCCTTAAAGACACCCGGTCCACCAGAGGGTATACAGGTGAGGACACCCTGAATGTAGATGGGCCTGTCCCCCTCCAGGAACACTGACTCATCTGGGGTGGGGCTTGGGGCCGACCAGCCACTGGTTCTGGTGAAGAATTTCTCAAATGTCTCCAAAGGAGATGTTGGGTGGCGATCCAGGGGACCCCTCCCCTTCACTGAAGTCAGTGTCTGTCATGAGAGATTCCTCTGGGGAATCTAGTTGCCTCTTTCTGCACCTTTTCTTCTGAGGAACCTCCTTGGTGGGGTGCTCCGGGGGGGGGGGGGTCAGAGTAAGTGTGGGCTTCCCCAAGTAGAACAGTCTGGAGGTCCTGAGGAGCCAGGGAAAGGTCTCCAACACAGAGCTCAGGAGGAGAAGGGATGGATCCAAAACGGTAGGAGCCGGAAGTCTCCTAGCAGTGGAAATGAACTTCTCTGCCACGTAGAAGGTTGAAGGACTCCAGGAGGCCCAAGGAAGCCTCCTCTGTCCTGAAGAATCAGGAACAGACAGCCCCTGGTCACTAGTAGCCATCTACTCCAAGGGGAGAGTCTGCACTGAGCTATTGAACACAGAGGCACCGAGAGGAAGCAACAGTTACAAGAGCTTCAGAGTCAAAGTCATCCCCTAGACTCTACATCGAGGCTTCAGCTCCAAGATGCACTCAGAACTGAGAGTCAAGGAAGCAGTCGAGCTCGAAGAGGTAAAGACTATCGGGACCCAATGAACCGACCCCAGATCTGGGAGCTCTGAAACTGCAGGCCAGATCGGAGAAGGAGAAACTACTCTGCAAGGAGAAGCTCTGCTTACACATCCCGTATGGGATGGAGCTAGGATGACCCCCATCTGGATCTGTGTACAGACAAACTTCCTCATCAATCTCTCCACCTTGCTCTCCGACAGGCTCCAGCAGGACCTGATGGAAGAGGAAAATGAAGAGGGTCTGGAATGATGTCTGGGGGAAGCATCCCTAGGAGACACTCAGTACACAAGCTTCAGCCTCGAAGAGGGGGCTGGGCCATGGGGCAGAGAGGAAGAAACAGATATCGGCGCAGAGGAACTCTGCTCTGAAGGTCTCGGGGCCATTTTAGGAGGGTCTGACTCAACCAATACATAGGGGGTCTGGGGACCATTTATTACGATCCGTGGCCTCCTTAGGCTTTTGGCAGGGGTTTGAGCCCCTGAGGAATAAGGCCTCCGAGAGCCAACTTTTTCTTCTATCTCTAAAGGACCAGGGGAGAAAGGCTTTGCAGACAGAACAAGCCACTTGAAGGTGGGCAGGACCCAAACAATAAATACAATCCCTGTGAGCATCAGATACAGGGATCTTGTTCCCACAAGAAGTGCATTTTTTTTTTTTTTTTTTTTTTTTATATACAGCCAATGGGCTTGTCAGATTTCATATATAGTAAGGAAAGAAAAAGAAGGAAGACAGAGAGAGAGGAACGCAATGATCACGCGGCAGAAACCGCTACACTACAGAAAAACGAAACTTTTTTTTATTATTTTTAAAGGTAGGTAGAAAAAGAAGATTGACCAAAAAGCCAGTTATGACTGGCGTGAATAAAAACGCTAGAAACACCCAAGGAGGAGCTCAACCTGACCACGATGCTTCGCTGCATGCTGCAAACTAGATCGGAGGTATCTTTGAGGAGATAAGCAGTATGGGTAGGGTGGGAGAAGTTCTAGCTTGGCATGTTTAGCTTGCTGATGGCAGAGTCAGTTCCAAGGTCGGAACAGAGACCCACAAGTTTGATGAAGACTGAGCAGACAGCATCAGATCTTGTATTACTCAAACAGTGACATTAATAAAAAGCCTTAAAATAAAAAAAATAAGCAGCATAATAAACAGAATTCCTAAAACCTAAAACTCCAAGTCGGTAGATAACTTTAAAAAATTCAATATTTTAAATAAGGGATTCCAAACTTATCTTTATATTTTAAATGTAATATCCATGTACCTTGAATTTGGTTAACTGTCTGCAGTTTTAATTTCTAGTAACTGGAAGATTCTATACAATATTACTGTAAAGACAAAACAATTTACTTTATGGTTTGAAAATCAGGATGTACTATGTGGACATAGTTTCAGATTGTTTCATTAACTACAGCCGTCCACTATAAAAATTACTTTAAAAACTTTAATCTAAGTATTACATTTCCAAATCCGGAAATCTATTCCACCATCCCTAGATCGCAGATGATTTTAAAGATATTCTAGGTTTACTAAGGTATTATGAAAAGTAAAATTTCACGGATTTACTTAATATGATTTCTTGCAAGAATTACAGTTTGTCTAATGTACAAAGACTGTGGAAAAAAAAAAATCCTCCATCAACATTTTATTCTCTAATGGAAACTATTAAAAGCACTTTACAATATAATCAGAGGTAATGTAAACATATATCATTTCTCATTAGAAGGGATATCAAAGCATTTTCATCAAACTGATCAAAATTAATCAAAATACTGAACAAAACCTAATGAAAAACCTAATGAGGCCGCGGTGGTGCAGCGGTTAGCGTTGTCGCCTCACAGCAAGAGGTTCTCCAGTTAGATTTTCAGCTGGAGCGCCTTCTGTGTGGAGTCTGCATGCCCTCCCCACGATCGAATGAATTTAAGGACATGCAGGTAGGTGTGTGGGTGTGCCTTCCTTGAAGGCTGGGTGCTGGACTGGCAACTCGACACCGTAAAAATTTACTGCCAATCATTGGCAGACTGGAGTTCCGCTGTGGCGACCCCTAACCGGGAAAAGCCAAAAGACAGACTGAACAAAACATAATGCTTCAATTCTCTTATTATTAAAAGTAAAGTTAATATATGCACCTTAAAATAAGCAAATCAATAATGCTAATATCTTTATATTAGAAATCATTGTCATTAGCAAATAATTGACATTCTTTAGCTTCATCAATAAATTAACATGCTATGAGTTTGTTACATCTAACAGCATTAGTAAGAAGTTAAGCTGCTACAGCAAACAAACGGTGATGAAGAACAATCCTGGTTTGGTGCCAAGAATGTTGTCAGTGTACTTCCAGTCACGAGAAGTAAGGGCTTTCTCCTCTGCATCAAAAGGAATATGAATGGTCAGTTACTGTAAGGACTTAAATACCATCCTAATCTTGTCCATTAAGCTACACATCTCATTTGATCATAACATATAAAAATCAAAAATAAAGGACTAGAATACAAAGTAAAATCAATTCAAGTATTTTAAAATGAATAGACGGAACTGTCTTGTATTTCCAAGGTGGTGGAATTCTTGTTTATCATTAATGACGCTCCATAAATATCATTTTCTTTAGGAAGAAAAGCTTAACAGATCTCCGACAAACTATCAAGGGCAAGCAATGCTTTCTGATCTTTCCAATATTTTATCTGCCCTTAAAGCTAACTCATTTGCTAAATATGTATTAACATTTTATCAGCCTAGCCTAGTCGGCAAAGCGATAAAAGCAATGCACTGACTCAGAAGATTCAAGTTCAGGAAGCAGCTTAGACACTGGAAGAGCTGGATACTGGGGCAGAAGTAAGTGGCCTTCTCTGGATCACATACTCTGGTGAGAGTGGTTGTTCAGCTGATTGCATCTCTACATGCAAGTAGAGGCTTGCAGGCGGTGATGCTACAGCTTTTAACAGGATAAGGATAGCTTACCAAGGTAGTGACAGCAGCCCTAATTAAACAAGTTGGCAGAAACACTGACCTGAATGGGGACAGCATAAAAAGGCAGTAATGTGTGCACTAATATAGACCACCAGACTGGGATTACAGCCCAATTACAATTGACACCACTGTCTGCATCTCTAGAAGTGAACAAGACCTCCAACATCTCCATGGCTGCCTGGATGACTGTCCCCTTGATTCAGCTCTAGCCTCTACAACAGACTCCTCAAGTGACAGGAAAGGATTAAGGCAAATTGGGGGTTTGAAATGTCAGCAGGAACAGAGGAAGAAGTTAGCTAGAAAAAAAATGAAATTCAATAATGCCACTCAATGAAACATCAGGTATGTATTTTTCAAAATGACAAAATGTTTTAATGTATCTTCAATTCTAGTATCAACTTTCACATTTTTAATGAAAGTGTAAACAATTGGATTTTACTTAGATTTTCTCTCCTTGCTAATCCACATAAATCAGGTGGGATGACTGAATAATGTTTTTCCACACTAATTACCTTATGATCAAGAATTTGTTGATATTCTTTCTTCCACTAAAGCATTGCGATCTGAAAAAGGTAAATGTACCACTTGACTAATTCTTAGTTAAAAGATTATTATTAGGTACACATTCTATAAATTCTTGTGTGACTACTGAAAACATCAATAACAAATATTAAAGGATTCACAATGTAGGGTCATAGTACGAAATATCACTGACACTGCAGCATTAAACTGTCCAAAGCATCTTGGATATGCAGTAAGACCAGCACACCAACAGGTTTCCGCAAAAAAAGATGCACAATAAATTACAGAAACCATGTTACTGGCATCATCTACACTAATGAACTGTAGGGCAGTAGCCACTCTACAAGCAGTCGCGTGATCAATGTGACAACTACAGTAAGGCGGCATTGCCTGAGGCTATGTGCAAAGCACCTCACAACTGCAGCAATGGGACTATTGTACAGGCCACAGACAATAAGCACAGTGTAGTTCAAACTGTTTATTATACAAATGGGTAAGAGAAAGGGAGACAGAAAAGGGAAACAATCTAGGAAAGGAATGTGCATGAGGGTATCCAAAGGAAAGGAAGGTTGGGACATTTTCTTTTCTTTCAGACAGATGCTCATTTTACTGTTCTGCAGAAGGGTTGATGAGGATGATACAAAGACTGTGTGGGAATGAAAGAGTAGGGAAGGTAGCAGGGGCTGACAAAATACAAATACAGGCTGTGCTGACAGACACAAAAGATGGAGGCAAAAGTAGAGGGATGCAGCCATACAAAAGCAGAACAACCAATGATGGTGAGAACTGGACTACAACAGGGTATGGAGCCCAGCAAAAAAAGGAAACGTCATGGGGGGGGGGGGGGGGGGGATGGCAAAGTACACAGGTCCTGCCTGTTCATCTCAGAAGAGACTTCACCCAGAGTCACTTCCCTGGCCAACACCATAAGCAAGCTCTGCTCCTAGCAGACTAATGCTTGGTGTCTGGTGATCACACAACTATCGATTGCACCAAGAGGCATTCCATGGTCCCTATATGATAGCACAACTAGCTGCCACACCTGGATGCAGGGTTGACCCAAAGGGGACCCGCTCCAGGCCACAATCAGAAAATAAACCCTCTCCACCTCATGACAGGCAAATAAAAAGGCCACCAGCAAGCCCTTCACATCACCTTTAACAGGTTGCTCTTCCTCCTACTAAGAGACAGATCTGACAAATGCTGGTGACTTAGCACCAGACACATCAGTTGGAGCGACCCAGGTGGCTACAGATAATCCACATCATATACCACAACTGAACCTGTAGAAAGAGAAAGAAATCTAACACATTTGTACACTTGTCTATGGCAAACAGCATATTTCACTGCAACAAAGATATATACATAACACACACACACACACACACACACACACACACACACACACACACACACCTACTGACTAGTCTGTCAGATAACATTAAAAAGGCCTACTTGCTGAAGGTAGTCTCATCAGCCATTAAGCACAAATTATTCACCACTATGTGACACTATCAACAAAAGGTGATGAAACTGTGATGCTGCCAGCCCAGCTAGCTGGAATTTTGCAAATAATTCTATGTCATTTGTGAATATTGCTATGATTTATACAGAACTGTATGTTATGTACTGATCTTCAAGAATGTAACCACAGTGTACCCTACTAGAAAAGAACAGAAATTTATATAAACTACTTATCTGTGCAAATGTATGTTTTAACAGTAAAAGATAGAACATAAGGTTGCAAAACTTCAAGAAAATAAGTTGGAATCAAAATGTTTTATGATTGTGTTATCTCTCCGTTTCAATGCAGCAAGCAGACACAATGTCTAGAGTTAGAAGTTTCTCTATTATTTTGAAAGTAATTTTAATTACTAGGTTTAAAATGTAAAGTGTTTTATTGCTTCCTAGCAGCTGCACATCTGAGAGATCCGTACTTCTAACACAGAGATGATAAAATTCTGTTGGTATTGTATGCCTGGGAACTGAAGGCAGGTGACAGAGTGTTGTTTGATAGCAATTTAAGAACTCTCTCAGAGAAAGTATGTGCATTTTATATCTTGTCTTGGACCTAGAAACATCCATTCATCATCATCTGCATTTGCCTTGCTCTGTAAGCAAGTCTAGGGTACAATAATTTTTAGATATAGCTAGGAACATAGTAAAGATTAGTTTGGATGTTTTCTGTATTTGAGACTGTCCTGCAATGTCGTTTTAAAATATTTCCTGTGATTTTGAACTCTGTAGCTACTGTGCTGATTGAGTACTGTCTTGTTCTTTTATTATTTATTATTAAATATCTTTAAACCTATCTTTGTGGCTGATATTTGTGAGACATATTTAAGCTCTTAGCATACTTGCATATGTACTTGGTGACACTGTACAGGCCACTCCTAAATACCCTTGGTCTTGGTCAGACTTACCATTTGGATAACAGTAACATTACACAGCAAGATTGGCCACCCTTTGTACGGGCCTTTATAATAGCTAAGTAGGGGTTGGTGGCAGTGATAACTACCTTATAGTCTGGGCAGAAGGGGGCATAGCTAGCAAACCTGCGCCAGCCTTCCCCAGGTGTGTGCGTGTGTGCGCCAGCTACCTGAGCAGTGACACAAACTACTGGTTGGACAGAGAGGGTGCTGGAGGTCTTGGCTTGACCCCTCAGCTGAGACCTTAACTCTATAGCTGTGCCACTGGGGAGTTTTACTGGAGATCAGGAGAAAGGGGAGAAACCAGCCCCCAGACTGACTGTGATCTTCATGTGCTCTTAATGGAAATTGTACTTTACTGTGTGTACTTATGTGTACGTCCCTCACTGGTACTAGTGGTGAGGATTGAGACTCCTTGATTACTGGGCCAGTACAGGGATGTCACAGAAACCAACAGACAATAGCCAAAAAAATATTTACATAACTTGCACAAAGTTCTTGCTGTAAAAATGATGCCTCACTCTCCCTAACCTCTGCCTCCCAATGGCAGAGCAAGCTGAAGTAATGCCTACAAATGTCACTACAGTGATGCCTGGACTGTTTGCCAGAAAGGGTGATGCCAGTGGTATCACTCACCACCCTGGCAAGCTAGTGTCCGGCATTAACCTTACAAAACGGGCAATAACAATGGCCCTGTAGGTGTTCCTAATGGTCCCTGCGCAGTAGATACAAAAAGATCATGCTATCCTAGTTGCATCACACAAAGCCCTGCTGAACCCAGCACCCAAACAAGTCTGAATAATGAGCAAAATGGTAGTCCTATGAGCATCGCCACACATCAAGAACATGTGATGTGCATTACTGGGCAGCAAAGGTGAGCTACTGAATGAAGCATACCCCATAGGCTTTGCACAGCATAGTTTGCACATAACCTATTAGCACAGGAAATATCAGGACAAGCATGCTTGCATTGTCTGGGTGTGATTGTGCAAAGCGCTATGGTAGCAAATCAGAGACAATAATGTTAACTTACCTCACTAGCATAATTGTCATGTTATGGGGTTTGCAGCATTGCAAAAACAGAGTCATCAAATTACAGTAGACTGTAGAAAGAAAACCAAGTCAGGAATAGGAATACAAAGAGAAGACTTTGTTCTTTGATAAAGGCATAGTGAAAAGGATAAAATACCAACTACACTGAGCACCACTGGTATGTGTCAGCAAAAAAGACAGATAAACAGTAGATGGAGGTGAGACAATACAGCACAAGGGCATGACAGTTTGCTGTCCAGCTGGGAGAAGGCATACTGTGGCTAATAAGTACATATGGCAAGACATGGTGCATGAGGAATGCTAACTCCTGTGCATATGGCCAAGTGTAGAAAGAGATATGAGAGACACAGATGTGCACAGCAGCAGTGGCCATCAGCACTGTTCTGCAAGGAGAAGGACAGTAGTAACATGCACATTGCTTTTGTCAGCATGAAGCAGAGTAGAAATGGTCACAGCACAAAAGATGGAAGGTATGTGCCCACCAAAGAGAGGAATGGGACTATGTAGAGACAGAGGTCTGCTGAGGACACTTGTACATATACACTCACCAACATGTGTAACCCACAAATGTACATATCTTATCATGGTCCCAAGAGAACAGCAATGTCTGGATAAGGTCACCAACTACTAGACAAACAAGTTATTTCAGGCCCTACACATCCTGGAAAAAAGGTAAAAATGACAAAGCATTCTGGAACTAGATGAGGCATGGAGTGGTGCAGGACATCACTGTTGCGGGCTGCCATAACAGGGCAGTAGGACAGGTGCACTGCAGCTCACAGATGTCTTATGCATCAGTATTTGCATGCAGTTTCAGATCGTCAGGGACAGGTCCAACACAGGAGGTGGACTACCTACATAAAAATTGCTCACAGAGGTGGAAGAATTCTTGGTATCCTGTCCAAAATGAGTGAGCAAACCCAAACACTTGGTGGTGGCTCAGATGTGGGAGGTGGGCTTGTGATGACTGACAGACTGTATAAAGGGGAAAGAGACGGATTAATAACAGCACTTGCCTTTCAAGGTATACACAGAGCCAAATGAGCGAATACCTAAACATAGCTTCTCTCCAGATACACTGGAGCTACAAATGAAGCAATGTGCACCACAAAGTACTTAGCTGCCCAAATGCTATTCACCTAAGTAGCCTGTACCACACTATACAACACAGGTTGACAAAGGAAAGGAGGCATTTGCTCATGCACTGTCACAGGCTTGTTATGACTGCACAAGTTACACTGGTACAAGGTCATAACAGGTCAGCAAGTCATCTGTGGCTAAAGACAATGGCAACATGCATGACCGTCAGATGACACAGTGGTACTGTCACAACTCTAACACTGCAAGCATGCAGACATTCTCAGCATAACCGGTGACTGTAGAGGGTCAGGCTAAACATCCAGCATTATCAAGTGTACCCTCTGGATTTGCCATCCAGACTATACAGGAGTCACCATCACAAGTAGCACCTGTCAGCTGCACTGCCTCCAATGTAGTATGGGCTCCTACCAAAGGTAACAGACATGTTGGTCGCCATCACCACTATTAATCCAGGTATTTCCCTCAGCAGGGTCATCATACTTAGCAAACCAGTGGCTGTCCATGTCAGTGATCCAGACACAAAACATCCGCTACATAAACCATGGAAGAGATGTGCATATTGCATGCCCTGTAGAAGGAAGGATGTATAACTACTGCAGTGATTATGAAATGACATGCAGAATGGCATGGCAATCTGAAGCAAACATGGTTACTTTGCTCACCAGTACCCCCAAACAGCATCCACTGCTGTATCCAAGGGGATTCTGGCAAATGCCCACTGGGGCTGTACAAGTGTCCAGTTGCATGGTGGACCATCACAGGCCAGGTTTACACAGATGGCACACACTGTTCTAGGATTACATTTCTGTCCACAAGCTTAAACAAGTAGCTCAAGTGGGCAAATCCTGAGACAAGTATAAAATAAACAAAGGCAAAAAAAAAGCAACACTGGCTCAAAGGAAACCAAGAAATGTTATAAAAATAGCTAGCACACACACACACACACACACACACACACACACACACACACACACACACACACACATCTGTGTTTGATTAACTGCATACCATACAACAAAATCAAATGAGATTTAAAAATATATATACATTAGCAAACAGATTTAAGCACAATGTTCAGATTCAACAATGCTACTAACATTCATTTATATAATTAAAAACTTGTATACAAGATCAGTGAATGAAATACATGATCAATAAACACACAAGGCACAGTACCGATAGTAATGTTTTGTTTTAACTTGTACAAAACACAAGTGAACATAATTTACATTTAATGTACTTAAAATTGTAAAAGCCAATCCAAGGGGAAGTAATCTCATAACACTGATAGAGAATATTCTTGCATACCTACATTTAGTTTTAGCTGACTCCTCCCCCGGGGTTTGAATGTTTTTGCAGTTTAAAACCCATATTAAAAGTACAAACACTGAAGAAACAGAAAACATGGTCTCTCTCAATTTTTATAATCCTATTCATTGATCTTTTACACAAGTTTTATTCTAATGATTGAATTTTAGTTGTTGTTCTTCTTTTGGCTTTTCCTGGTTAGAGGTCGCCACAGCGGAACTGCGGTCCGCTAATGATTGGCAGTAGATTTTTACAGTGCCAGCTCGACGGCCAACCTTCAATGAAGGCACGCCCATTCACGCATGTTTTTCGAATGCCACTTGACTGCGGGGAGGACATGCAGACTCCACACAGAAGGCGCTCCAGCCGAGAATCGAACGGGAGAACCTCTTGCTGTGAGGCGACAACGCTACCGTTGCACCACCACAGCTTCACTGAATTTTAGTAGCTTTGCTAAATCTGAGCATTGTGTTTAAATCCATTTGCTGTTTCTTAACCGTATTTGAAGTTCCTTATGATTTCTTGGTTATGACTAGCTGGTTAGAAGCAAATCACTTACTAACTTCTATTTAAAAATCACACCTGATTTCACCATATAGTATCCACTTGATAAAACACAGTAGGTGCAAATGCTTGCGTGTTGTTTACTGTTTTAAATAAAATACTGTGGCTTCTTTTGTGTTGGTGACTTTTTTGCGACTGCATCACTGTCATCCCTGGCTAAGGCAGCCAAGCACGCTAAGTGCAACGAAACTTACTGTTGGGGTCAGTGCTCAACCTCAAGGACATCCCATCTGGTCGGCCCCTGACTCCTAAATTTCAACACCATCCCTCTCCACTGTTGATCATCTGGGTGCCACATTTAGTTACGTCAGTCCTTGGGGTCACAGAAGTCATCCATCTACTGGCTCCCAGCATGGGAAGGCAAACTGGTTTTCCTCTGCATGCAACACCATCCCTCTGCAAAGCACATCAAGGCATAACACTGTAGGGCCATACAGTACCATCTGGCCAGATTCATGATGGGGAAAGCTCCACCAACAATGACGCATATAACTCCAGACTCGCCCCAACCAGCTACCCACCTTCACGGATACCACACTGATGTCCCATGATGGGTACACACCTACAGAAGTGTTGCTGTCAACGGTCACTGTGCCCCACCTCACCGGGGTAAATAAGTGTACCCTGCCCATCTTTCTGGCTTTGTCAGTAAGGTAATGTCCGATGCAGTGCAGCAAGTCAATGCATTGCAATGCACAGGTTGGATGTTTCAATACAAGTATCAGTTTTAGTCAGTGTTGTCCCAGTTATGGCTCATAGTTGTCAGGCACTGCCTATCAGTGTTGCAACAAATTGCGCCCCTGCCTCTTAAGCCAACTCCTCTAATGATTCTGCACCAAACTTCTCTCCCGCTGTAGATCACAGTATAAAATGTGTCCTACGTCTTCAAGAAGCATGCAAGGCTGTATGTGCACGTATATATATTACACATGTGCACATACCTAGTGCCAGCGGCCGCGGTAGTGCAGCGGTTAGCGTTGCCGCCTCACAGCAATAGGTTCTCCAGTTTGATCCTCGACTGGGGTGCCTTCTGTGCGGAGTCTGCATGTCCTCCCTGTAGTCGCATGGGTTTCCTCCAGGTGCTCCGGTTTCCCCCCACATCCCAAAGACATGCTGTAGGTGGACTGAATATTCTAAATTGTCCATAGGCGTGACTGCGTGCATGTGTGGTGCCTTCTGTGGAAGGTTGGGTGCCAGGCTGGCAACTCAACACTATAAAATTCCACTGCCAATCACGAGTGGACAAGTGATCCGCTGTGGTGACCCCTAACCGGGAAAAAGCCGAAAGAAGAAGTTAGGGAGTGAGCATGCAAGATCTTAGTCATTTGTTGTATACAAGTTATTTAACTTACACTCAACAGTAGTAATGCATTTGTATGAAATAAAGCTGCTTGAACAAAACCCAAGAAGACTTATTTATCAGTATCCTAGACACAAAAGCGACATGGTGTCAGAACAGGGATCAAAGAGAGAAGAATATTCAGAGCCATGAGATGCAAAGACAACAGTGAAGGTAACAGAGAGAAAACTGCGCAAACATAGCCAAAATGAAACAAATGTAACAAAAAATAACATGAACTGTTTACTCGATACGAAAGACAATAAAGGGGCATTACAAGGGCACAAACCTCATTACCAGGCCAGCGGAAAGTATGAAAAGTTTGCTGACTAAAGAAAATGTTTAAGATAAAATTATTCAATAGAATGACTAACTGTAAAGCAAAACGAGCATGTTTGAAGCAGAACGAGTGTGTTCAAGACAAAGTTGGGCATGTTTACAGTAAAATGCGCACAAGTAACGTATATTGGACGTAAAAGGGCTTAAAGGAGCACAACAAATATAATAAAGAAAAATAAAAGGCATATTGAGCAAAATAAAGCAAGGCGACTATATATGTTTTGGCGAAGTGCTGTATTTGGGCATAACTACAACTTCGTATTGTATGAAGGGCATAACTAGAGTTATTTGAAGTATCTCAAAGTGTGTAGAAGTGCTTATAGTGTGTACTTATTACTGTGCATGGATTTCAAAGAGTCTATTGTGTGTAAAGTGCAACTGCTTTGTGTAATACAGTCAAAGTACAGCCATTTCAAAAAGTTTCTTGTGCTGGATGTGTCTATTCACAAAGTGCTGCCATTACAGAGTGCTTCTTGTACTGTAAAGCGTTGCCTAGTAAGGTACATTTTGGGGACATTTCAGTGGGCTGTATGCAGTTATTCGGAAAGTAAAATTACTTTCGTTATCAAGTTTAAGGCAACAGATGATTGCTCTATTCACATTGTGCAGTTACTTGGCATGTTTCTTACAGTAACAGGTGTTTTCTTACAAAAGATGACATTACAAGAGTATTACAGTGCTCGTGAGTTATTCAGTCGCATCGTGAGGTTCTCGAAGGTTTCTTAAAATGATAAATTACTTTAGCAAATGATGGTAAACAACTTTAGCAATTTCACCCTTACCACGACATTACAAAAGTACCAAAAAAGCCCAAGAAGTTTATTTTGCAAAGTCCGATTATTCAAAAGTACTACGAGTTTGTTTATTCACATAATTCCGAAAAGCCCAACAAAGGTATAAGTTCAGAGTACTAAGGCAATGGACAATTACTGGCATTAATTCTGGCATATGTGTGTATGTTTATATTTATCTGCAAAACCCTTCAATGGTATGTGTTAATATGGCAGACAGATTTCGAAAACCCCTACCACTTGTATTTGATCAGAATATTGCAGACAACCGGAGAATATTTGAGCAAATGTACAATATTTTTACACAAGCAGCTTATGCAGACAGCGATGTATACACAAGACCATTCATTTTGCTAAACCTAGCTTGGTCAGAGGCCACAGAAAGAGCGTTCATTTGTGTATGCACCAGCAGCATATGAAGGAGAAGGTGCAGGCCGTCACATTGTTGTACAAGCTGAATCAAGGGAAGACCTGAGTGTTTGAAGTGCAAGTTCAGAGAAATGTGTAATCCCCAGACAAATATTACATTAGAAAGGCATTTGTTTTACACAAGAGATCAGAAACAAACTTACTTGAGAAACGGAGCTAAGGTGTGTCGGTTTGGTGATTTAAAAGATAAGCTGATAAAGGACAGGCTTGTATTAACAGTGTTGCTGTGAGAAAGATTTTACTACCTGACAGTGACTTAGAGATTTGTCAAATCCATTAGTTGACAGAAAAACACCTGACAGTGACTTGGAGATTTGTCAAATCCATTAGGTGACAGAAAAACACAAGTATGCTTGCCACTCTGGCAAGAGCATGGTTTCAGAGCACATGTAAGTATGTAACACATGGCAAACAACAGCAGGCCTAAGCACGTGGCAGCTACAATGTTTCCAAAGAAGGCACGCAGCTTTCCAGAAAGTTCTAAGAAAGGTGTAAGCTCCAACATCAGCTCAGTTCAGTATAAGCATGACTCCGCAAAACCCAAATCTAGATTTATTAACTGTCACAACTGTGGTGTGAATCATGAGTCTAAAAGGCAGAAGTGCTTAGCATAAGGTCAACAAGGCCACAAGTGTAAAAGATGGAATAATTTCCAAAAGTTTTGCAAATCAAGTAAGCCTTACAGTCACACAAAGAACCAAGCTGATCAAGTAGAGCCAAAGCAGTCAGCTTTTTATGTGGATGGTGTAACAGTGCTTGGTGAAAGAGTTGATGCAGTGAACTAATTTGTACTGTCTGGATTAATGGAAAATCCAGAGAGCTCAAAGCAGACACTGGTTCAAAGTGCAATGTTATATCAGCAGACACATTTTCTAGAGTGGGAACTAACGAACATCTCAATGTAACCAGTAGTGCGACAGTTGTTGCTTATTGAGGTGAAGAAATTCAGACCCAAGGTTCATTGATGCTTTCATGTTATTTGGCCGATAACTATTACAACTTGTTATTCTATGCAGTCCGAAGACCAGTGCAATCTTTATTGGGTCTCAAAGATAGTTTAAGAATGAATCTGCTTTCTTTTGCTAAAAAAGTTAATCATATGTGTGCATTTCCAAGTTCTAATTTTTCAGAAGTCATTTTCTCAGAGTATGCTGATTTTTCGATAACAAATTGGGCAAACTTCCAGTTGTATACTCCATGAAGTTAGACCCAAAGGTCACTCCAGTACTTAGACCAGCAAGAAGAGTTCCAATAGTCATGCAAGATAAAAGTTAAGGCTCAGTTGGATAAAATGGTGCAGCAAGGTGTGATATGTCCAGTCACAGACCCAATGGAATGGGTGTCGTCCATGATGGCCACTCACAAAAAAGGCTCTGGTGAAATCAGAATACGCACTGACTCAAGAGTTCTGAACAAAGCATTAAAAAGACCACATCATCCAATCCACACAGTCGAATAGGTTGCAGCTCTAATACCGAATGCCACTGTATTTTCCATTTTTGACGCAGAGAGTTCATTTTGGCAAGTGATGCTGAATTCCAAATAGTCAATTCTAACTGACTTTGGTACTCAGTTTGGCAGATACAGACTCCTAAGGATGCCATTTGGAACAGATTCTGCAAATGAAGTTGTCCAGCGTGCAATGGAGCAAATTTTTTCATGTTATCCATGTGCCATAACAGTAAATGATCTATTGGTTGACAGCAATGGCGAAGCAGAGCATGACAGAAACCTAAAGAAAGTTCTAGACCTAGCACGTGAAGTAAACTTGAACCTCAATCCTCTGAAGTGCAAATTCAGACTTCCAGAAGTTATGCACGTAGGATATTTGTTTATTAGTACAGACATAAGATCTGACCTGACCAAACAAGAAGCTATTCTTGAAATGTCAGCACTAGATAATGTGCAAGATGTACAGCGTTTTCTAGGCAGGGTTAATTATTTAGGCAAATTTATACCAGACTTCAGTGAGTTGACAGCATCTTTAAGAGAGCTCACACGCTAAAATGTTGCTTGGTCATGGTTAGATCAGAAGGCATTTGAAGACCTTAAGCAGAAAATTGCCACCCCACCTATGTTAGGATACTATAATGTGAACAAACCAGTTATTCTTTCCTGTGATGCTTCAAAATTTGGCCTAGGCGCAGTTATACTTCAAGAGGGCAGACCAGTAGCCTAAGCATCTAGAACACTAACACAAATGGAGATGCAGTATGCTCAAATTGAAAAGGAACCGTTGGCAATACACTACACAGCTTAGCTCCTCCTCGTACAAAATGAACAAAATCTAACCATGTCCCCTGGTTAACTAAGCATACTAAAACAATCACTCAGATCTAGGGACAAAGCCTGGAAAATCTGGAAAAACTGTACAAACTGAGCAAAACTATAAAAAAAAAAAATTAGAAATGCCACAAAAAAAAACATCACAAATGATAAAAAAAAGAACTATTTCTCCTCACAACTGACCTCCAAAAACAATAATCCACAAAAATTCTGGAAATCTGTATCCTTCCTTCTTAATCCAGGTAACATCCAAAACCCATCACCCTCCCCTGACAAAGACCCTCACCAGATAGCACAAACATTTAACTCCCACTTCATTGACACCATCCAAAAACTAGTCAAGGACTCTTCCTCAAAAACCAATCCTAATTCCACAAATACACCACTAAATAGACCTCAAATCTACCTCTGTACACACTACAGCTCCCTCTAACATTATTCCATCCAACCCACCCTTCTCATTACAACCGTACCTACATCCCTAATTCGGAAATTGCTAACCAAACTAAAGCCCTGCTCACGCTCTGCTGATAACTTATCACCTGAATACCTACAATTTGCAGCCACAGTTACAGATTACCCTGTTAGTATCCTTATCAATAGTTCATTACTGAATCTTATGTGCACCAACTATGGGAAAAATCTATCACTCCACTACACAAAGGCGGAAATGCCCATGAACTTTCAAACTACAGGCCAATTTCCATTCTCTCCCCCACTATCAAAAATCCTGGAAAAATACATACAAACCCAACTCCTAAATCACCTCACCAACAACAACCTCCTAACTCCCACCCAACATGGTTTCTGTCCAGGTCAGAGTACAACCATAACTTTTCTCTCCTTCACTGATACTGTGAATAAGGCTCTTGATGCCGGCCTACCAACCTCAGTACTTCTGTTAGATCTGTCAAAAGCTTTTGACAGTACCATACCGTAAGCTATTACAACACCTAGAAAAACTTGGATGCTCTCCCAGTTTAATAACCTGGTTTTCCTCTTACTTAAAATGATAGGCAGCAATCAGTTAGATAGCAAAGCCAACAGTGTACCTACCAGACAATACTGGAGTCCCCCAAGTGTCCATATTAGGACCGATACTTTTCAATATATTCATTAATGCCCTAAATAAAGCCTCCCAACAAAGCATACTGATTCAATATGAAGAGGATTCAACTATCTCCTCAAACAACTTCACAAACCTCCAGAAGATCACCCAAGATGCTTTCTCCTCCATAGAAACCTGGCTAAATGACGCCCAATTAATGCTGAACCCAAATAAAACTAAACTGCTACTATTCTCATCTAAACCTCCACCTGGAGATTTCAAAATATTTTCCCACAACAAAACAGAAACTGAACATGTGCAATATGCAAAACGTTTAGGAATTACTAACATCAACAAACTCTCCTTTGAAAAATACACTCAACACTGGAAAAAAAAATAACACTTCAAACTGGCAAAACTATAGTCAAACTTTACCTGGATAAAACTAAATTAAAACTAGCAAACACTTTACTTATCTCATCCCTCTTGTATGGTAGCCCCATTTTCACCAAACTCCATACATCCCTCAGTAATAAGCTACAATCGTGCTGCTACAAAATAGCAAGATTTGCCTCCAATATGCCCAACTGCACACACCACTGCAATACTACCTCAAACTTGTCATTGCCAGAATTTCAACACTATCTCTACTACACTCAATTAACATTCACTCACAAACTAATTTTCCAACCTGACAGTTGTCCCACACTACACCCTATTTTACACACACACACACACACACACACACACACACACACACACACACACACACACACCCCTAGTAGAACCCACAGCTCCTCAGATAAAACCCTTCTAAATGTAACTAGACCCAATAAGAGAGCAAGACAATGCCTGTATCCATACAGCATTGCCAGACCAGACTGTGGAATAAACTTTCCTCTTCAATTACTAAACTTCACTCACTTAAGGCCTTCAAAACCCACTTTTTTTTTGTTTGTTTGTTTTTTACACAATCCCAACTTTAACTGTGAAACACAGTGTAAGCCCTCTTAACTTCACAAACATACTATACTAGAATTCCTTACTTAATCCACTCTGACACCTGCTATCTCCCTCTACTGATTTCTTTCATCTCTCCAGCCTATGAAATGTAACAATTTTTTTACTATGTTTTCTAGACTGCTCATGTGGATCGAAAGTCTGCTATACTTGACTTTACCAAGTCTCATCACTTTTTTCTGACTGAATGTATATCACAGACAATCTACAACTGCAACATTATATTTTATTTTGTACGTATTCTTGTAAACTGGATGTATATCACTGAGAATCAAAATGCATCTTTGAAACATTATACTATTATACTTATTCTTATACAATTATTGTACAATACTTGCTTAACTGTGGAGCATTTCTACCCGGGCATCCACTAAAAATGGGTCTCCGACCCAGTGAAATTTCCTGGTCAATAAATAAATGAATAAAATTGCATACTCCAAGTTTCATGATTATAGTTATGGTCAAGATATTCAGATTGAAACTGATCATCTACCTCTAGTTACTATTCTAAAGAAGTCTATGCATTCCGCTCCAGTGAGATTACAAAGAATGATGCTCAAATTGCAAAAGCAGAATTTCAAAATGGTCTACACTAAAGGCAAATTGCTTCATCTGGCTGATGCTTTATCTAGATCTCCCAGGAGTACGACAAAACAGCTTAACGCAGAAACTTTTGATTTTGATGTGATGTCAGGGTGTAATTTTTCCACCACTAGACTTGATGAGTGAGACCGTACTCAGACTGATCAGACTTTACAGAAGCTTAAATCGCTATATTAATGTTGGATAGTCGTCAAAGCAATCTAGTGCATCACCTGAAGTGCAAACGCATTTTCCTTACAGAGATGAACTGTCGCTAGAAGATGGCATCATTTTTAAAGATCCTAAAATTATTGTTCCTGCTTCCTTACAACAAGAATACATCCAGAGTTTGCATCATGGTCACCTAGGAACCACATCCACTAAGAGAAGAGCATGAAAATTAGTATTTTGGCCTTCATTACCGAAAGACATTGATAGAGTTCTTTCTACTCGTTCAGTATGCAACAGTACCAGACAGATTTGCAAAGAGAATGGCTTCAGCCAAGTCCAATTCCTAAACTACCTTGGTCTACTGTAACAACCGATATCTTTGAGTGGGACAGTCAACACTACTTAGTTTTGGTAGACTCTTATTCAAATTGGTTTGATATTGATCTACTACCTAATGTAACCTCAACTGCTGTTATTACCAAGTTGAAACCATTTCTCAGGTCATGGTAGTTCACACAAAACTTTTTCTGACAATGGTACTCAATTTACTAGCCAGTTGTTTCAGAAATTTGCAAAAGAATGGGACTTTCTACATGTCACTAGTAGTCCTGACTATCCTCAGTCCAACGGTCTACCTCCCTCTGAAAGAGCAGTGCAAAGTGCAAAGCAATTACTTGAAAGATCAAAGCGTGACAATACTGATATGTTCTTGAATTTGCTTACTCTCAGAAACACACCTCGTGATGATACTCTTGGCTCACCTGCTCAAAGACTACTTTCCAGGCAAACTAGAACTACGCTACCTATTTCTTCGAGTTTGTTGCATCCTAAGTTGAAGAACACTAGAAAAATCAAGGGTCAATTGTTTAAGAAGCGTAACATCCAGAAATCTAGTCATGACCGATCAAGCCGATTACCTGGTCTGTTGAGGGAAGGAGAGATGGTATGAATTCAGACAACAAAAGCATTTGATCGAATAGGACAGATTACAGGCATCTGTGCCAAGAAGAGATCTTACTTGGCAAATTCCGAAGGCATGGCGTATAGGAGGAATTGCAGACATAGTCTTCCTGTACCAGAATCATCATCATCACAATCACAACACTATCTGTGATGCAGGCTCTAAATCGAAGAGTGAGTCAGACACTATTTCCAGACCAGAATGTGTTCAGAGTTCTGACTTCATTCCGGAAAGTGATTGTTCCAGTTGCTAAAGTCAACACTCCATTTTTGTCACACGATATGGACGAGTATCTAAACCAAGTGTGAAATATGCAGCAAAGTGGACTTGATTGTACATACCTATAGGTTTGAATATTGTATAATGCATGACTAAAAAGGTACCTGTGATTTCTGCATACCAGACAGTCTCATAATAATTGCAAGGTCTATTTCTCAAACAGGGAGGATGTAGATCATAGTATAAAATGTGGGCTATGCCTTCAAGAAGCATGAGAGGCTGTACGAGCACGTATCTATATTCCACACGTGCAAATACCTAGTGCCATTTTGAAGGCGTAGCTAGGGAGTGAGCATTCAAGATCTTAGTCATTAGTTGTATACAAGTTATTTAAGTTAGTCAATAGTCAACAGTAGTAATGTGTTTGCATGAAATAAATTTGCTTGAACAGAAACCAAGAAGACTCGTTTATTCATGTCCCAGACACAAAAGCGACACCCACTGCTGTAAAAGGTCTGTCAGGCAATGCTTCCAAGTCATAGTTGCTTTCGTATTACCATACTGTTTAACAGTGTGTACACCGCAACAATTGACCATGTCTCAGATGCATAGTACAGTGTGCCACCAAATGTATCTAAACAAGAAGCATACCTTCAAGGGAGTAGCAACAAATTTATGACAGTGCTCAGTGTCTGTGTGCAATGATGTATACAATCTCCACTGCGATGCAAGGATTTCAGAAGGGGGGGGGGTCATTCGCCACAGTTCCAAGGCATATCCTGCATCACACAAGGAGCTGGCACCATTCAGTGGACTGTTGCTCATGTCCAATGGGAACAGCATACCACTGCTTACGTAACTGGCAAAAGATGCACCTACAAACAAGATAACCCTGTCAGAAGTCAGTCCACATGAAACTGCAGAGGACATGCTTGTGCCAGACACAAGAATCGTGGACAATGTCTGAGCAAGCAAGCATGCATACACACACTGTACATAACAGTCTATACACTGCACACTACCTGGCAGTTGATGAAAGAAAGCCTTTCTGCTTAATTTACCAGGTGCCACATGAAGGAAGTGGGGTCCTGACGAATATGTGGGTGCAGTTAGTGGCCACAAGGAAACAGGCTATTCTATAGAATGCACAACAGAAAGCAAAAAAATTAAAAGAAAAAACAACGAAGGCCAGAAGAACCAGTAAAAATTATTTATTGCACAAATCCACTAAATCACAATAGTAATTTGGCTCCAAAAGCCGTCAAGGAGTAAAAGTATCACATAACTACACATGTTAAACAGCACCTGCCACTAACTGCATAATTAGACAATTACATTAAAAACTTCCAAATGCAGTCTGTATTAAGTCCAGCAGGGGGCAGGGTTCCATATTTTAAAATAAATATGGCTTCTTTATACAACAGCTTCTTTTTAAATGTCTAAACATTTATCATGAGTATTTATTTGTTCCAAAATGGTACCTGTAAGTACCCCTGGATGACTGTCACGATGTAATTTGAAATGCATAGCAAGAGGGCTTTCAAGTTTAACATTCTTAATGTTTCGGACATGTTCTTGCAATCTAAGCTTGAAAGCCCTATTGCTTTCTCCTATATAAAACAATTTGCAATGACACTAGTGCATAAACAATTCCCTCTGAATTTCAGCAGTATCTACTGACAGGTCTGAAAAATATTCCATTAATTTTGTCAAACGTTTTAACAAAACATCTACAGCTAATACAACCATTGCAGGGAAAAGTCCCCATGTATCTACGTTCTTTAAATAAGCTATTCTCAAGTAAAGTAAATTTACTATGAACAATCACATCTTTAATACTACATCCCCTTTTAAATAAAAGCAAAGGGGTATCGCTTACATACTTGAAAGTTCCTTAAATTTTAATAAAAAAATATATACAATACTTGTCACTTGTTCACTTACAAGTAGTTACTACAAAATGTTATCACTGGTACACTGTTCACCCCACCCCTACCTTTTATAGATGCATCTCTCCATTTTCAAATCTTTTCCCCGAATTTCATTCTCTACATGATGTAATGACTTCAACAATTTCCTTATTATATCCCCTCTCTGAAAACATACTAATTGTCTTATGCAACTCCCTTTCCAATTCATCATTATCATTACATAGTCTGGAAATCCGTAAAAATTCACCATGGGAAAAGTGCCTTAATAATATGTTAGGGATAGCAACTACTACCCTCCAGAAAATAGCTGCTATTCTAAAATTTCCGGTTTACTTTTTTTTTTTACCTTACCATTAGATAAACCTTCAAGATGAACAAAGACTATGCTTTTTCCACACTGTAATCCATCGAACTTAATACCAAAGCTATTATTGGGCAACTTTTCTATAAAGTTTCCAACTAAGTCATACCCTCCTTTACATACAAAAACCAAAACCAACTCATCTATACATCTGTAATACTGAAGTACAAACTTATGAAAAGATACTCCGTCTCAAACAAACCCATAAATAAATTTGCATACATAGGGGGCAAAACATGCCACCTAAGCACTGCCCTGTAATTGATTATGTAATTCCTTATTAAATTCAAAACAATTAAGCATCAAATAAAAATAAACCAAATGCATTATATAATATGATATTGGGCCATCTCCTAGAAAAAATTTTAAAGCCTCTATACCAAAATTATGTGTTACACTAGTACAGAGGCTTTTAACATCAACTGTAATCCAATACATTTCACTATTCCATTCTAAGTGAGATATTTTACCAAGAAAAATCAAATGGTGTCTCTAATATATGAAGATAATTTTACAGCTGCACGTAAATACCCATGTAACAACAAACCAATGTTATGTTAAAAATAGCTGCATACAGATACTATGGCCATCCTGGAGGGTCCTGTAGACTCTTGTGAATTGTGGAAAAAGAATAAAAAAAGGCCATCCCACATTCTTCACTGCTAAACTTTTTTCTACAGCCAGCCAAACCTATAACCTTTATTAATCAGTTCTTGAAATTATAACAAAGCATTTTTATACTCCAATATAGTAACTAGCTTATACACATTTTGTTGCCAAGAAGCTCATAACACATTTTTAGGTATTGTGAATAATACATTACTACAATTTTATTACCTTTGTCTAAAGGTTTAAAGATTAATTCAATTCTTCTTGCCTACTAGGGTCCTATAATGCTCTCCACTCCATTTTAGTCAAGTTGTATTGAATTTCACTTTCGTTTTAAATGAAATAAAAAAAGCTGACTCTATAGCAAAATTTATCATAGCCAAGAAGGTTCTATCTAAACTTTCAGCCATTTCTAATGTATTTATTAAACTATTGTCCAAAACATTATCGTTCATATCAAAATTTCAAAAATAATCAAATGGAACAAACAAAATTTCACTATTAAGTATATATATAGCCTAGGTAAAACGGAATGAATTTCAAGCCACATATTTAAAACATACATTTGTAAATCACCAAGTACATTTCCTGAAAGATTAACAACCAACCCAAGACCGTCCTTTTCCCTATACTCATCAGTCATAGAGCTTACAGTTACTGACTCAGTGCCATCTGGATTTCTTATCTCGCTGCTGATGCTGTTCTTCTCTTGAATCGGCATTCCCCTGATCGTAATACTCTATCCCTCGTTTTCTGCCATTACGTGACGTTTTCTCTCTCTGTCTATGAAATGTTTCTTGCATATATCTCAGGTCTTGGGCTGGAGGAAGTGTAGGATACGATACATCACTTTCCCAATACATGGAGCCTCCTGTATCATCCAGAGGCGCGAGATGCACCATGTTGACCCTGATTCACTTTCCGATGACGTCTCTTATGACTGGATCTCCACAGGAAGGCTTTACCACTTTCATAATCCCACAAGTCTCTCTGTAGTTTTAATTTCTTTTTATCCAGTGTGGTGAGAGAGGACATGCAGGTGGTTGGTGTGACAGAGCAACAGGCAGAGGACAGGAAGAAATGGAAACAGATGATCCGATGTGGCGACCCCCTAACGGGAGCAGCCAAAAGAAGAAGATCCAGTAAATCTTTTTCAAGACTGGATAGCTTTTCATTTATATTCCCAAACACTGTTCCAGGCAAGAAGCATGAAGTTATAGAGCAAAAAACAAACAGAAGAAATTTCACTTTTTAATTTCCTTTGTTTTAACACACACCTCTCAATCAGGATATTAAGCCAGTCCATGGCACACTGATGGGCGGCAGCTACCCAACTTGTTTGAAACTTATCTTCTCTGTCTAACATCAAACTGGGTAGAGGGACTCTTAAAAGCTCTCAGATCTCTGGGGGTGATATCTAATTCCACATACCGTTGCAGAGTTAACATATTAAAATGCACAGAAGTTTCCTTAACCATAAGTTGTTCTAATTTTGAAAGGAATTCCAACAATTCAGGGGGATAAACTTTCTCTCCCATTGTTTGGGTAGCACTTCACTTTCACAATCTAATGACAATACCCTGGATATCTGACACAACTCTCCTTTGTCCTTTGAGTAGGACCAAGTGCCTTATCCCTAAAAATCTGGATCACTGGCCATAGATTGAATTTTTGCTCTCTGTTGTGGTGCAATTAAAGATAAAACGACGAAGACCAGAAGAACCAGCACAATTTATTTATTGCACAAATCCATTAAATCAGTCTAGGGGAGAATGGAAACAGGCCATTCTGTAGAATGCCTCCATAGTGGTGGTTCTGTCCTCTGTGGTCCGTGAAAACCACACACACTCTTTCATATGCTGAAACATCACGTCAAAAACTAATATGGGATCCATGAGGCAGATGACTGCAGAACTAATATACCCCTGTCTGATGCCGAAAGGTCCTCATGACATGAAAGATTAATGCTATACAAACCTTTGTGTCCACTACAATAGGCAAGCCACACATCCACCTTGTTTCCACATGTGGGTGCCATATGTCTACTAACTCCCATATGATGGCTTCGTCTGCTTGGCAGCAGTTGACATTATCCTGGTCTTGGGAGGTGATCATATGTCAGGTGCTGGTGGAACCATCTGTATAACATGGAAGGCAAAAGGTGCACATCACAGGAACTAGAGTCAAGGACTGCCACTAACACTTGCTGCTTAACTTGGGTTGCTGCTACTTTTAGCATAATCCTACAAATAAAGTTGCTGTATACAAAAAAGGCCTGGATTTCAAATTAAGTGAGCACCATTGTTCCTTGAATTAAAATTCTATACATCTCTGCATCACTCCACTCTGTTTAAAGTTGTGATCTGCACATGTGGTGATCATCATTAGCATGACGGTACTCATTTTCTTGCATTCACGCTCCTGTTTGCATACTATAAATGTTGCATTATTTCTCTTGTAGCATAGTTAAGTTACTGATGTCTCTGAACCTTCCCTTCACTGTGCATCTCCCTCAGCTTGTGCTTCCACATAACTCAGGCACCAATCGTTTCTGAATACCTCCAAGGAACTACCACCAGTAAATTGCATCTTAAAGTAGAACAATTAGTTCAGCTTTTCAAAAACTAAGCACTAGCACAAAATAAAGACTATACAATTGTTTTATAAAAATGACAAGTGCAATCATAACTACTGGCAAGTACCAGATCACTTGTTAAACTGTCTAATAAGTTATTAACACCCATTTGTTAAACAGATAGGCCCCACTGGACATGCATTCCATTTTCAGAGGTGACCCAAGAGCAATGTCTGGTTAAGCGACTTACTTGACGTCACTCAGCTAACAAATGAGGACTGAAAGAAACAAACCATGTAATACAAAAACTACAGCTCACAGTCTTAACCCTCTGCGTCAACTGCCAAAGTTATTAAAACATTTCTGGCGACATTTTTACTGATATACAAAGTTGTGTGGGGAAAGATGCTTAAATTTTGTAGGATTAGCCTTTGTTCATAAAGCATGTAGAATTGTAGGCTGTCTTTTGGTGTTCAAGGAGAACTTTCTACAGAGATCTAGGGGCAGGTTGTTCCAATTTGCTGTAATAATTTTGCTAAATCTTTTCTCTACAGAGGACAGTCTGGGGATGGGGGGCGTATAATGGAAGAATATACTTAACATAACTTCTTAGTGAGGAAGGCGACAATTTGATTTGTAGACCACTTGCGACAGGCTGACAGAAATTTAATTTAGAATGCAAAGGTAACAGTGGATGGTAACAGAATAAGCAGTTACAATTACCCTGTTCGGTTTTAGTGGGTGGTGCAGCAATGTCCAAGTTGAAGGAAAATGCTGACAAATTTATACCAATAATGTAATTTGAGCACAGGGTATTGAATGCCAAACACAGGGAAAGAATATGTACAGCTAGACATCAAGGGTAAGGAGGATAAATATACAAAGCAGGCAGCTCTGAGATGCAGCACGGAAACTTTGGAAATGCAATACCATTCAGACACGTCAGAACGACATCACTGTTGTAGTTTTGGAGATGTTGTGAGTAAGTAGAGCTCTAGTGGACAAAAATACAGAAGTCAGAAGTCCTTCCATTGGTATTTTTGTACAAAAGCAGAGAGACCATGTCTATGTAGAATCATCATCTTTTCGGCTGTTCCAGTTAAGGGTCGCCACAGCAAATCACCTGTTTCCATTTCTTCCTGTCCTCTGCATCTTGCTCTGTCACACCAACCATCTGCATTGTCCTCTCTCACCACATCCATAAACCTCATCTTAGGCCTTCCTCTTTTCCTGTTACCTGGTAGCTTCATCCTTGGCATCTTTTTCCCAATATACTCAGCATCCCTCCTCAGCACATGTCCAAACCAACGTAATTGTGCCTCTCTGGCTTTGTCTCCAAACCTTCCAACCTGGGCTGACCCGCTAATATACTTATTCCTAATCCTGTCCACCCTCGTCACACCCAGTGCAAATCTTAACATCTTTAATTCTGCCACATCCAGCTCAAACTCCTGCCTTTTTGTCAATGTCTATGTAGAATAACTTGTGCAAATAGAGTGATGTACAACAGTGCTTATACAGTGGATTAATAAATATTACCGAACCAAGTTCTATGCCTTGACAGATGCCTACTATAAACGTGCCCTCATCTGCTGTGACATCACATCCTTTTACTACAGATGTTTGGTTTGATAAGTAGTTACTGACCCAGTTAACTTTGTTGCCAATAAAGCAGACTGTCTCCAGGTTTTTTTTTTAAGTAGTACTTCTTGGTTTACACATATGATGGCTCTGTACAACAATATAAATACAAGGCCAGTCAATCAATCTTTTTCCACTGATGAGTAAATTTGGGTCTGTAACTGTGTAAATTACAATTAGCTTGTTATGGTTGCTTTTGAATCAACGTTAAGCATCAGTCAGATGACCATATTTATTTAGACATTTGAAAACGACAGTTTTTTTAAATAACTTAGTGACAAAATAGACAACAGATATTAGGACAAATTCTGCGGGAGGACTAGGATTCTTTTGGAGGATTAATATGAATTTTTAGAATGGGGGAATTATGCCTGTGGGAATGGATAAACTAAAGATATATGCAAGAGTTTTTTTATGGACTTATTACCCATTTGTAGGAATGTGGGATGCATAATGTTTCGGCTCAGACTTAAGTGTCCTAGTTTAGTCGGATTTCCATACATATTTAGATTAAATTTCTCTAAAGAAAGGTAGTCTACAAATGGAAGTCTAACAGGCAATGGCATTTGCTGTGGATGGAAGTGATGAGGAAGAAGGTGACCAAATACTGTTTTACTGGGTGGCAATACTTATGTTAATGCTGGATTGGTTAGGAGGAGTGGGATAATGAGAAGCTTAAAAACAATCTCCAAAGTTTCAGAGGGATACCGTCATTTGGAAAGGTTTCTAAATCTGCTACTTTCAAAGTATGCTATGTTTTACTAACTTCCAGAACTGCTGGGGCTGAGGGGCAGAGGTCTGGATTTGGAATGCAGGTGGGAAGATTTTGCTTTTTTTAATTTCAATCCGCACCTCTAACAGATGGAGAAAGTGCTTTTGTGTATTTTGAAAGGATTTCCAACGTACCCAAGTTTTGTCATGATCTTTTTAAGAGTTGTTTTTAAATACTCTGGGAATTAACTACAGACGACTTTGTCACGTAACGCTTTTCCTTTTTTTTGGGAAATGCTTATTGATTAGAGTCATACCTCTCAACTTCTTAGAGTATGAAATCGGGATGAAGCCATAAATAATCAATGGACAAAGACCTAAAAATAAGGACAATTTTTAAATATTGCTCTTACAAACTTACAAGGTTGACAGAATAATGGGTTTTACATTAGCATGAATTTTCTGAAGTTATGACATCAAACTCAAATGTCTGTCATTGTTTTCTGACTTTAATCCTCAATGATTTGGCAGTGACTTGCCAGAAAACCAAACTTCATGGAGTAACTGACAAAAAATATGAGGAAAATCTGGACAGTTGAGACGTATGCTGACAGTATTAGTGAGGAAGTTAAATATCTGAAGAACTATGGCTTGTTTGTGTTTGATAAAACAAGATCCATCTAAATCAGAGGTCAGAAAGTACCACGTTCTTCACATTCAGAGATGTTTCTGTAGATCAGTGTGTGTTTATATACCTTTAAGAAGCTATCCAAGGGCTTGCACTAGAGTATAAACACTGAACACGTGCAAGCCTGACTGCCATTTTGTAGTTAGCTGTTGAGATGTGAACATGTACGTATGTATGTATATATGTATGTTCTGTTTGTTAGTTTGTTCATATTTAAAGATGCTGCTATCCATCCTGATGTGTCTGTATATATTAAAGCATCTAAACGAAGCCTCAAGCCTTCTTATTATTTGTAATAAAGACAAACAAGCAACACGTCAGAAGTGGCATGTCCAAAAGGTCATGGTATCAAAAACAACATATCCAAAGGGCATGCAGTTAGAATCAGCATACTAAAGTGGCATGAAGTTTAAAATGGCTTGGAGAAAATTTAAGGCACTTATCCAGACGCTGGTGGAATATACAACAATGGACCATCCCAAAACAGTGTACACTTCATAAAAGAGGTCAGAAACGAATTTCAGGTATAAAACTTGCTCAGCACCATTTCTCTCTTGCATAATATCAAACAAGGCATACACAACACTCTAAATAATTTTCCCATAAACAAATATGTACGATATTGATAAAATATTCAAATTACTACACAAAATGTTTGAAATAAATTCCGTATTGCATAAAACAAATAAAAGGAAACTGCATTTTTTTCGCAAAGTAAATATATTTCCGTATTAAGTAAAGATATCAGAGTTATCAGAAGTGTATAAAGTATCTGCATATCTGTGTGGTGTTACAGTAAAGCTATTTCACAAAGTACAGTCATTACAGGGCATATTTCACAAAGTAAACTATTTCAAAGTGTTTATTGTGCATTTGAATGTTGTTACAAGCTCAAACAATAGTTTGTTCGTACATAATTACAAGGGCCATATTTTCAGTGCTTTTGTAAATACTTTGTGGGCATGGCAGATGGATTTCGAAAGCCCAATACACTTGTACTTGACAGTAATATTGCTGAGAATTGGAGAGTGTTTGAGCAAGAGTACAACATTTTCATATAGGCTGTATTTTCTGATAAAAGATGACCACACAAAGACATTTATTCTAAATTTAGCTGGGTCAGAAGCTATAGAAAAGGAGCACTCAGTTGTGTATGCACCTGCTATTTATGCTGGAGAAGGGGAAAACTGTAATACCATTGTACAAGCTGAGTCAAGGGAGGACCCAGAGTGCTTAAAACGTAAATTCAGAGAAATGTGTAAACCCAAGACAAATGTTACAATGGACAGGCACTTATTTTACACAAGTGATCAAAAGCCTGGTGAAACTTTTGCAGCATATATAACTGACCTGAGAAATAAATCTAAAACAAGCAGATTTGGTGACTTAGGGAATGAGTTGATAAAGGACAGCCTAAACGATGCTGAGAGAAAGATTTTGCTTTGTGAGTGATTTAACTTTGAATAAGGCCACTGAAATTTGTTAGATATACGAGCTTACCGAAAAGCACACAAATATGGTTATGAATGAGAGCAGCTATAGAAAGTACAGTGATGAAGCTCATGTTGATAGTATGCAGCACGTGGTTAAAGAAATAGGACCAAGCACATGGCAGTCCCTAACGCACCTATTGGTAAACAACCAGAACTTTCTAGCAAATTCCAGACTTTGCAAATCCTCGATGAAGCACAAGAATGAGTCAGCACACTCAAAGCATGGGTCCCCACCTACTTTCACTGCCAAATGTCGTAATTGTGGTGGATGTCATGAATCTAAAAGGAAAAAAAAAAAGTGTTTAGCTTTTGGTCAACAATGCCTCAAATGTAATAAGTGGAATCACTTCAAAAGATTTTGTAAATCAAAAGGCCCACACTCATATTAAAAGGGAACATTTTAAGAAACAAGGTGATCAGTTAGATTGGGGCAAGACTACTCTATGTTGACGGTATGTCAGTGCTTCATGAAATGGTCAATGCAGTAGATTTAAGGGCAAAGAATGAAGTTTCAAAGTGGACACGGGTTCCAAGTGCAATGTTATGTCTGCAGAAACGTTTGCTAGAGTATGCAAAGGTGAGAGGCATGATTTGGCAAGGTGTGCAAACTTGTTGCTCATGGAGGTAAAGAAATTCAAACTGAAGGCTCAGTAGTGCTTTCATAGGTTCACAGGTATGCAACTAGGCTAATGGCCCTGGGGCCTTTACAGGCCTAGCCATAGAATTGCCTTGGCATAGTACCAACCGACCTTAGTTCCCAGTGCCTCTGTCGAGTAGAGCCACTGGTGTTACCCCCGGAGCGAATTTTCTGCTTCCCATCCACTCAACAAGACTTCTCTTGAAGAGGGTCAGCAAGGTGCTCTGCTTGACATGTATGGGAAGTCTGCTCCATACCATGGGCAGTCTCTGGGTTATGAACCTGTCCCTCCAGCATATTCTGTTAATTTTGGTAATGAGGTTGAGGTCTCTGGAGCGTGTGGTGCAGAGGGATTGGGATTTCTTTAGATGTAGCATTTCTAACAGAACTGGGTCAGACATGGCTTTTTAAGTCAAGCAGAGATCGCCTCTAAGTAGGTAACAGGAGACCTGTGTTCCCAGATCTCTTATAACGTCTTCTGTGTTCAGTGGACTACCATCAATGTGGTAATTCATGGGAACTGGGTTTTTCCCAAAGGGGATGAAGACATTTTTTTGCATTGAGCTTAAGACCATGGTTCTGACACCAGTCGTTGGTCACAGTGAGGCCATTCTGTAGGATGTCAACATCACTTGAGGAGTTAATAGCTCCCAACTTACAGTTCACAGACGATTGCGTCAGCCAGAGTCCCTTCATGTTGGCCTGGACTTCAGAGAAATAGATACAAAACGGCAGAGGACCCAGGACCGAACCCTGTGGGACTCCACTCATGACTAAAATCGGCAGTCTGACTTCAGTCAGCTACTTTCAACACTGTGGGTTCTGTGAGACAGTTTGCAACCCACCTAGTGATACAGGGGTTGATGCCAAGCTTAGTGAGTTTCTCTAGGATTCCCGAGTAGGGAATGGTATCAAAAGCCTTGGCCAGATAAGGGTAGGCTGTATGAACCACCTTGCCCTCATCCACAGCTCTGGTGACCGACTCAAAGAAGTCGACCAAGTTGAGCAGGCATGATCTACCCTTCACAAAACCAAACTGTGTGGGATCCAGAGTTTGGAGATTCCCTATATCCTTGTTTATTAGGTCCATAATGATGTGTTTCATAGCTTTGCATATCAGACTCGTCTGACTAATGGGGCGATAATTCTCAGGGTCTGTAGTCGCTCCTCCTTTGTGGAGAGGGATAATTGTAGCAGGGTGCCGTTCGGTAGGGACAAAGCCTGAGGTGAGGCTGTGACTGAACAGGGCACACAGGTACGGTGCTAGTTCACTCTAATTCATGTCAGGGATATTGTCAGGTCCCATAGAAGCTGTATTCTTGGCCTTGGACAGTGCTTTTTTTAAGCTGTGCAGCAGTAATACTAGGTGCCTGGCAATCTACTGGTATTGTGATTGGTCCTTTGGGGGGGGGGGGGGGTAAAGTTGGCACTGAATCTGTTGGCCAGTATACTGGCAATATTTGTTGGCTCGGTATAGGAGGTACCACTGTGCAGTAGCTCAGAGCAAATCTGGGTATTGATGTGGAGATTCTTTACAGAACTATACATGGCCTTGTGGTTGTCTTTACTATCTGCTGCAATTCTGTTTTCATACCTAGATTTAGGGGATTTGAAGAGGGATCTCAACTTTTTGTTGAGGCAGATAAGGGAGTTTTTCCAGTCTTGGGACTTCACCTCATTTCACATCAGTTTGCTCCTTCTGTTGTAGAATTTGTTTATGGCAGGGGACCACCACATTGACTTTCTTATTTTGGAGAAGTGTGTCTTGGTTCTATTGGGTATGGCTAGATCCATGCATTTGTGTACATGTTTGCACAGTGCACTGGTGTACGATTCTGCAGTCATGCAACTATTCTCCATTTGCATGGGTGCCATGAGGTTAGCCACCTCTTAGGATCCCAAAGTTAGCTTTGGATAAGTTTTTCATGGTGGTTACCTTTGCTGGGGGGGTGGGAGGGATGTGGATTTCCAAGGTAATTAGTTTGTGGTCAGATCTAACCAGGGAAGAGCCGACTATTGTACAGCAACGGTCGCACATGTTAGTAATGACCAGGTCAAGGATGTTGCTACCTCTAGTGGGGGTAAGAACAAGCTGGTCCAGGGCACTGGAATTAATGAACTCCAGCAAACATTGGGCAAGTGTATTGGTACAGGAGTAGTTTACCCAGTTAATGGAGAGTTAGTTGAAGTCACCTAGTAAGAGAGTGTTAGGTTGGACCCTAATATTCTCCAGGGTGTTTAGGAATGTGGAGTGCGAGTCTTGGGATATGGTTGGGGACCTATAGCAGGCTACGACCTGAATCGCTGTCTTACCCAATGTTAGCTGCACCTGAAGTATCTCTGCTGCATTATGTGGGGCTACCAGTCTGGAGGTGTGTGCATCCTTTATGAATATGGAGACGCCACCTCCTTTGGTGCTTCGGTCTACGTTCTGGGGCTGAAAGGTGTGGAATGAGTTATAGCCTGGTAGCGCAGGGGTGCTTTCTACTGCCTTGAACCAGGTCTCTTTTACAGCACAAATGTTGATGTTCTCCATTTTAAGGTGTGCCTCGAGCAAGTGCATTTTGAGATTTAGACTTCTAGTGTTGAGCAACATGACCCTCAGATTGCATTTGTTTGTAGCTGTTACAGTGGTAATTTGGTCTTTGGAATACCGCTTAAAAAAGGCACAATAGGGGTGGCAAGAGCCTTGGCCAGTATCCGGAAGCCCTGGGGTGACAGATGCAGGCCATTTCTGGCAAAACATCGAGGTCTGTCAATCATGTCATCCCAGGCAGGCAGATACTGGATCCCCTTAGAATGACACCAGAAACTTAGCCAATTGTTAAATCAATCATTTTCAGCTTGTACTGTGGTATTCTCTGTGATGGTAGGATGCTGCTCAGAACTAGGGTCATACCCGCCTGGGCTACATAATCCGAGAGCTTCTCCAAGTCTATTTACATGTAGTCCAGTCAGTTACGTCTCCGGTAATTCAGACTCACATGTACAATGACAGTCATATTTATACATGTGGATGAGTGGCCTGAGTGCATGCGTTATGTGTTGGATCCTGGCACCTGACAGGCAGCTGGCTGTTACTTTCTCCTTATTCAACCTAGTGAGTGAGACATCAGTGTGCCTCACTATTGAGTCACCTATGACTAGTGTGTTGGGCATGCTGTTTTGCCTTAAGGGCTTTGGTTGAGTGGCACACTGTTTAGGCGATTTGTGTGTCTCGTGATTAGTGTTGTGTTGTGGTGGTAGAGTGCGTTTCTGCCTTAGGTTCATAGTTTTAGTTCATAGTTTTAGTACTAAGCTAACTGCCTTTGCGAGCCATTTTAAGCTTAGCCAATTATCTCTTGTGAGACTCAAACCCTGCACCTTGTGTTTGTAAGGCAAACACCTTAGCCATTAAGCCACCCTCCCAGCCTTGGAGTCTCCCTCCCCTTGGAAGGCTCTGCTGCTTGAGTAGCTTTTATTGAGAGCCTCCACGAAGGTGGGTGTGTGGTTTGTGTTATGTGAAGGCAGTGCTGGTGTGTGTTCTACAGGGCTATGTGTTCCATGTGGTGTGGTGTAAGTGTTGACTGTCTCCTCTTGACCAGCTATTCCGGTCTTGGTTGGAGAGTGCGTGGCTTCCACTTTGGATATATAAGTGCACCTCTCGTAAGTCTGAGTGTTGGAAGGTAAGAGGAGAGAGTTGTTGGTGTACATGAGGCAGTTGCTACATTGCCTCAGGATGCCGAAGTTCAACAGGTTAATAGGAGAAAGCACAGGGAACTGACACTTGCACATGCCTGGTGGGGTGGGCATTGATAATAAGTACTAGATCTGTTTCCTTGTTGAACGTTTAGTGCTGGTAGGACTTGTGTGCTACAATAATTGCTACAAGAAGTCTGGTAAAGTCGGTCGACTGGCACTTGCGAACTGCTTCTGCTTTGGGCACTGCACGGCAAGAAAGACTGGTGTAATGGTGTTGGCTGCATGTTTTATACGCCTGACGACCTGACATCATGCAAGAAGGGACAGCAACCAACGCAGGACCCAAGACTTTGTTAATCAGGCCGACCGAGGGCTACTGCAAAGCAGATAACCCAAATGTAATGACTGCAACAGTGAAACATGAAGAACATCTGGAAGATCTAAGAGAAAATTGAATAGCAGGCTCTGGCACTGCTCAGGAGCTTGGAAACAGCCCTGGATACAGCAAGTCTGTACCTGGACTAGACTAGTTACAGGAAAGAAAGGGAAACAAGAGCAAACGTGGGCTTTTAAACCAGAAAGTTGAGAGAGATGGAAAAACTGCCCAAACGGCCAATAAACTAAAATTTCTGGGCCAGGAACCACACCTCATGTGGTAGATAAGCTACCTAGTACTTACCACTCCCACTGATAAGCTAGAAGCCTCCCCTCCAACACAGAAAGGCTTGGGGGCTCAGAAGCTTACAGTCTTGGATACATCAAATCTGGACTAGACTAGTTACAGGAAAGGGGGGAAACAAGCGCAAACACAGGCTGTTAAGCCAGAAAGTTGAACGACATGGAAGAAACTGCCCAAAAGGCCAATAAACCACAAATCTGGGCCAGAAACCACTCCTCTTGTGGTAGATAGGCTATCTAGTGCTTACCACTCCCACTGATAAGCTAAAAGGTTTCCCATCAACAGAAAGGCTTGGGGGTCTCAGGAGCTTACAAACCATCCTGGATACAGCAAATCTGTATCTGGACTAGACTCATTACAGGAAAGGGGGGAAACAAGCTTAGAATTATTATTTTTTTTTTTTTAGTAAAGTGGAAAAGGAGAAAGCTGGAACAGAAGTTAATTCAAGGTTAAAAATCTAAGTGGGTTGGCCTTCACAAATGTTCTCTCTCTGTTAGATAGAATGAACTAATGACACTAGACTGGGAGGACTGTCCCAGATCAAATATACAGTATGGGTGGGCAACTGCAAAGCCATTAAGTACAAGAACAATAGGGAAGGAGGGTGGGACACTACTACACCTACTAGAAGTAGCCACTAAATGAAAGTTTTAAACAGATAAAGGAGCAAGGAGACGCTAGAGAATGCTTTTAACTGCAAACAAATCAGTTATGATACCTGACTGGAACACAGAAACCTCAAAAAATCAAAAATGCACAGAAAAGCACGGACAGAGCCCTCCCAAACAGAAAATACAACACTCAGTATGAAAAAGCAGTTTACAGTTACATAATTAGTAAACATGCAACTACAGTAATGAAATAGTATCTAGCAATGAAAAATACAGTTAAAACAGTAAATAAATGCAGTGAAACAGTAAAAGCAGCTTTATAACAGTGCAAAATGTAGTAGATTAACTGTATAGCACAATTATAAGCGTTATTTCACTGAATTGCACTTCTGTAAGTGTAAGAAATTACTTATCCTGCTCTTGGAATCTTAAGGAATTTCTGTTTAGTCTCAGTAATGAATCACAATCCACAGCCTGATAAATATTACTCTGCTGGAAGAAGCTACGACTTACTATTTGGTCAAGAGGCGCGTTCAGCCATTATTAGACTTCAGAGACTCTGAAAAAGGAGCTACTTTCATTTAATAAGGAAGTTGATCATGTTAGCTTAAAAGACCATTACTCTAATTTTGCCCAGAACATTTTTCTACCTATGCTGATCTTTCTGAAGACAAACTAGGCAAACTTCTAGTTGTGTACTCCATAAAGTTAGACCCAGAGGTCAGCCCAGTAATCAGGCCAGCACAAAGTTCCAATAGCCATGCAGGACAGAGTCAAAGCAGAGAGACAAAATGGTGTGACAGTGTAATTTGTCCAGTGGAAACTCCAACTGAATGGGTATCTTCCATGGTGGTAGCTCATAAGAAATGTTCAGATGACATCAGAATATGTATTGATCCACAAGATTTGAACAAAGCTCTAAAAAGACCTCCTCATCCAATGCACACAGTCACAGAAGTCGCAGCCTTGATTTTCTTAGATGCATAAAGTTCATTTTGGCAAATTCAGCTAGACAAAAAATCCTCATTGCTCACTACATTCAGTACTCCATTTGGCAGGTACAGAATTTTGAGAATGCCATTTGGGATAAATTCTGCATGTGAAGTCTTTCAGCTAGTGATGGAGCAAATCTTTTCTGGGTATCCTTGTGCTGTCACAGTAGACAACATACTAGTAGGAGGTTGTGATGAAGCCAAGCATGACAGAAACCTTAGAAAAGTTCTAGAAAGGGCATCTCAAGTCAATCTTATGCTCAACGCACAGAAATGCAAATTCAGGCTACAAGAAGTTCCTTATGTTGGTCATTTATTCATGAGTACAGTTGTACAACCAGATCCTTCATAACAAACAGCCATTCTCGAGATGCCAGCATCAGACAATGTTCAAGCCCTGCAAAGTTTCCTTGGCATGGTCAACTACCTAGGCAAGTTCATTCCAGACTTGAGCCAACTATCAGCACTACTAAGAGAGCTGATGCATAAAGATGTATCCTGGTCTTGGTTAGAGAAACACCAAAAAAGCATTTGATGTCCTGAAATTCAGAACTGCCAGTCCGCTGACGCTCAGATACTTTGATGTTCACAAACCAGTTATACTTTCCTGTGATGCTTCGAAATTTGGACTTGGTGCAGTTATTCTACAAGAGGATCAACTTGTTGCCTATTCATTGAGAACTCTTACCCAAACTGAGCAGCAGTACACCCAGACTGAGAAAAAGCTTTTGGCAATTATGCTTGCATGTTTGAAATTCCATGACTATGTTTATGGTAGACCTATCCAGACTGAAACAGCCTACCACTAGTCACAATCCTGAGTAAGCCAATGCATTCATCTCCAGCCTGACTGTAACATATGATGCGGAGATTGCAAAAGTACACATTTCTATCTTGTCTACAAGAAAGGTAGACTTCTTTATCTTGCTGATACATTATCCAGATCACCCAGAAATACCAGTGAAGAGAATGACAATCAAGGGTCTCAATTTCTTGAGGATTCTGAAGTCAATGGAAGTGAGAAATTTTTCTTTGTCTTGATGAGCTGAGAGATCACACAGCTACGGATCGAATTTTGCACAGGTTCAACCACTTTATCAATCAAGAATGGCCATAGACACAATCTAGTTTACCTCAAAAAAGTGCAACCTTATTTTCCATATAGAGATGAGATTTTGTCTGACAAAGGTATCAATGAAAGGTCCGAAAGTGATGGTTCCAAAGTCCTTGCAATCTGAGTACATTACTATCTTGCATTGTGGTCACCCAGGAACCAAATCTACCAAAAGAAGGGTGAGAGTATTTTGGCCTTCTATGTCACAAGACACAGACACGTATTGAACAAGAAGAAAGTGCTAATAGTACAAAGCCTCAGCAACAGAAAGAACCACTTCAGCTTAACCAGATTCCAGAACTACCTTGGTCAACAGTAGCCACTGATATCTTTGAATGGAACAGTCAACATTATTTGGTGTTAGTAAACTCTTACGCAAATTGGTTCGAGATTGACTAACTTCCTAACCTAACATCCAGTAGTCATTACTAAGATGAAATGTCATTCTGCTGTACATGGAAGTCCACACAAAGTCATTTCAGACATTGGCACGCAGTTTACAAGTCAATAGTTCAAGAGATTTGTAGAAGAATGGGACTTTACTCATGTCACAAGTAGTCCAGAGTACCTGCAGTCAAATGGTTTGGCAGAACGCACAGTGAAAAAAGCAAAACGGTTACTTGAGAAGCCAAAATGAGATCATGCTGATGTTTTACTGAATCTCTTAAATCTCAGAAATGTTCCTCGAGATAAACATCTTTGTTCACCTGCTCAGAGACTTCTGCCAAGACAAATCAGAACCACATTACCACTCAGTAGTCAAACTGTTGGTTCCATGCATCAAGAACAACAGATCAGTGAAAGCCAATCTGTTGAAGAGTTGCCTGTCCCAGAAGTCCTACAATGAGAAGACCAGCAAACCACTCAATTCATTACAAGAGGGAGATGTGGTAAGGATGCAAATGTCCAAAGGTTATGATTGGATTGGTGTTGTGAAGACTACTTGTCCAGAGCTGGGATCATACATTACAGAATCAGAAGGAGCAACTTTCAGGTGGCATTGGAAACATTTGAGACTGATGTCTGAGCCTACACCACAGCAAACAGCCTGTGAGGGAGACTATCTCAGAGTGAGTTGTCCAGTGTTCCAATTCCAGAAGACGTTCCAGAGGACATCCCTGCTCCTATGACAAATCCACAAGTTCCTGATACAAGTTGTGCACCACAGACTGTCACTGTTGCCAAGTCTAGTCCCAACTGTTATGTTACTAGATATGGTCAAATCTCTAAACCCTGTAGCAGATATCAAGCAACTTGGACATCAACACTATTTTGTTTGTAATGTACACAGTAATGCATACCTAGCTCTAACACTGTTTTGCATGAAGGCCAGTTTTTTAGATCAATGTGTGTTTATATACCTTTAAGAAGCTATCCAAGGGCTTGCACTAGAGTATAAATACTGAGCATGTGCGAGCCTGCCATTTTGTAGTTTGTATTTAAAGATGGTGCTATCCATCCTGTGTTTGTATATATTAAAGCATCTGAATGAAACCCCAAGCCTTATTATTATTTGTAACAGAGACGAAGGAGCGACCGTTCTTGTTTTTAGTATTAGTGGTGGTGAATGTGAAGATGGCCTGCATGCAGAAATTGCAAAAATGATTGCTAAGATTACGTAAGCATGAGATTTCTTTTACTGCAGAAGGGGCACTGGTAATAAACAGATCTATCAAAGAATAATTACATATGGAAGGGCGAAGTTCAGAGGCAGGCACAAGTTGGAAGAGGATGCACTGTGAGAAAACAATTTGGTAACCTTTGGTTGATAGGATGTTCAGGTTGACAGCACCTAGAATGATTACAATAAAGTATTATGGATTCAAATATTTGCATAGCAGTTGGGGAGTCAATACAACAAGAAGGGACTACTACTCTCACATTCTTAAGTATGAACCAAATAGGACAATTAAGAATATACATATTTTAGGTCACTTATATCCACTATTTGATGAACGGGCATCTTGGACTTAGCATTTATGAAGGACCCAAGATTACATATACAAAACAAAAGTATGTGAACTTTTTTATATATACATCAATAGTGAAAGGGAGAAAAAAAACAATTTTCAGAGAAACTTCGAGTTGCACTAAAGTATATAAGATTTTTAATCACAGGTATTTTCTGTTGTGCAAGTTGTTATCTAGAGTAACAAAATACAAATGTTCCACTGAAAAGCTTTTCCTAAAAGTGTGCAAGTTTAAATAAAAACCCTGACTATAAGCTTATGAACAAATGTTAAATAACAGTTGTGATTCCCTCTTAAAGCATGCCTACATAATTCTACTTCAATTTAATGCAGAAAAAAAACACTCATACCAAATTACTGTACAACACTAAACCTAAGAATAATTAAAACAACGCATCAAGTAATATCCTAAAGATACAAAATAATTAACTGCTACTTAAATTTCATTAATAACACTTCAGGGCTAATGTGTTAAATAATTCACTAAATACAGCTATAAAAACGAAGGAGAGATTTTTTCGCCCATTAGATTGTAGTAGTACCTAAATGTACATCTACAAATTATTCTGGCACAGCTAACACTGTTAGAGGACAAAAACAAAGTACAAACAAATAAAAGGAATGAAGAGAAAGTACAGTTGTGTAAGCAAACTTAACAGTAGCTGTTCTAATGGATTACCACTGCAGTGGCCTAAGCTATTCGTGTCTAGCCCCCTTTACTGGGCAGTTTTCCGGAGCTTTGGGCACTCTCCAGGCACTCAAACTGCCAGAAGTGCACAAGGTTCTCCATATAAATGACAGATGAAGAGTCAAAAAGCTTCAGAGCATTTTTTGCCAAGGAAGTAAGAATACTTGTGCTAGGGAACAAAGTGAACTATAACTATATACAAAAAGTACAGTTGTGTACACTTACCATAAATGTAGATGTTAGAGTGTATTCACTGTTGCAGTCATTACATTTGGGTATTCCTGCTGGCAGGTTGCCCTCAGTCGGCCTGAATTCCAAAGTCCTGGGTTCTGCGTCGGCTGCTGTCGCCCCTTCCCTGATGTCAGGTCGTCAGGGGTATAAAAGATGCGGCAGACGCAATTTTCTTTAGTTTTCCTTGCCTCAGATGTCGGGTGCCCCCTAAAAGGGTAGCCAAAATTTATATACATATAAATACATGCACCCATATAAACTTTACCTTCATCTACAAGCAAATACACCACATAGGTTTCATGAGAAGAAAAGGGGGATGGCGGGTGGGTAACCTGGACTGCAACAGTGAATACACTCGAACATCTACATTTATGGCAAGTGTACACAACTGTACTATGTTCTTCGTGTTTCACTGTTGCAGTCATTACATTTGGGTACAGTCCCAAAGCTATGGATGGGAGGCTGGAGCTAAACAGCATTAGGAGCAGCTAAGAGGGCCTGCAGAACTGCAGTGGCAAAGCCTGCCCTGGATTTAGAGTAGAGTGGCAGATGATAGTGCTTTGTAAAGTAGCAGCCTCTAAAATGTCCTTGGTTGGTACTCCCCTGAGAAAGGCTGCTGAAGTGGCTGCAGCTCTGGTAGAATGTGGCCTAACGCCCTTAGGCTCCGGCTTGCCATGGTGTAAAAGTAGCAGAAACGACTGCAGTGGCCTATTCACTTTGAAATGGTCTACTTTGAGATAGCCTTTCCTTGTGATCCTGCAGCATATGCCACTAGTAATTGTTCCGTCTTTCTGAAAGCTTAGATTCTAGTTGGACAGAACCAAAGTTGTCTGTGTACGTCCAAAGAATGCAGAATTCTCTCCCCCTTGTTCTGTGGATTTGGATAAAAAGTTGGCAGATTAATAGTTTGGTTAAGGGCCACACTGGACACCACCTTGGGCAAAATGTTGGGTTGGTCCTCGGAGAGACCTTGTCTGGATAAAAAATGATGAAAGGTTCCACAGCCATGAGTGCCTGAAGCTCTGAAACTCGCCTTGCGGAAGTTGTTTCTAGGAGCAGAGCCGTTTTCCAGGATAAAAACTTTATATCAGCAGTAGCAGCTGGCTCAAAAGGAGGCAGGGTGAGGTTTTCCAAGACATAGTTGAGATCCCATTCAGGCATTGGTGATCTCCTTGGAGGCCTCATTGGTGATCTCCTTGGAGGCCTTAAATTTTTGTCTCCTCTGAGGTACTGTTTTAGTAAGGGATGATAAAAGATTGATGGCTCTTGTATTGTAATGAGCCGAAATGGCAGAGGCATGAATTTTAATCGATGAAAAAGACCTTTGCCCAGCATCTCAGTTAAGTATTGCAAAATCTGAGGAATATTTGGCACAGCTGTATCAGTTCCTTGTGCCTGGTTCCAAGCACAGAATCTCTTCCATTTTCCAGCGTAAGATTTTGTAGTACTAGGCCTTCTGGCCTCCAAAATGACATCCATCACAGCTTTACTGAGAGGTGCATTTTGTAGGACTACATTATCCGACATGCTGCCAGGTTTAAAGTCCTGAGTTGGCTGTGCTGGATCGGATTGTTTTGCTGGTACAGTAGATGAGGTATCTGAGGTAAAGGTCCATGCTGGGCATTGAGACAAGCTCCTTAGTATTGGATACCAGTACTGGCAGGGCCAGTCTGGGGCAATCAGTATCATCTTTGGCTTCTCCTGTCTGACCTTTAGGAGTACCTTGGGGAGGAGAGGCAAAGGGGGAAATAAATATACTGAAAGGTTTTTCCAGCTGAAAGATAGGGCGTCCACTTTCCATGCTTGTCTGTAATAAATCCTTGTGCAGAATCTCTTTAGTTGGTAGTTACGAGGGGAGGCAAATAGATCTATGTCCGGGCATCCCCATTTCCTTGTTATACTGAAGATTTGTAGATCCAGGTGCCACTCGTAGGGATCCATGAGGTTTCTGCTTAGTTCGTCTGCCAGAGTATTTTTCCTTCCTGGCAGGAATTGTGCCTGCAGATGTACTTGGTAAGTCAATGCTGTGTCCCACAAAGTCATGGCTAGTCTGCAAAGGGGGTAAGAATGTGTGCCCCCTGCTTGTTTATGTACCACATGAATGTGGTGTTGTCTGTCTTTATCAGTAGTTGTCCTGGATGAAGTAGGTCCTTGAAGGCTGTCGGGGCATTTTGAACTGCTAGCATCTCTTTTTGATAGATATGCAGATGCATTTGGTTTGGGGTCCATGTGCCCTGGATGCATCTTCCTGCCATGTGGGCCCCCCAGGCATAATCTGATGCATCCGTTGTTAGTGTCTGCCTGGATGGGGGTAATGTGAATGGCTGTCCCTTGTTTTGGTGACAAGCCCTTGTCCACCATCGAAACTCCTATTACAGGCAGGGAATGAGAATAATCATAGTTTCTAGGAGGTGGCAATGTTGAGTCCAAACACTTTTTAGGTACCATTGACATTTCCTCATATGCAGCCTTGCATATGGAATTAGTAGGATGCAGGATGCCATGAAGCCCAAAGCCTGCAGAATTTTTCTTGCAGATAACTGGGCCTTTGTCGCCAACATTTTGAAATGGGTAGTCAGTTGCCTTTGTTTGTCTGGCGTGAGATAAGCCATCTGGGTAGTTGTGTTTAATCTTGCACCCAGGAATATTATCTCGAGAGGGTACTAGTTTTGATTTCTTTTCGTTGACTGTGTACCCCAGGCATGTTAGAAGTCTTTTCACAAACGCCAGATGCTGTAGTAGAATGTCCTTGTTCTCTGCTTGAATTAAACAGTCGTCCAAGTAAGGATATATTTGTATTCCTCTTTGTCTGCAGAAAGCAATTACTGGTGTCAGACACTTTGTAAAGACCCTGGATGCAGTACATAAGCCAAAGGGCAGTGCAGAGAATTGGTAATGCATTGAGCCAGCCTTGAATCTGAGGTATCTTCTGCATATTTGTCGGATTGGGACATGCAGATATGCCTCTTTTAGGTCTAAAGTCACCAGCCAAGCGTTCTTGCCCAGCATGGGCAGAAGCTGCTGCAAAGTCAACATCTTGAATTTTGGTACATCCAGGAATGTGTTCAAAATAGATAGGTCCAGTATTGGCCTCCAGGCCTTGTCCTTTCTGGGTACCAAGAACAGTCTTGAGTAAAATCCTTGTCCCTGCTCTTGCTCTGGTACTAGTTGAATGACCCCCATGTCCATGAGGGATGAGACTTGTTTTTGTGCTTCTGCCCATTGATTTTTTGGCAGATCTGGCCATCCATTTGCCTTTGGCAGGGTATGGAAATGGAACTTGTAGCCTTGTGACATGATATTTAAGACCCACTTGTCCTGGGTTATAATGTGCCAATTTTGAGAAAAAAGTGCTAATTTTCCCCCTAAGGGTGCTGCCAGGAGATAAGTGCTTGGTGCAGGCAGAGGGAAGTCATTGGGACCGTTTCCTGAATGGTTGTGATTTGTCTTCTCCAACTTTGGAGGTAGAAGCTCCCCATTGTTTTGAGCGGATTGAACCTTGCGCCTGGGATCTGCCTCTAGGGCGTCTGGTTCTGCCCCTTTGAGGTCTGTCTGACATAGGAAAGGACCAATTCTTTGTTGGCCAGTGTCTACTAAACCTAGGTGGCTGCAGTTGTAAAAAATCTTTGACCGTTTGCATAGATTTAGCTTTGCCCTCCATTTTCTTAAACACTTCTTATGCCTTAACACCAAAGTATCATGCTGTAAAGGAGCATCTAATAATTTAACTTTAACATGATCAAGCAAATTTTGTTCCTTTAACAAAGCATGCCTCCTAATAACAGAACCTGTAACGGTGGCCCTGCAGGAGGCCTCTAAAGAATCAAAACCACATTGCAAAGTATGCTTTCCAACTTGTTCAGCTGCATGCAATATATCCTGCATTTCCTTGTTTTCTGCACATTCAGTGTTTAACATTTTCTGTTTAAGCACTACCATGACATGTTGTTGATATTTGAGCATATGAAACTGACAGTTTAAGGACCTTATAGCCAAGGTAGCAGATGTGTAAACCTTTTTTCCCCATCTACCCAGTGCCCTAGAATCTCTGTCAGAGGGGGTAAGGTTTTTTGCAGCGGAAGCCTTAACTCCTTTGGGACCCGGAGAAATAGTTTCTGGGTCTGCAGCAGGGTTTTTAAAAAGGAATTTGAGAGTCAGGAACCCTGTAATATCTGTCTGGCTTAACATGAGCTGGAGGTAAGGAGTCAGGTGTAAGACTAGACTCCAAAAACACATCATCTACACACAGGTGGGATGGCTAGTGGCTTGTGTTGAGGTAGTAAAAGGAAATCCATGAGCCTCTTTTTAGATTCTGAAAAATCTTGGCTCTCCCAGTGGAAATGCTCCCTCATGGTATGTAAGGTTTCCCCAAAAGAATAGTCCTCAGGAGGAGAAGCTGAAGGTATAGATTCTTCAGCATCAGAATCCTCATGGGGAAGATAATATTCCTGATCAGAAGAGGAATCAGAAGAAATGGAAACCTGATCTGAAGATTCATAGTCAGTCTCTTGTCTAGGCCTCTTATCCGGAGGAGGATGGGAACCCCTGATCAAGGTAATCAAGTCTTCGGCCATTTTGAGCATCTGCTTTTTGGGCATGGAGGCCTGTCCACGTGGCTCAGTTTGCTTCTTTGTCTTTGAAGGTGCTTTGGTCTTTGCCTTTGAAGTTGGTTTAATGTATAAATGTTTAGGTCTGAATACACCTTCAGAAGCCGGTGCCTGCTCAGCGGCTCTGGACCCATCTGAAGGAATAGCGTCCGAGGCTCCAATACCTTAGTTTCCAGCGGCATAGCCGACTCTACGTGAGAGTCGGTATCGGCCTGCGACTCTAAAGTAGCGGACGTCAGGGGCTGCGAAAGGGCCTCACTGAGAACCGGCGACTGGCTTAGGAGAAGCTTCGTCGTCGGTTTTGGGCCTCGGTTATCTATTTTTTCTTTGTGTTTTTTTGTGAACTCTGGTAGTCGGATGGCTCTCCGACAACATTTCTGTGTAATTAAACCTGCGTCCAAAATAGTTTAATGCAAAATCATACAGACGCTTTAATACTGCATTGGTTAAATCTAGCACAAAACCAACAACCTGAAACATTATGGTCAGGGCCTAGGCAAGGAATACAGTAAGAATGAAAGTCCTTATAAGGTATTTGCTTTCCACAAGAAATACAATTATTAACTTTTTCTGACATCGGTCTGGAGCAAGAAAAAACAGTTTCCCCAACGGGGTACTTGGCTTTATAGAAGACTTCGGATCTGAAACTCGAACACGAAAATTTCAGGAGTCAGTCGACCGGCACTTGCGAACTGCTTCTGCTTCGGGCACCGCGCGGCAAGAAAGACTAAAGAAAATGGCATCAGCCACATCTTTTTACCCCTGACGACCTGACGTCAGGGAAGGGGCGAAAGCAGCAGACACAGGACCCAGGACTTTGGAATTCAGGCTGACTGAGGGCAACCTGCAAGCAGGATTACCCAAATGTAATGACTGCAACAGTGAAACACAAAGAACATCTGAAAACAACCACACCCTGGCAAGAGAGAAAAAGGGGGTTACAGGGAGGGACTGCTACTGCAACAGTAATCCATTAGAACATCTACTATTACAAGCTTGCTTACACAACTGTACTACGTTCAATTCATGGATTAACACTGAAGTAGTCTAAGCTATTTGGGTATATTAGCACAGCTTAGTCAGGAGTAGAAAAAGACAGAGGCAGTCAATAACCAAGACTCCAGGAATTCCTGGGATGGTCCAAGCAAAGCCTGTTATGGACCTGGAAAATTAAATTAGCTTGTACTGTTTTATAAAAAAAAGTATGTACAGAGAACCAAGTTGCTGCCTCCAGAAAACAAGTCCACTCCTTTCCAAAATGTCACCGAGCCCATTGCCCTCGCATAAGCGATTAACCTCTGCCTGGAAGTGGCTTATTGTAGTCAGTATAACAAGAAGTAATGGCATAAGACAACCATCTAGAAATAGTTAATTTTGTCACTGGCTGTCCTTTCATCATGCTTATTAGCAGAGACAGTTCGGTTTCCTGAAAGGTTGAATTTTGTCTAGGCAATATCTGAGCTATCTGTGTACATCCAGAAAGTGAAGGGATCCTTTGTCCCTTGTTCACTGATTCAGGAAAGACGACAGAGATCAGTCTGGTTTAAGTAAATCCTGTCCTTGTGAAAAATGAGGTAGACTGACTCAAGTGCTTGTTTGTAATTACGGATACTTATCTAGCAGATGTCACAGCAATAAGCAAAGCAGTTTTCCATGTTAAGAACCTCAAATCAGCCTCGTTAGCAGGTTCAAATGGAGATAGTAAGATTCTCAAACAAAACTGAGATCCCAAAGAGAAGCCACCTCTTTCCTAAGTGGATATTATGTAAAACCCCTTTCAAAGGCTGTTTAACTAAACCACTGTTAGGAGAGAGGAGGTCTAAGGGCAGACAAGTGGAAATGGAGGTCAAACCACAGGAGAGTAACTCACAAATCAAGAACAAGAACAACTGGGTCTGAAAACGGTCCTCATTCTTTGAATAGCCCCAACTAGAAAATCTTTTCCACTTGCACATTTATGATTTTCTAAAAACAGACTGACACCACTTTTGGTACCCGCTGCACATCAAGAAAAAAGTACAGAAAAGATGCCTAAAAGGCATCAAAACTCCATCCAGGTAGTTAACTGAAAACTTTCCAGACTGGGGTGTATCAAAATCCTCCTATATTGTGCGGGTAAATTCAGTCTTTGAGGAAGTCTGTGACAACTGCCCTCAGCCAGACTGAAAAGACAGAACTGCTATTGCCTTGGCCAGAAGGCAGCCACCAACACAATTTTTGCAGAATTGTTCTAGATTAGAAGAAGCCTGGTAAGCAGTGGAAATGGTAGAAAGGCATAAAGGAACACTCCAGCCCATAGGAATGGGCAAGCATTTGTCTTTTGGCCCTGACTGCAAGGAATCCTGTAGAGCAACTTATTTAGTTGTCTATTCTGAAAGGAAGCAAACAGATCTACTTCAAGTGTTTCCCACAACTCCATAAATTCTTGGAAGACCTCAGGATAAAGTTTCCATGCAAGGGGGTCTTATCCTGGTCATACTGACCTTTCCTGCAATAGGGTTTTGCTCTGATGGAACATATGAAACCTGAAGAGTCAGACTGAGCTAAACTGCTACTTCCTAGGCTATCAAAGCCAGTCTGCAATGGTACCTCCATTTGTTTATGACCCCCCACATCACTGTGACAATGTCTGTGTACACTTACACAGAGGCCCAGGGGACCAAAGATGGTTCAAGGCCTAAAAAGATACGGTCAACATCTCCCTAACCTTTATATTCTTCTGTTGGTCAACTGGGTCCTACACACCCTGCACTTTAACCCATTTTGAAACTACTCCCCACCCCAAATCAGAAAAGTCTGTGTTGACAAACTGGAAGTGGGTAGAAGGGAGAATGGAAGACATGGATTGCAAGCTGTATGATTTATCCATCACCCAATTCTCCCCTTTACGAATCTGAAAACTGGAATCTAAAAAGTTAAAGGGTGTAGACCCTGAACTTGATATGAGGCACCACTGTACTTTTCTTATATAGTCTGGATGAAGATACTTTGCTTAGGCTATAGAAATTCTGGAATAACTGATGAAACACCTAACTTGGCCTTTGGAAAAGCTATTCTTCTCCAAGACAAGTCCAGCAAACATCACATGAAAATCATTCTATGAGAAAGGATGAAAGACTTCTGAAAATTGATCTGTAAACCTAGACTGAGCAGAAGTTCCTGAGCAGTTGCTCTAGAATCTTGACAACTGGAAAGAGTCTGCAAAAGTCCATTATCTAAATATGAAAAATGTTAATGCCCCGAAGTCTACAATAAGCAGTGACTGGAGCTAGACATTTTGTGAATACCCTAGGTGCAGTGGAGAGTCCTAAGACTAAAAACACAACTGATGTTGTGTCTGGCTTCGTTTAAATCTTAAATGTCTGAAAGGCTTGGCAAAAGGAATGTGATGTCAGACACAAAAGTTAGATGAAGAATCAGAAGTGAAAGATATTGGCAAGATAACATCTTAAACTTCAAAATCCTGACAAAGGTTTACAAAGAAAGATCCAACACTGGTCTCCATTATCCTCCTAGTTTGAGAACTAGTAATATCCTTCAATAGTATTCCTTACGTTGGAAATTGACAGATGAGATTGAGGAGACTAGGTTTTGCAGAAAGACAGTATAAGACATCTCGGATTTCCTGGGCAAGAGGGAATACCCTGAAAAAGTAAGAAGGTATTAGCATTAAGAGTATTTTGCAGAAAGACAGTATAAGAGATCTCGGATTTCCTGGGCAAGAGGGAATACCCTGAAAAAGTAAGAAGGTATTAGCATTAAGAGTACCCCTTCGGATTATATTCAGAACCCTACTGTACAAGACTACCTGATGCCAAAAGGATGAAGTCTCTGGGACACTGAAATGTTGCTACAGTGTGAGGGAGGGGTGTGCCTGAAAAGGCAGATTTTCATGCAGACTGCGAGGACTGCCCTTGATTTTTGGAATCTTTTCCTTTCTTTTTGAGCCCTCTCTCCCTTGTTTTTAAAACCCTGACTACTGGCTCCTTGCAGTACAAACTGTTTACTCTCCTGCTAAGCCCCCTTTTCCAGTAAACTATTGTTTGGAATGAAAAAGGAGGGTTGAAAAGTCAGAGCTTCTCCTTAAATCAGCTTTCCCCTTTAATCACACTTAAGCAACTCCGTTGCAGAAGGGCCAAACAGAGTTTCCCTATGTTAGAAAGAATTTAAAATCTCAGACTTATCGTCATCGGGAAGAATTTGAGAATGAAGCCAAGCAAACCTCCTCCAAACAGATACAGATGCAGCAGCTCTGGAGAAAGAATCAGCAGAATAGTAGGTATGTTTAAAATAAAAGACAGCTCTCACAGAAGCAGTCAACGAAGTCTTTAAATCAGAAGGAAGGTAGCTCAACCGTTAGCTTCTGCATGTTCTCAAAAGATACACACAAAAACTTAAAATTTTTAAATTGTGAAACTTAAAGCACTAGAGGAATACTACCCCCCACCTCCACCAACCTAATGATTACCTCTATTAGCACCATTCCTTCTGACTAGTAGCAGAGGATTTAGAGGGATGACTGCAGTGTCTGTTTTAGGATTAGGAAACAGGTACTTGTGTGTCTGAAGCACCTTGTACAACCTCTCAGATATCTTAGGAGCAGGACGCTGACCATCAGGAAAGCGTGATGCCGTGAAAATAACATTCTGCAAACCAGGCAATACGGGAGGGGAAGGAGCAGTTTTAGGCATCTGTAAGAAATCTTAATACATTTCCTGTTCTATAGGAATTTCATTCTCATCCCACTGAAACACCTCTTTCATACTGGATGAAAGGTCCATTAAAGACACTTCTTCCACAAAGAAATCTGATGTTACATTGTACTCAGAATCAGAATGCTCAAACAGCAAAGAAACTCATTAAGTACAACCCCTCCCCCTGACAATGACTATGCATCTGACTGAAGAATCAGGTCAGAATGAGATAGAATGCTTTTCCTTTTCTTACCCACAGACTCTGAAGGGAAGGAAAACAAAGTGGTAATCAGTTCCTTGGCAAATCCCAGTAAATCTACCCTATCAATGAAGACAAAAACCAGGAGAATGGAAGTTTTTCTTCATTCACCACATACTTCCTTTTTTATCAAATATCTTTTTATTGAAAACTTTTCTAGTATAAAAACAAAACAAAAAGAATAACAAGACAATAACATGTGGTATACTTGAGGTTACATTGTACATTCATAAACATGTAATGATAGTTATTGCCCATTATGCTAATATTCATATTTTGTAGAAAACCATAGTATTATCATACTGATATAATTAAATTATAAGTTTGTCTAAAAGTTTTTCTATATGGCATATTTATTATACCAACTTTACTACAATGAGCTATAATATATGCATAACATCAACCTGTAATATGATAACATTCTACTCTACTAAAAACTTATATACATATAGGTCACCTTACTTATTTTGGTTGATAATCTCGACAGAGTGGTGTGCTTACATTTCTTATGTACATAGTATTTACATACTATTCATGACAACATATCAATTAATGTATTGCAGTACCTTTAGTAGCAGGTTTGATTCTAGCAGTAATGTTTACTATCCTTAAAATACATAGACTATACCAGACTATTAAGAGAGTATTTCAATTAATGTGTTACAGTACTCTTGATAATATATTTGATTTCTCTGACTTTTTGCATATAGTTTTTTGGCCAATTATGTGTTTTTGCTACACTTTCGTATTCTAACCAGGTTAATTTTGATCAATCCAGTTTTTTGCTATATAAGCTTTCATCAGAGTGCAAAGTGTTATTATACGTTTAGATAACCTGTTAATATTACCCTTAAATAAATGGAGTATAGCCGTTTGCCATGACAGCGTAAATTTTGAGTATCCTGATTTCTCCAATAGAATTCTAAGTGAACACCATAGCTTATATACTGTTTTACAGCTCCAGAATATATGAAGGATGTCTGCTTCTTTATTTGAGCAAAAGGGACAATATGGTGACTTGGATGGGTTAAATTTGTTAAGATGTACAGGAGTGAAGTATGCATGGTTAAAAATCATGAGTTGTGTATATATTAACTTTTTATAAAGGTGTCAGGTTTATAGTGTTTTTGACAGCTACTTCCTTTTGGTTATCTGTTATGGTGTTGTCTTTCCTATCCCAAAATTTTGAAAAGATGATGGTTGCTATCAATTTATAAGTGTCCGATATCATTTTCTTTTTACTTAATAGCATTTTTATAATTTGTTGCGCTAACTTGACTTCTTGCTAGACTATTTTGATATCTTTGGTTAGAATATTTGCTAGATATATGATTTGTTTAATTATCAGGTTATATTTTTTACTGACTTTGACTAAGTTTGTGATATCTTTCAATGAAAGATTTCTTATTTGATAAAAATCCCAAACTGTATATTTTTTTTACTGAAGGAAAGTTATCCAGATTTATCATATTGTTTGCTAGTTTTATATCTGGATTATTGTGAATTGGTTGCAGGAGAGTAATTGTATCTTCTAAGTTTACTGAAATCAGTAGTTTTTTAAAAAAATTGATATTGGTTGAATTTTTATTGTTTTAAGAGTTCCCCGTTTTATAAAGGGAATTGATTTTGGATTGATTTTATATTGTATGTCCCTATATAGTAATATGATCCATAATGGATACCATGTATTCCCTACTGGGTCATAATTCACTATCTGTACGATATGGCTTGCATTGATCATTTCATAATATAACTGAAAGTCAGGACGGCCTAGGCCACCTTTTTCTTTTGTGGGTATTAGCTTACCATAGCTAATTCTCGTACACTTTGGGTACCATATGAATTTTGCCAGTCTAACTTTCATTTTATTGAATAAAGTAACTGGTATTTTTATAAAAATGGCATTGAGAGGATATAAAATTTTAGGCAGAATGTTGATTTTTATAACTGAGACTTTTGATAAGGTAGATAGTTTAAGCTTTTCCCATTTAGTCATACTCTCAACTATATTGCACCATGTTTTACCAATATAGTTAGTGAACTGCTTGTACTTGACTAAAGTTTATGCCCAAATATTTCAGTGTGTATTGCACTTTGACCTTAGTCTCCTGAAAGTATAACTCTTTATGTCCTATTGGATTAATTGGATATAGGATTGATTTCCTAGGATTAATCTCATAGTTGGATACCATGGAAAAAGTATCTATAGACGATAGTATTTTATTTAAATCAGTACTTGGATATTGAAAGTAGATATTAAGATCATCCGCAAATGCTGTGTATTTAATTTGGGTGTTGGAGACATAGATAAGATGAGGGCATGTTCTCAGAGTAATTTGCAGTAGTAGTGTTTCTATATACAGATTAAACAAATATGGTGAAAGTGGGCAACCTTGTCTTGTTCCATTAACTATTTGTATTGGTTTAGAAGTTTTCTTAATATAAAGGGTAGCAGTTGCTTTAGTATACAATGTTTTGATCATTTTTATATATTCCTTAGGGAATCCAAATTTATACAGTATAAAAAGTAAAAAATTCTGATTTACTCTGTCAAAGGCTTTTGTTGCGTCGAGAGGTAATGCATATTTCAGGGATTTGTCCTTAGCACATAAATGGGTTAGAGCATCTATAGTTAATGTGTTATCCTTAACTAGTCTAGGACTCATAAAACCTAGTTGTTCTGGTGATATTAGGACTGGAGCTACCTTTTGTATTCTTTGAGCTATAATTGTTGAGAAAATCTTAATGTCCAGATTAATCAAAGCTATAGGTCTATAATTATTTGGGCTTGTAGTATCTGTATTTTGTTTTGGAATAAGCACAGTTTTGGAGTTGTTTATATACAGGACCGATATCCCAACTTGTACAATACAGTTGTATAGTTTTAAAAGTATTGGTGTGACTTGAGACTTAAAGTGTTTATAGAATTCTGCTACAAATCCATCAGGGCCAGGAGCTTTTCCAGGTTTTATTTTATCAATAGCCCTACTAATCTCCTCTTCTGTTATTAAGCTTTTAAGGTTATTGGCTTGGGATTCATTAACCTTAGGAAATTCTAAGTTATTTGCAAAGGATTGAAATAGGTTCTCATCAATATACTCTTGTGGGCCATATATGTTTTGAAATATTTCTTCAAAAACCCCAATTATTTCAATATCAGATCTCTACGTCGTCTTTATATTTTATTTCTTGTATTTTACAATGGGGGTTCTTTATGTTGAAAATTCTTGCTAACATTTTTAAAGGTGTTTGCGCCCATTCTGCATATTTATGTAGCATTCTGAGTTCTGCAAACGAGAATTGCTGTGTTATAATCTCATTTAATTGTTTCTGTAAGCTTGCTATTTGCTTCTCAATAGTAGGATTACCTTTTTTGTAGCTCAGTTTCAAGCAGTCTTAACTTGTTTTCTAATTGCTCTATATTTTCTCTTCTTTGCTTTTTAAAATATGATGCATTTTAGATGAAAGTACCCCTAGCCGTAACTTTAAAGGCTGCCTACTGAATGTCCAGAGGAATCTCGGCACTTAAAAAAAATCTTCATTTAATTGCATTAGAGATTTAATAATCTCTTGTTCTACCTCTTTATTTTTCAGCAAATTTGTATTTAATGTCCAGTTTGTTGTATTGTGTAATTTACACCCCACCTTGTTGTGTGTTATTTTTAGATTTATTTTAGAGTGATCGGATAAAGATCTAGGTTCTGTGTTGCAGCTCACTTCATGATGTGCCAAGCCTTGAGAAATCAAAAACATGTCAATCCTAGACCAGGTTTTATGATATGGGGAAAAAGATGTGTATCTGGTACCTTGAGTGTCAGTACTGTTTAGTTCAAATGGATATAATAAGTTGAAATTCTCAATTAGTTCCGATAGGAATGTTGTGGCTTGGAGAGGCTGAGTATGATTTTTATTTGACCTATCTTTTAGTGGATTAATGGTTATATTCCAATCCCCCCCAATTATAATCGAATGATTTGGATGTTTAATTTAGCAAATTATATAATTTAATTAAGAAATCGAGTTGGTAGTTACATGGACCATAAACATTACACAGTAATACAGGATTCTTGTGAGCTGGCAGTTTGTGTCTTTCGGCTTTTCCCGGTTAGGGGTCGCCACAGCGGAACTCCGGTCCGCTAATGATTGCCAGTAGATTTTTACGCACAACCTTCAACTAAGGAACGCCCAATAGCACCATCTTCCTTTAACATCGTAGTTATAATTAATGATATTACCAAATGATTTGATTATTATAGCTGTACCTCTTGCTGAAGTACTGTCGTCAGCTGCTACTGTTTTCTTAATCCATTTAGAATTTTTTTCAGTACCCTTGTCCCATTGTTCCATAGTCATGTGCGTTTCCTGCAGAAAGGTTACATCAGTTCTTGAATTATAAATGAGATGCATTACTAGCTTTTTCTTTTTAGTGTCCTGTAAGCCATTTACAATCCATGAGGCTATATAACCATTTTATGAGAATACTATTTTGTTCTTTTTATATCTGAGGCTCTATGTATTTTAGTTTGAATCTTGTTGGAGCACTTTGCGCACATTTTACTACGGACTGAGAAATAGCTAGATATAAGATTAAGGTGACATATTCCGCTTTCAAACTTTCCTTGGTGCCTAACCACATACTCCCAATCTCTGAAAGAGAAAAGATTATCCAATAAACAAGTAGTGTAAACATTCTGAAATTAAAAAAAACAATCCCTATCTACAGATTTAACTATAATACAATAGTTATTTTGCATTCCAAAAGCATCACACATATTCAGGGTAGACACTCCCCAGACAGCAACCTAACTTAAATAACTTCTTGTGTGTTCTTAACCCAAGTAGGCAGTAGGGTAATGTTTACGCTTCTATATTCCAAGTTTCCCAGTTATTTCAGACATTAATAGCTTATTTTTATTAGCTGACTTTGCTAGTACATATACTGTTAAGTAAATATAGTACAATTGTAATTTGTGCTTTCAAAACTTCTTTTGTTTCCTCAATAATACTATGTGAAATTACACATACAAATGAGTCTTCACAATATACTTTACTTAGCATGCATCATGTATAAACACTATACTTTTCCTCTAGTAACTATTAGTTCGCAAAAAAAAAAAAAAAAAAAAAAGAAAGAGAAATATCATGAAGAGCATATATACATTTTGTTAACATTATTGTGCCACATTACTTCCTGAACAAAGTCCGACTGTTAGGCACACCAGACCCAGCATCCACAGCCCCATCTAGCCAAGTGAAAACCATTCATTTGCCCATTCCCCAGACAATTACAATAGCAGCTTTTCCTTACCCACTAAGAGCATCTGTACACCCACAGAGGGCATGACCATCTCCCAAGTCTTTGGTGGCTTGGAAGGATACACCACGAGGATTGGGTCTGGGACAAGATGGCTAGTCTGAAGAAAGTACAGTTGTGTACACTTACCATAAATGTAGATGTTCGAGTGTATTCACTGTTGCAGTCATCAGCTGTGGGTTAACCCTGCTGTGGTAGCCCTCGGCTGTCCCAAATACCAGAGTCAATGTTCTTCTGCGTCGGCTGCTGTCACTTGCTGGATGACGTCAGGTCGTCAGTGCTATAAAGGAAGGCAGCCAACGCCATTACATCAGTTTTTCTTGCCCTAACCAGTCAGAAGCCCAAGTAAATATAGAAAGAGGTCCTGGTGGCTAAACGTCACCGTTAGAAATTTATGTCTCCCTAAAAAAGAAGATTTAAGGGGGAAGGAGGGTGGGAAACCAGGACTGCAACAGTGAATACACTTGTCATCCAAAATGTCTAAAACTGGAGGAATTGCAAGGGGTCTAGGCTGTGGAAGAAGAAGAAACTCACGGAGTCTTTTCTTAGAGTCAGAGTAATCTTGGCCTTCCCAGTGGAAGTGTTTCCTCATGGTGTGTAAAGTTTCCCCAAAAAAAGAGTAGTCTTCAGGGGGGGGGGGAGACAGAGGGATTGGACTCTTCAGCATCTGAGTCTTCATAAGGAGGGAAGGAATAATCCTGGTCCTCAGAGTTAGCTGAGGAAATGGATGTTTGGTCAGAGGAAGGATAATCTTCCTCCAGTCTAGGCCTTTTGTCAGGAGGGGGTTGGGAACCCCTGATAAGGGTAATTAAATCCTCAGCCATCTTAAGCATCTGTTTTTTAGGCATAGGGGCCTGTGGGGGGGGGGTCTGTGGACCCGGTTTCCTAACTTTTAAGGGGGCTTTAAGGTTAGCATAAGACTTAATAGAAATAGCTGTTGGTTTGAAGACACCTTCAGAAACCGAAGGCCTGTCCAAAATCTCTGGATCACCGTCAGGGTTGGCGTCCGAGGGGTGAGATGGAACTGGCTCCTGAGGCCCAGCTGATTCGGTCTGGGAGGCCGTCAGAATTTCTAAATCAGCGGTAGTCAGGGGCTGCGTTGGCGCCTCGCTGAAAACCGGAGAACCGGCGGCAGGCCTTACTGAGGCCTCGGTATCTGGTCTTGGCCTTGGTTGCCTGTCCTTATCCTTGAGTTTTTTAATCATTGCTGATGTCGGTTGCTCCGACGACATGCTATAGTTAAATTTTCTGCCAAAATAATGTCGGGCGAATTCTGCCCGATGCTTGATTGTACGTTTGTTGAATCTAGCACAAAAACGACAACCAGAGACGTCGTGGTCTGTGCCTAGGCAAGGAATACAATAAGAATGAAAATCCTTATGAGGTATTTGCTTCCCACAAGAAATGCAATTATTAACTTTGTCTGACATCGGTCGGAGGTAAGAAAAGTTTCCCCAACAGGGTACTTGGCTTTAGAGAAGACTTCGGGCTGAAATTAGATTCGAAAATCTCAGGAGCTAGCCGACCGGCACTTGCAAGCTGCTTCTGCTTCGGGCACCGCGTGGCAAGAAAGACTTAAGAAAATGGCGTCGGCTGCCTCTTTTATACCCCTGTCACACTGACGTCAGGGAAGAAGCAACGACAACCGACGCCGGACCAAGACTTTGGGATTCGGCCGACTGCGGGACCGCCTGACGGCAGGATAACCCAAGTGCGATGACTGCAGCAATATAACACGATGAACATCCAGGACCGCAACAGTGAATACACTTGAACATCTACATTAATGGTAACTGTACACAACTGTACTATATTCTTCGTGTTTCACTGTTGCAGTCATCACCTGTGGGAGGACTGCCAAAGCTGAGGAGAGGGGTGGTAGAATTTGTAAGAGACCTAGGGATGGGTCAGCATGCCCTGCAGGACTGCAGAGACAAACCCTGTCCTAGGCTTAGAAAATAGGGATAGGTGGCAATGCTTGGTAAAGGTATGGACAGAGGTCCAGGTGGCCGCTTCCAGGATGTCCCCGGTGGGAACGTCTCTGAGGAATGCTGTGGAAGTGGAGGCTGCCCTAGTGGAATTGGTTCTTATAGACTTGCAACAGGTTTCTCATGCAAACTGTATCAGAAATGGATACAGTGTGATATCCATTTGGAAATGGTTTGGAGATGGGCTTCCCCTCTGCCCCTGGGGCACAGCTGACCAGTAGTTGGTATGTTATCCTAAAGGGTTTAGAACGGTCCAGATAGTATATGAGCTGTCTGTGCACGTCCAGAGTGCAGAATTCTTTCCCCCCTTGTTTTGAGGATTAGGAAAGAAGGTGCGTAGATGTATGGCCTGGTTGAGAGAGTTACATTAGACACCACCTTGGGCATAAAGGAGCGATTAAGTCCTCATGGAGACCCTGTCTGCAAGGAAGATGATGAAGGGCTCAATGGCCACCAGTGCCTGAAATTCTGAAACCCTTCTAGCTAAGGTGATAGCTAGGAGAAAAGCAGTCCTCCAGGAGAAGAATTTTAGTTCTGCTGAAACAGCAGGTTCGAAGGGTGGTAAAGTTATTTTTTCCAAAACATAATTCAGGTCCCAGGCTGGAGTGGGTACCCTTCTGGGAAGTCTAATATTAGAAACCTGAGGAATTGTTTAATCAAAGGATGGGAAAACAGAGACTGTTCTGTATCAAAATGAGTTGAAAAGGCTGATGGTGGATTTTAACACAGAAGGAAAGGCCACTATTAAGTAGCTCCTCTAGGTAGTCCAGGATAAGAGGGATGGAAGGTTGTGAGGTATTGCCCCCTCTGGACTGGCTCCAGGAGCAGAATAATTTCCATTTTCCTGCATAAGAATTTCTGGTGCTGGGTCTTCTGGCCTCTGTGATAATGTCTAGGACCAGTTTTCTTAACAGGGGTCGCTTGTTTGCCTTTGGAGTATTAGCCATGCTGATAGCTTGACAGTCAGCAAGTCTGGTTGCAGCACCCCTCAAGTTAAGAGGTCTGAGATCAGGGGGAGCTGCCTGGGAGGCTGTAAGGTCAGGCTGCACAATAAAGGGTACCAATGCTGTCTGGGCCAATCTGGAGCAATGAAGATGACCTTTGGTCTCTCCTCCCTTATTTTTATCAGTACCTTGGGGATAAGACGCAGAGGATGGAATGCGTACACAAAGAGGGTGTTCCAAGGGAAGGTCAAGGCATCCACCTTCCATGCTAGGTGGTGATACTCCCTGGTACAGAATTTTTTCAGCCGATGGTTGGGATGCAAAGCAAAGAGATCCACCTCCGGAGTGCCCCACTCCTGAGTGATTTGTAAAAAGACTTCTCTGTGGAGCCACCATTCGTGGGGTTCCAGTAAGTTTCTGCTTAAATGGTCTGCCAGGGTGTTGTTTATCCTTGGTAGGTATTGTGCTATCAGGTGCAGTCCCATGGAAGAGGCTGCCAGCCAGAGGTTCATGGCTAGCCTGCACAGAGAGTAAGACTGGGTCCCTCCCAGTTTGTTGATGTACTACATTACTGTGGTGTTGTCTGTTTTGATAAGGAGAACCCCGGTCCTGAGATGGGGTTTGAAGAATGTCAGAGCCTTTTGTACTGCCATCATTTCCTTATGGTTGATGTGTAAGGGAAGGTGCTGGGCGTTCCAAAGACCTTGTGTGCACCTGCCTTCTAGGTGAGCGCCCCAAGCTAGGTCTGAGGTGGTCAGTGGTAATGGTCTGTCTGGCTGTTGGGCGGAGGGAGAAGGGAAGACTATCAGGGGACAAGCCCCTGCCCACCAGAAACTCGGCCCTTATGCAGCAGATCAGAGGTAGAGGGATGTCTAGAAGCCGAGAGTGCTGACATCAAAGGTTCTTTAGATACCACTGAATTTTTCTTATGTGAAGCCTGGCCAGAGAAATTAAAAGGATGCAAGATGCCATGTACCCAAAGGCTAGCAGGAACTTCCTCACAGTGAGGTGACTTCCGGAAGCCAGCTGGGTAAAAATAGAGAGACAGGAAGCTCTGTTTTTCTGGGGAAAGGAAGGCCATTTGGGATGCTGTGTCCAGCAGAGCCCCCAAGAAAATGATCTTCCTGGAGGGCGTTTGCCTTCATTTCCTCTCGTTTATGGTGTACCCTAAGGAGGTTAGGAGGGTTTTGACAAAGAGAAGGTTCTTGAGGAGCTTTTCTTTGCAATCTGCCTGAATGAGGCAGTCATCCAAACAAGCGTAAATAAGTGTAAATTTTTCTATCTGCAAAAGGCTATGACCGGGGCTAAGCATTTGGTGAATACCCTGGGAGCAGTAGATAAGCCAAAGGGTAGCACAGAGAACTGAACGTGTTGTAAGCCTGGTCTGAAGCGAAATTTCCTGCAGAATTCCCTTATGGGGATGAGGAGGTGGGCATCTTTTAGATCTAGGGTAACTAACCTGGCATTTTTTGTCAGCATAGGTAGCAGCTGCTGCAAAGCTAGCATTTTGAATTTGGGGACCAACAGGAAGGTGTTCAGAATGGATAGATCTAGGATGGGGCCCCAAGTTCCCTCTTTTCTGGGAACAAGGAATAGTCTGGAAGAAAACCCTTTGTCCGTTTGGTCTGAGGGGGCAGGTTCTACTGCCCCTTGGATATTAGGGTTTGGACTTGTTTTAATGCCTCTACCCACTGATTTGGAGGTAAGTCTGGATACCCTCTTGGAATTGGGAGTTCATTGAAGAGAATTTGTATCCTTGAGAAATGATCTTTAATACCCATTGGTCCTTTGTTACAGAAAGACAATTCTCTTTGTAGAGGGAGAGCCTTCCTCCTAGTTTTTGGTGAGCAAAAAGAGGACAGAGGGGGAAGAGGGAGCCATTGAGAGTTTTTGCCATAGAGATATGGCTTAGAACTCCCTGCCTTTGGAGTGGAAGTAGTCCACTGTTTGGTTCTCAACTGTCCCTAGGATAGGAGTCTGGGTGATCCGTCCTTGCGGGGCTTACCTTGACCCTGTCTGCTAGGTGCAGGAAAGGACCAATGTTTTGAAGGAAGATTCCTGCTGAACCTAGGAGGTTGTACCTGAAGGAAATCTTTTACTGTTTGCATAGATTTTGCTTTGTCTTCCAGCTTAAGCACCTCTTCTACTTTTAGTCCAAACAAGCAGACCTTATCCAAGGGTGCATCAATTAATTTAGATGGGACATGATCAGGGAGAGGTTGTTCCTTCAACCATGCATGTCTCTTAATGACAGATCCTGACACTGCTGCCCTGCTTGAGGCTTCTAGGGTGTCATATTCACAGTATAAAGAGTATTTGGCCACTTGACAAGTAGAGTGTAGTAAATCTGCTAACTTTAGAATTGGCACAGTCAGGAAAGGTTTAAATATTTTGTTTTAACAGTTCCAAAGTGTGCTGCTGATATTTTAACATGTGGAACTGGCAGTTGAGTGCTCCGATAGCTAAGGTTGCAGAGGTGTACACTTTTTTACCCCATCTGTCTAGAGCTCTGGAGTCTTTGTCAGAAGGAATAGGATTCTTTGCAGAACTAGCCTTAGCTCCTTTTGGTCCCTGTGTAATGACCTTGGGGTCTGCAGCAGGATTTCTGTACAGGTATTTGTGAGAATCCGATACCCTAATACCAGTCAGGTTTTCTAGGAGCAGGTGGGAGGCCATCAGGATTTAAGGTGGATTCCTGGAAGACATTATCTACCACCATTAAGATGGGGGGTGGCCAAGGGTCTGTGCTGGGGGCAGGTCTAGAAACTCAGTCTTTTCTTAGACTGAGGGAAGTCCTGGGATTCCCAGTGGAAATGTTCCTTGAGGGTATGAAGGGTTTCCCCAAAAGAAAGGTCTTCTGGTGGGGAGGCAGAAGGGATAGATTCCTCATCATCTGAATTCTCATAAGTAGTAAGGGGTAGTTGTTACTCTTCCAAATCTGAATAATCAGACTTCTCAGAATCCTGTTCTGTCAGTAATTCAGGGGAAGGGTCCCTTTTCCTTTTAGAAGGTGCTGCCTGACTACCCCTGATAAGGATAATAAGATCCTCCATTTTAAGCATTAGAGCTAGGGGTGGTATAACAGGAATAAAATGATGGCTAGAGGTATTTTTCCTAGGAGTGGCCTTGCCTCTCAGCTTAAGAGTATCCATCGGTCTGAGAAAAACTGTAGTCAGAGGAGATTGTCGTTTTTTGTCTCATCTCTGCAGTGTGAAAAACCTCCTCGGAAGCCGGTGCCTGTGTCGCAGCTCCAGACCCAACCAAAGCAAAGCAGAGACAACCAAAGGCTCGGAAGACTAAGAAGATTTCCACGGAATACCGAACTCCGAAAGGGTCTCAGGAGAGGCCTGCAAAGGTATCAAATCGGGCATCAAGGGCTGTGAAGGCACCTCACTGAATTCCGGAGAACTGACGACCTGCTTAGCGGTAGTCTCGTCAGAAGGCTTGGCCTTGTGTAGTCTGTGTCTAGCTTTATCCTTACGTTTTTTCGGAATGTCTATGGTTTGTTGGCTGACTGACACCATTTCGGAATGCGAACACTGAAGACGAAAATACCTGGCTACAAAGATAGCTCTACGACGAATGCTTCTCGCATTAAAGAGGGCACAGAACCGGCAATGTGGGACGTCATGGTCTGGGCCTAAATAAGTGATGCAGTATGAATGAGGTCTGTTTTCTACAAGCGAGACAATTGTTAACCATTTCGGACATCGGTTAGTACAAGAAAAAAGGATCCCCAATGGGGTACTTAGCTTTAGACGTTTTCAGCTGTAATTCAAACTCTGGCATCGACCGACCTGCTCACTTGTGAACTGCTTCTGCTACGGGCTCCACGGCAAGAAAGGCTGATGTAATGGCGTTGGCTGCCTTCCTTTATTGCACTGACTACCTGACATCATCCAGCAAGTGACAACAGCCGATACAGAAAAACATAGACTCTGGTATTCGGGCCGGCCGAGGGCTACCACAGCAGGGATAACCCACAGGTGATGACTGCAACAGTGAAACACAAAGAACAACAACAACTAGCCACAACAAACACACTAACCAGTGGCTAAGGCAAACTCTTACAGACTTTACACAGTTTTGTTCTTTTTGTGGTTTGGGAAATGGTGCAACCACTAAAACAGATTTACTGCGCTATCAGCAAGCCAGAACAGAATCCGGAATGGAGGTAGTGGTGCCTTTATGAGATGGTAAGTGATTTTGAGGTAACAAGGAGCACGCTCTCCTGCCCAAGCACATTAAACGTAAGTAAAAGAAAAAACATTTTTGTAAAAAAATACTTTTCCTGACAAAATGTTTACTCACGTACCAACATGACAATTCCCTTCAAATGAAAATGACAATCTCCGTTTCTCAAGTAACCGTTTCTGAAAGAAAAAACAAATCTTCATAAAACAAAAATTACCATTAGGAAGCTTTCCTCAACAGGGACTTGCCTACCCAGTTCTTGAAGGGTTGTTAATCAACTGACAGAATCACATGGCCAGCCAAAGAAATGCTTACATCAGAGGTAAAAACAGCACTGAAGTTTTTTGGTGTATCGTCTTTTATAAGCAGCTCCTCGAGATCACCCAAAGCTCCAAGGAAGCTGACCAGGGCAGTGACAAGACCTAAATAGCATAGGCTACTGCAACAGTGAGTCATGCACTGAACATCAAAGATAGCCATAAATCACACAGAGGCCAAATACAGTGTACTCCCCTCAACTTTCTGCTCAAAGATAATGCAATATTCATGAAGGGGGCCATGCAAAAATGCACATTCACAGGGTGAGAGAGAATACAACAGAATCAAAACGTATTCTTTTTATCCCAAGAATATTAACTCACATTCTGTACATTTACCAAACGTGCTTATTACGTCAAGCTTACATGGGAGATCAGAAATTCACCCCGGGGATCACGTCAGTCGCCCTGCTAGACTGGGGTCCAGGGAAGTAAATACTGTGGGAAGAAACAGCCAGGGACTTGTTATGGCTAGGCTTGTATAGGCCCTAGGGAAGATAGCCTAGTAGCAACCTATGAACATCAGCAAGGACATGTATGCACATTTCCAGACAGCTTCAAACAGCTTGGTGTCCACAGTGCACATGTGAAGCAGATTCCTGCACTTTGTGAGCATTCTCAAGACACTGATTCATTATGGGTTTGTTGGTTGCTGCATTCCTGCATTTTATTTTCTACAAGAGAGTTGATTTTACATTAAGAAGGCTGCTCTCTAACGGCAGTGGACAGTAGCCTGATCTCATTCTGAGCTTGGGAATCACTGAAATCAGCTTTAAGGTCAAGGGCCTCTGGCTGACCAAGTTTGCAGGTGACTGCAAACTAGCTTTGGTCATCAAATCCACAAAAGACACAAACATTCTTTAAGATGGCCCGACAGACAAACAGTGCCAGAGCCACATTTTAAAACTCAATGCAAAGAAATGCACAACAGTATACTTTGGCAAGGCAGCCAGCCCTGGAAATTACCACAATGACATTACACCCCTAACAGTAGACAGAATAGTAGTCAGGGATAGGTTCAGTTCAACTTTATATGTTTTACATGTCTGCAGCATCTCTTATAAAAAAAAAGTGCAGGCATGCATATCTTCCACACTTCTCACAACCACCACCACCTTATTATACAATAAGCCCACAAATCAACATAGAAAAACATCGCCCGCCAATCAATACCAACTAAAAATAATACAAGTGAACAAGTACAATAATCATACTAACAAACAAATCATCATAAGTTTGACATCTCTCAACTACATACAGTAGAGAGTCAATTGTACAAACATCTATTATCTGAAATGTCAGTTAAACAAACACAGTCTTCCAAAGTTTTTGGGTAAGAAAATCATAAAGTCTGAAATTCACTTGTGCGTGTTTTTTGAGCTTGTAGCCCACTCGTGTGTGAAAAATATTCCTTATTTTTATTTATTTAACATTTGTTAACTGGGAATGTCCAACCTGGAACAAAGCCAATTTTCAGCAGAGGCCCAGGGAGAAAGGCTCCACTGGAATTTCTAAATGGCTGGAAAGTACATTCCCTGCATGCAAAAAAACAAGATTTCAGAAATTTTTTAATCCTGTTCAATTTATGTTCGATTATCTGAACAGTTTGGTTATCCGAACTACCCTTGGTCCCAATTAGTTCAGATAATTGACTTTCTGCTGTAGTAAAATAACTTAAAATATGCTGAAAACACCATCTTTTACTCATAATGCATCTGCTACGTGGTCTGAAACTGTCAGAATGACATGCAACATACAAAACAGTTGGGACCACAAGACGTATGCTTAGAGTTGCAATGCAGAAAATCAACAGTTCATCATATTAAACCTAAATAAGCACATCATTTGAACACCATCACAGAAGAGTTGACCTAGCCCCAGCCTTAGGCCTATCTGGTCTAAGAGGATGACAATCCCTCAGTGGGCTTCACGTAAGGCATAATGAACCAATCATAGCCTAATGAGGCTCAGAGATTAACCCGTGTGTGTGCATCTATATACTATACACACACACACATATATATATATATATATATCTCAATCGCGCACACACAATTTTCTTGACTAAAAGTGAATCATCATCAATAGAAGCAGATTGACTCAAAAGTACTGCAGGGATACCATAGCTTCAGAGTCGCATAGAAAATAGAGGTGGGAAAAGCAAAACCTTAAATTAGATGACTGGAAAGGATTGAGAAGAATTTTTTTTCCAGTCCGGGGGGGGGAGGGATTACAAAAAGATAAACTGTGTGGGTTATGCATGTTCTCCCTATATGTGTATGGTATTCCTTATAATTTTCTGATTTCTTCATACCTGTACTGCTTACCTACTTGAATAAAATTATCCCCACATATAATTTTTACTTTGCTCTTGTGACGTGGGCTACAGCTGAAAATGATCTGCAAGCATTAAACCGCTTAACCAGTTTAAAATAAATTAATAAAAACAAAATTTTATAAATAGTCAAGTATGTAGGTTTATACGCAATGCTGTTTCCATGGGGAAGATTGAGTGCACAGCTGAATATTTTCAAGAAGTTCCAGTTACTTGGGATTTTGGAACATAGGTGGTCAGTGACCTGTCTTTTGACCAACACGTGTCTACTGTTTTAAGAAAGTCCTTCTATACTGCACAGCTGCTAAACAAAGGGATTGTGTCTAGATCTAGGGATGTCATTGTCCCCTTTTCATCCATTAGGCCAGTCATTGAATATAATGCCCCCTTTGGCATGTATCTGTCCAGACAGATGCAAAGAAAGTACAGCTGTGTACGCTTACCATAAATGTAGATGTTAGAGTGTATTCACTGTTGCAGTCATTACATTTGGGTTATCTGCTTGCAGGTAGCCCGCAGCCGGCCTCATTAACAAAGTCTTGGGTCCTGCGTCCTGCGTTGGTTGCTGTCCCTTCTTCCATGACATCAGGTCGTCATGGGTATAAAACATGCAGCCGACGCCATTACATCAGTTTTTCTTGCCCCAGATGTCAGGTGCCCCCATAATGGGAAGCAATTAAATATAAAAGTACAATGATATACCTCCAACAAAAAAAGCAAATACACCAAAAAGGCTTTTAAGCATAGTAAAGGAAAGTAGAGGTACAGCCAAAAGAAGTTAGAGGGCTGGAGGGAGGGTTACCAGGACTGCAAAACAGTGAATACATTTGAACATCTACATTTACGTTAAGTGTACACAACTGTACTATGTTCTTCGTGTTGCAGTCATTACATTTGGGTAGATTCCCAAAGCTATGGCTGGGAGGAGGAATTTAGATAGCATTAGGACCAGCTATAAGGACCTGCAAGACTGCAGTGGCAAAGCCAGCTCTGGATTTAGAGAAAATTGGCAATGATAATGCTTGGTGAAAGTATGTACAGAACTCCAGGTAGCAGCTTCCAGGATGTCCCTGGTAGGGACGCCTCTGAGAAAGGCTGCAGAGCTAGATGCAGCCCTGGTGGAGTGAGGTCTGATCCCCTGGGGGATAGGCTTTCCATGGTGTTTATAGCAGAAATTATGTTTATAGCAGAAATGAATGCAATGGCCTATCCATTTAGAAATGGTTTGCTTTGAAATAGCCTTCCCCTCTGCCCCTGCAACAAATGCCACCAGCAGTTGTTCAGATTTCCTTTGAGGTTTAGTCCTGTCCAAGTAGAATCTAAGTTGTCTGTGCACATCTAAGGAATGCAGTATCCATTCCCCTTTGTTCTGTGGATTGGGAAAGAAGGTTGCCAAACGAATGGACTGATTTAAGAGCCACACTGGATACCACCTTGGGCATGAAGGATGGATTGGTTCTGAGGGACACCCTTGTCTGCATGAAAGATGATGAAATGCTCCACGGCCATAAGGACCTGCAATTCAGATACCCTTCTAGCTGAAGTGATTGCTAAAAGGAAAGCTGTTTTCCAAGAAAGAGATTTTAAATCTGTAGTAGCAGCTGGCTCGAAAGGAGGTAGAGTGAGTTTCTCCAAAACAAAGTTAAGGTCCCAGGCTGGGGTTGGAGGTCTCCTGGGTGGTCTCAAAGTTTTGGCCCCTCTGAGGAACTGCTTGAGCAGTGGATGAGAGAAGAGGGGAGGTTCTGTGTTATAATGAGCTGAAATGGCTGAGGTGTGGATTTTAATGGAGGAAAAAAACAGGCCCTTGTGAAGCATCTCAGTTAAGTATTGTAAAATCTGACGTAAATTGGGCGCTGCTGTGCTCATCCCTTGAGATTGGTTCCAAGGACAGAATCTTTTCCATTTTTCAGGATAAGATTTTCTAGTACTAGGCCTCCTTGCCTCTAAAATAATATCCATCACAGGTTTACTGAGGGATGGCAAAGGAGAGATTATGTAATTAGCCAGGCTGCAAGGTTCAGTGCTAGAAGCTGAGGGTGCAGAATCTGTTTCTCCTGCTGAGACAACAGGGAAGGAGTCTGAGGTGATGCCATGGGGATAACCATAACACACTGCGCAGGAGGGGGTACCAGTGTTGGCGCGGACAGTCTGGAGCAATCAAAATGATCCTTGGTTTGTCCCGTTTGATTTTTAGTAGTACTTTGGAGAGCAGAGGGGGGAAGGCACAGAGCATCCACTTTCCAAGCTTGTTTGTGAGGAGTCCTTCTGCAAAATTTGTCCAATTGGTAGTTCTGGGGAGAGGCAAACAGGTCTATATCTGGGCTCCCCCATTTGCTTGTCGACATGTTGAAAATCCTTGGTTCCAGTTTCCACTTGTGTGGGTCCATGAGGTTTCTGCTTAGTCTGTCTGCCAGTGTATTTAATTTTCCTGGCAGGAATTGAGCTTGTAGGTGCACTTTGGAGCTCAAGGCTGTGTTCCACAAGGTCATGGCTAGTCTGCAGAGGGGGATAAGAATGTGTACCCCCCTGCTTGTTTATGTACCATATAACAATGGTGTTGTCTGTCTTTACCATTAGTTGTCCTGGAAGAATGTGGTCCTTGAAGGCTGTCAGAGCATTCTGTACAGCTAACATTTTTTTTGATTGATATGCAGGTGCATTTGACTTTGGTTCCATTTGCCCTGAATGCACTTCCCTGCCAGTTGAGCCCCCCATGTATAGTCTGAGGAGTCTGTTAGGGTTTGGGCGGCAGGGGGTGGTGTGAAAGGTAGTCCTTTGTTTTGGTGGCAGGCCTCTGCCCACCAAAGGAACTCTAGATGTAGGCAAGGTATGACAGGAATCATTGCTTCTAGATCTTGAGAATGTTGACACCATAGGCTTTTTAGATACAACTGTAGTTTCCTCATATGCAGTCTTGTATATGGAATTAGAAGAATGCAGGAGGCCATGAACCCAAAGGCTTGCAGTATTTGTCTTGCAGATAGCAGGGTTTTTGTGGCCACTTCCTTGAAGTAGTTTGTCAAATGAATTTGTTTCTCTGGCGTGAGGCAAGCCATCTGGGAAGTTGTATTCAAGCCTGCTCCCAGGAATGTAATTGGTTGACAGGGTACCAGGTGTGATTTCTTTTCGTTTATGGTGTACCCCAGACAAGTCAGAACCCTTTGTACAAAGGCCAGATGAGTCAAAAGTATAGCCTGGCTTTCTGCCTGAATTTGACAATCGTCCAGGTATGGATATATCTGAATATTTCTTTGCCTGAAAAATGCAATAACTGGAGCTAGGCACTTTGCGAATACCCTGGGTGCAGTAGATAAGCCAAAGGGCAGTGCAGAGAAATAATGGTGCGTGTAGCCTGCTTTGAAGCGTAGGTATCTTCTGCAAGATCCCCTGATTGGGATGTGCATGTATGCTTCTTTTAAATCTAGTGCTGCCAACCAGGCATCTTTGCCTAGCATAGGAAGTACTTGGTGAAGAGTCAGCATCTTGAATTTTGGAATCTCCAAAAAGGTGTTTATTGCAGACAGGACCAGGATAGGACGCCATAAATGGTCTTTTCTTGGTACCAGAAAAAGTCTCGAGTAGAAACCTTGTCCCTTTTCCTCTTCTGGTACCAGTTGAATAGCCCCCATGCTTAAGAGAGAAAGTACTTGTTTTTGGGCCTCTGCCCACTGACTGGGGGGTAGGTCCAGCCACCCGCTTAGTGTTGGCAACGTGTGGAAGTGAAATCTGTATCCCTGGGACACTATATTTAAAACCCATTTGTCCTGGGTAATGAATTCCCAATTATTTGCATAAAGAGCAATATTTCCCCCCAAAGGGGCAGTCAGTTGATAGTGCTTGGAAATTTTAAAAGGAAGTAACCGAGACAGTTTACCATAGGGGGGAGTCTTATTACTCCCAGATTTGGAAGTGGAGGCTCCCAACTGCTTAGTCCTGTGTGTCCCCTGGGACTGAAAGCTGGGTTTTTTTCTGTGTCTGGGTTTGGCTTGAGAAGACCTGGAAGGGGCTGGAAAGGACCAATTCTTAGAGGGCCAGTGCCTACTAAATCTAGGAGGCTGAACTTGTATGAAATCTTTAACAGTTTGTATAGATTTAGCTTTATCTTCCATCTTTTTAAGAACTTCCTCAGCCTTGTTGCCAAACAGGCAGTCTTGATTTAAGGGAGCATCCAACAATTTAGCTTTAACATGATCAGGCAAAGACTGCTCCTTAAGCCAAGCATTAGTTCTGAGCACAGACCCAGCCTCTAATGAATTAAAACCACATTGCAAAGTATGTTTTCAAACTTGTTCAGCAGAATGCATTAAATCATGCAATTCTTTATTTTCCCACACAGTCAGGAATCAACATTTTCTGTTTAAGCAGTCCAATACCATGTTGCTGATACTTTAACATACGAAACTGGCAGTTTAAAGCCCTAATAGCCAAGGTTGCAGAAGTGTAAACCTTCTTACCCCATCTATCCAGTGCCCAGGAGTCTCTATCAGAAGTGGTAGGATTTTTAGCAGTAGAAGCCTTAATGCCCTTGGGCCCCTGTGAAATAGTCTCTGGATCTGCAATAAGATTAAAAAAAAAAAAAAAACTTGTGGGACACAGGGACCCTGTAATATCTGTAAGGTTTTCTGGGAGCAGAGGCAAGGAATCAGGGGCCAAACTAGATTCCGAAAAAGCATCAACAATGTCTAGTACAGAATGAACAGCTTAAAGGCCTATGCTGAGGTATGAGAAGGAAATCCCTAAGCCTCTTTTTTGAATCAGAAAAATCCTGGCATTCCCAGTGGAAATCCTCCCTTAGAGTATGTAAGGTTTCCCCAAAAGAAAACCCCTCAGGAGGGGAAGCAGAGGGAATGGAGTCCTCTGCATCCGAATCTTCATAAGTAGATAAGGGCAAATTCAGATCATCAGAAGAATCAGAAAAAAACAGAATCCTGGTCAGAAGATTCATAATCAACTTCAGTCCTAGGCCTCTTGGAAGGGGGGTGGGGTTGGCTACCCCTGATTAGAGTTATTAGATCTTCAGCCATTCTGATCATTTGTTTTTTAGGCATAGAGGCCTGAGCATGTGGCCTGGGCATCTTTTTTTAGGCATGGCTCATGATTTAGGCCTAAGTAAAGGAGGAGGCATCGGTTTAATATGCAAGTCCATAGGCCTGAAATACACCCTCAGAAGCTGGTGCCTGCACAGCGGCTCTGGACCATTCCAAGGTAGAGACATCCGCAGGTTCCACAGTTGAAGCATCTCGCGGCATACCGGACTCCGAATGGGCCTCAGTAGAGGCCTGCGAATCAGAAGTAGCGGGTATCAGGGGCTGTGAAAGCACCTCACCGAGTACTGGCGAACTGGTGACTGGCTTAGAAGCATCGTCGGCAGTTTTTGATCTCGGCTTCCTATCTCTGTCTTTATCTTTGCATTTTTTCAGAATCCCGGTAGTCGGATGACTAACAAACGACATTTCTGGATAATTAAACCGAGAACCGAAATATTTACAGGCGGAAATATACCAACGACAGACAGTGCGCTGATTAAATAAAGCACAAAACTGACAGCAAGGTACGTCGTGGTCAGGGCCTAGGCAAGGAATACAGTACAAATGAAAATCTTTATGAGGTATTTGCTTTCCACAAGTAATGCAATTATTAACTTTTACTGGCATTGGTAAGAAGCAAGAAAAAGTTTACCCAACGGGGTACTTGGCTTTAGTTGAAGACTTCGGTTCTGAAACTCAAAAACAAAAATTTCAGGAGTCGGCTGACCGGCACTTGCGAAATGCTTCGGCTTGGGGCACCGCACGGCAAGAAAGACTGGTGTGATGGCGTTGGCTGCATGTTTTATACCCCTGATGACCTAACGTCATGGAAGAAGGGACAGCAACCGACGCAGGATCCAAGACTTTGTTAATCAGGCTGACTGAGGGCTACCTGCAAGCAAATAACCCAAATGTAATTCTGCAACAGTGAAACACGAACAACATCTGGAATCCCCACAGAGATAACTTACTAAAAGGATACAAGGCCTAAACATGTCCTACATAGACTGATTTAAGAGCCCTATCAGCAGACAGCTAGGAGGCAAGCTACATCTGGCATACAAGGCATACTCCGACCCATTACTGATGGATTTACTGCACATCACCAAGTCAAATGGCAACAGAAATACTCAGTCTAGGGATCTAAAAATCTTCTGCAACACCAACACAATTGTTTGGAGGGACAGGTATATCTCAAGAAGGGATACTGGTGCTGTGGAACACTTCCCATCCACAGCAACATAATCCCTGTCCATATTTAAGCACAACTTAGATCTATGAATGGGAAACAGAAAATTTATCCTGGGACTGCCTCCTTAACTAATAATGGACAGAGGCAGCTCCTAAAATGATTTATTCCATGCATGGGTCTCCTCAAATTATCTGTGGTTCATACCTCTCAGCTGTACAGAATTTTGCAGAATATCCAGGTTTTTGCCTCATATTTTTGGACCATCTTCTCAGAATTGTGGTTTTCTGGTAAATCAATGAGGACTGAAGTCAGAAAATTACTTATTTACCGGGAAATTCTGACTGGACGCAGGTACTTTTTCAGGGGATGCCCGGGGAGAAAAGCTCCACATCATGTACATGACAGAGATACAAAGCAGCAGCAAATAATGACAGACATTTGAGTTTCAGACTTCATACCCTTCAGAAAATGTATGCCAATGTAAAACCTGTTACTCTCTCAACTTTCAAAGTTTGCAAGAGCAATATTTAAGAAGTGTCCCTATTTTTGGGCCTTTGTCCCCCCTTATTTATAGCTCTGTCCAGATTTCTTGCTCTAAGACATTGAGAGGTGTGGGCATGATCCCAGTTATTCTCATTAGGGGGTAAATACAATTATCAACCATGGGATGAGCAAGGCCAATCTAAAAGCAAATGGGATAGGTTACTTCGAACATAGAAAAGGAAAGTACAGTTGTGTACCTACCATAAATGTAGATGTTTGTGTGTATTCACTGTTGCAGTCATTACTCTTGGGTTATCCTGCTGGCAGGCTACTCGCAGTCGGCCCGAATTCCAAAGTCTAGGTCCGGCGTCTGTTGCTGTCGCCTCCTCCCTGATGTCAGTGCGCCAGGGGTATAAAAGATGCAGCAGACGCCATTTTCTTCAGTTTTTCTTGCCCCAGATGTCAGGTGCCCCCAAATAGGAAGACTGAAAGGTATGCCAATAAAGCATGCATGCACAAAAATAAACATTCCCTTCATCTATAAGAAAATACACCACATAGGTTGTATAGAGTAGAAAAGTACAGATACGTCCCAGCAAAGAAAAGGGGGATGGTGGGTGGGTAACCTGGACTGCAACAGTGAATACACTCGAACATCTACATTTATGGTAGGTACACAACTGTACTACGTTCATCGTGTTTCACTGTTGCAGTCATTACTCTTGGGTAGAATCCCAAAGCTGAGGATGGGTGGCTGCACTAAATAGGATTAGGAGAGGCTATGAGGCCCTGCAGAACTGCAGTGGCGAAGCCTGCTCTAGATTTAGAGTAAAGACGTAAGTGGTAGTGCTTTGTAAAGGTGTGCACTGAACTCCAATTTGCAGCCTCTAAGATGTCTTTGGTTGGTACTTCTCTGAGGAAAGCTACTGAAGTGGCTGCTGCTCTGGTAGAATGAGGCCTAATGTCCTTAGGCACGGATTTGCCATGCTGAGAATAGCAGAAAAGTAGTTTTGTACCTACCATAAATGTAGATGTTTGAGTGTAAACACTGCTGCAGTCATTACACTTGGGTTATCCTGCCGTCAAGCGGTTCCCCAGTCGGCCCTAGTTCCAAAGTCTTGGTCCAGCATCTGTTGCTGTCGCCTCCTCCCTGACGTCAGTGCGACAGGGGTATACAAGATGCAGCCGACGCCATTTTCTTCAGTTTTTCTTGCCCCAGATGTCAGGTGCCCCCAAATAGGTAGGCAATTGAAAATGCTAGTAAAGTATACATAAGAAAAGCAAACAACAATTTTCAGTTACCAGCAAATACTCCCCATAGGTAGTAAAGGGTAGAAGACATAGGTACGTACCAGCAAGTAAGAGGGGAAGGAGGGAGGGTAACCTGGACTGCAGCAGTGTTTACACTCTAACATCTACATTTATGGTAGGTACAAAACTGTACTATGTTCATTGTGTTACACTGTTGCAGTCATTACACTTGGGTGGAATCCCAAAGCTGAGGTAGGCTGGCTGGTTCTATAAGGCATTAGGGGTGGCTATAAGGCCCTGCAGCACAGCAGTGGTGAAGCCAGCTCTGGATTTGGAGTATAAAGGCAAATGGTAATGCTTGGTGAAGGTATGCACAGAACTCCATTTTGCTGCTTCCAAAATATCCTTGGTAAGTACTCCTCTGAGGTAGGCAGTTGAAGTGGCTGTTGCCCTGGTGGAGTGGGATCTAATGCTGCTAGGTACAGGTTTCCCATGGTGTGTATAGCAGAAACGTATACAATGTCCTATCCATTTAGAAATGGTACGTTTTGAAATGGCTTTTCCCTGTGCTCCTGCAGCATATGCTACCAATAATTGCTCAGATTTTCTGAAATCTTTGGTTTTGCCCAAGTAGAAGCGTAACTGCCTGTGAATGTCCAAAGAATACAGTAGTCTCTCCCCTTTATTCTGTGGTTTTGGATAAAAAGTTGGCAAGTGAATTATTTGGTTTAGAGCCACACTTGATACCACCTTTGGCATAAACATAGGGTTAGTTCTTAAAGACGCCCTGTCCTGGTGGAAAATGAGGAAAGCTTCCACTGCCATTAGTGCCTTTAATTCTGAAACTCTTCGTGCTGATGTTATTGCCAGTAGCAGAGCAGTTTTCCAAGAGATATAGGTTCATAGGTTCATACTAGGCTATCTGCCCTAGGGCATTTATAAGCCTAGCCAGAATGTGTTTGGCTTTCGCCACCCATTTTAAATTTATTTTGCTATGCCCTTTTTCGAGGTTAGTATACTGTGCCTCTGTCTAACAGTGACACAGAAGTCATACCCGGGGTAAACCTACGATCTCCCATCCGCTCATCAAGATTCCTCTTGAAGAGAGTCAATGAGGGACTCTGCCTAACCTGGACTGGGATTTTATTCCAGAGTGAAGGGAGCCTCTGGGTTATGAATCTGTCCCTCCAGCATGTCCTATTTATTTCAGTGCTGAGGTTCAAGTCTCTCGCCGTAGCTTCGATGGGATTTGGATTTTCTGAGGTGCAGCATGTCCATTAATTCCGGTTGGACATGGCTTTATCGTCAGGCACAGATCGCCTCTGAACAGGCGGTATGCCACTGAGTAGAGCTGGAGTTTCTTTAACCGGGCAGCATATGGCATCTGTTTGAGCCCTTTGATCCTCTTGGTGAGGTACTTTTGGGATCTTTCCAGTTGCTGCAGGTGTCTGGTAAGGTACATCCCAAAAGGGGCATTGTACTCAATTATGGGCCTGATGAGGGATGAGTAAAGAGGCACGATGACGTCCCCTGATCTAGATGTGAATCCCTTCATGATTAGGTGGGCTATATAAAATGTTTTTCTAACCACTTTGGCCACGTGGTTGTCAAATGATAGATTGCTATCAACTTGGGTCACCAGGTCCCTAATTACTTCTTCTGTACTTAATGGATTACCACCTATGTGGTAATTTGTGGGCACTTTGTTTTTGCCAAAGGGGATGACTATACACTTTTTGGCATTTAGCTTGAGGTCATGCCTCTGGCACCAGTTGTCTGTTTCTATGAGGCCCTTTTGGAGGATGCTTGTGTCGGCTGGAGAGTCGATTAAGGCGCCCAGTTTGCAGTCATCTGCGAACTTGGTCAGCCACAGTCCTTCCGTGTTGGCCTGTACCTCCGAGAAATATATACCGAACAAGACAGGTCCCAGGACTGAGCCTTGTGGGACACCACTTGTAACTGGTTTGGAGTCTGACATGGCTCCAGCAATTCTAACCATGTGGGTTCTGTCCTTGAGCCAGTTTGCAATCCATCTAGTGACATAGGGGTTTATATTTAAGCTGGTGAGCTTATCTATAATGCCCGAGTGGGGTACTGTATCGAAGGCTTTTGCGAGGTCCAGGTAGGCTGTGTGGACCACCTTCCCCTCGTCAATGGCTTTGGAGACTGTTTCAAAGAAATCAACCAGGTTTAAGAGGCAGGATCTGCCCTTAAAGCCGAACTGGGTAGGATCCAGTGTTTGTAGGTCCCCAATATCTTTATTTATGAGGACCATGATGATCCTTTCCATAGCTTTGCAGACCAAGCTAGTCAGGCTTATGGGGCGATAAGTTTCCAGGATCCGTTGAGGCACCACGTTTATGGAGATGGACCACTGTTGCTGTACGCCACTCTTTGGGCACATATCCTGTAGTAAGGCTGAGATTGAACAGTAGTTTTATGTTTGGGTTTAGCTCTTCTTGGAATTCATGTAGGACGCAGCCCGGGACACCGTCTGGTCCTATTGATGCTGTGTTTTTTGCTTTGGAGAGGGCGGCTCTTGCCTGAGCATCTGAGATGTCAGGGGGGCAGCACTCTGCTGGGATAGATATTTGCCCTTTTGGTGGGTGGGTGGGGGGGGGGAGAAGTTTGCGCTGAACCTGTCAGCTAGGATGTTGGCAATGTCTGTGGGTTCGGTGTATTTTTTGTCATTTTGGACTAATTCTGAGTATATCTTGGAATTACCAACCAGGTTCCTAACATAACTAAAGAAAGCCTTGTGATTATCCTTAGTGTCCTGTGCAATTTTTCTCTCGAAGCTGGCCTTAGACAATTTTATGTGTGCCCGTAGTTTTTTGCTAATACTGATCAGTGATGCCTTCCCTTTTTGGGATTTTGCTCTATCATTTAGTAGCTTCCTCCTATTGTATAGTTAGTTTATGGCTGTGGTCCACCAGACAGGACATCTGCCTTTGGAGGATTGGGTCTTGGTTTTATTTGGATTGCATGATCCATGCATTCCTGAAGGTGTTCATAGAATGCGTTTATAAAGGATTCTGCGGTCTGGGCTGTATTTTCCACAGGCCCGGGGGCTTTGAAGGATTCCACCTCAGTTTTGAGGAGTGTGAAATTTGCTTTAGAGAAGTTTTTCACTGTGGTTTTCTGGGCAGGGGGTGGGGTCGGGATGTGAATATCCAGTGAGATTAGTTTATGGTCTGATCTTACCAGTGAGGGATACACTTTTGGTCTGGAGCATAGAGTCCCCATGTTGGTGATGATCAGGTCCAGTATGTTTTCCCCTCTTGTGGGAGTGGTAACAAGTTGTTCCATAGCATTTGAGTTTATAAATTCTAGGAACCTTTGGGCTAGGGTGTTGGAGCTAGAGTAATGCTCCCAGTCTATGTTTGGGTAGTTGAAGTCGCCCAATATAATGGTGTTTGGAGAGACCTTCATATTTTCCAGTGTTCTCAGGAAGGCCGAGTGGGGTTCCTGGGTTTGGGAGGGTGGTCTGTAGCAGGCTATAAACTGGAAGGCAGTTTTACCCACGGTTAGTTGCACATGGATAGTCTCTGATGCTTTGTGCTTTGCCACCAACCTGGACACGTGGGTATCTTTGATGAATATCGATACTCCCCCTCCTTTTGTGGTTCGGTCCAAGTTTTGGGGCCGAAAAGCATGGTATAAGGTATAACCTGGTAGTGCTGGGGTGCTCTCGGGAGCCCTGAACCAGGTTTCTATTACTGCACATATATCGATGTTCTCCATGCTAAGGAGAGTTTGAAAAGCGCATCTTGAGGTTTAGACTTCTGGCGTTGAGTAGCATTACTCTTAGTTTCTTATCCCTTGTGATGCCTATGGAGGTGGGTTTGTCTTTTGAGCCTTGCCTAAAAAAGGCACTATGGGGGTAGCAAGAGCCTTTGCCAATATCCGAAAGCCCAGGGGTGACAGGTGCAAGCCGTCCCTAGCGAAACATCGTGGCTTGTCGAGCATATCATCCCAAGCTGACAGGCATTGGATCCCCTTTGAATGACACCAGTACTTAAGCCAATTGTTGAAATTGATCATCTTGTCTTCATATTGTGGCAACATTCTTGGTGAGAGTAAGATGCTACTCAAGGTCAGGGTCATACCGGCCTGGGCTACATGCTCAGAGCTCCTTTATGTCTCTTTTCATGTAGTCCAGGGAGGTACGTCTCAGGTCATTCACACCAGCATGGACAATGAGTCATATTTGTACTTGCCTTGGAGTGACCTGAGTGCTTGTGTTATGTGGCGGATCCTAGCGCCCGACAGGCTGCTCACCGTGACCCTCTCCTTGTTCAGCCTGGTGAGCGGGACGTCAGTGTGCCTGACGATAGAGTCACCTATTACAAGTGTATCAGGTGTGTTGTTTAGTCTTAAGGGCTGTGACTGTTCGGCACACTGGCTTTGTGAGATATGTGTTGCACGTGTTTTGTTTTGGGGTAGCGGCTGCTTGGGTGTCTGCTTTGGAGGTCTCTGCTGCTTTGGCAGATCTTTATTTAGAGCCTCAGTATGTTTTGTGTGATTATGTGTTTGGTTTGCTGTCGTGGTAGGTCTATGTGAGACTGGAATTGTAGTGAGTGTGGTTTCCTTCTCCTCCTCACTGGTTATGCCAGTACTGAGTTGAGAGAGCTTAGCCTCCAGTTTGGCTATATGGTTGCATCTCTCATATGTGTTGGAATTTGTTGGGAGGAGGAGAGGGTTGTCTGTGTACATGAGGCAGTTGTAACATTGCCTCAAGATTCCCAGATTCACCAGCTGGACCGGAGAGGAGATTGACAACTGACCTTTGGACATGCTAGAATAATATTGGGAATTCCTTAATTGAAAACCAGGGCCAGTGGGGAGTGACGGTGTAGTGCTTTTAATTTTTAGTGCTGACTTGTATAATTGCTTTAGTGAGCAAGTGCCAGGTAACTTAAGTGCAATGTGTTACAGGTAACTTAAATGCAAAAACGACAAAAAGTAACTTTCTTTCAAGTGAAACAAGGAAATAAGTACAGTAAGCAATGCAGATATCACTAGTGATCCACAGAAGCGCTGAGAAGCCGTATTAGGTGGAATTAGCGTTCCAGGGAAATAAGCAAACAAACAACAAGCATATAAACAAAGCTAGATTCAGCAGGCCTGGATCTAGTCTAAGCTACAGCAAACAAGGTGTACCAATTTCAGTAAGATACAGTTCAAATATTCAGGCACTATAAACCTTTAACCAGAAATTCCCAGCTCAGAAGGGCAGAGTCCAGCCTCTTCTCCCACAAGAGTGCAGACCACAAACCTTCTTAATGTAAAACAACTGGTCTGAAGCCCAAGTGCTTAAACCAGAACTAATACACTTTAAGAATAACAGACACTGGGCTCTCAATCAGCAGTTCCCAAGTTAGAAGGATGAAAGCTACCTGTCCTGCCACCACAGTGCATGCCACAAACCTTCCTAATGTAAAACAACTGGTCTGAAGCCCAAGTGCTTAATCCAAAAGACTTAGAATGATAGCTACACTTTAATCAAGTTACTACCAAGCAGTATTAAATACAATCGAATACTTTAGAGAATGCCTGGATTAGTGCTCAAGTTGCACAAACAAAGCTAGATCCAGCAGGCCCGAATCCAGTCTATGCCACAGCAAACAAGGCACACCAACTTCAGTAAGAAGCAGTTCAGATATGCATGCACTACAAGCCTTTAACCAGAAATTCCCAGCTCAGAAGGGCAGAGTCCAGCCTCTCCTCCCACAAGAGTGCAGACCACGAACCCTCAATGTAAAATAACTGGCCTGAAAGCCCAAGTGCTTAAACCAGAATTAATACACTTTTAGAATAACAGACACTGAGCCCTCAATCAGCAGTTCCCAACCTAGAAGGATGTAAGCTACCTGTTCTGCCACTACAGTGCAGACCACAAACCCTCTCAGTGCAAAACAACTGGTCCGAAGCCCAAGTGTTTAAACCAAAAGGCTTAGAATGAGTTACACCAAGCAGTAATAAATACAACTGAGTACTTTTAAGATGATGCAAAAGTAAAAAAAAGTAGGTAGAAACACAAGTACAGTAAAAGCAGATGACATTTTTTCTTTTTTTTTTCCTGAACAAGTGCTGAGATCAAAGAAACAGATTTGAGTGCTGAAACTAGAAAACTGGCTAGTTATAAGAAAAAAAACTAAGCTAGAAGGCTTCCTTCCAACACAGAAGGGCTTGGGGGCTCAGAAGCCTACAAATAGTCTATACCACTTAACAGGAAAGGCAGGAAACGAGCTTATTTTTTTTTTTTTTTTTTTTTTCTGTTTCCCAGATGCTCTCTTTGTACACAGTAGGAGTGCCTGAAATCAGAATATGATCTCACTGCACTCAGTTGAGTGAGCAAATGAGATGGGCCCAGAAGGAGTATCCAAACACAAATTTACAAGAGGGGCGGGCAGTTGCAAGGCCACTAAGATTAACACCAAAACCAAAACAAAAACAGGGAGAGTGGGTGGGACTAACTGAAGAGCAGAGTCAAAACTTCCAGTTCAGTTAATATTCCTTCCACACAGTTAAAATCAATTTAAATACTGTATTTTTTTGGAAAAAAAAAGAGCAGATAAAGGTACTTAAATTCTCTTATACGTCCAGTTGAATACAGCAAGTTCTTATTTTAATTCTGCTGTGTTAGCTGGCTCAAAAGGAGGTAAAGTTAATTTTTCCAAAACAAAGTTGAGGTCCCAAGTTGGAGTAGGTGCTCTACGGGGTGGTCTTATGTTTTTAGCCCCTCTGAGGTACTGTTTGAGCAAAGGATTAGAGAAAATCAGTGGATCCGTGTTGTAATGAGCAGAAATGGCAGAGGCATGGATCTTGATGGATGAAAAGGAGAGGCCCTTGTCCAGCATCTCAGTTAAATATTGTAGAATCTGAGGAATGTTTGGGACAAGAGGGTCAAGGCTGTGAGCCTGGATCCAGGCACAGAATCTCTTCCATCTATCCGAATAGGCTTTCCTGGTACTAGGCCTTCTGGCCTCCAGAATGACATCCATAACAGCTTTGGAGACAGGCATTGCTTGCTTGACTTAAGGAATTTTCCATGCAGCTAGGTTTAAGGTCTTTAGCTGGCTGTGAAATATCTGATTGTTGTGCTGAGTCAGCAAATGAGGGATTTGAGGCAAAATCCAGGGTGGTTCTTGTGCTAAGTTCTTTAAGAGTGGGTACCAGTGCTGGCGTGGCCAGTCTGGTGCAATCAGGATCATATTTGGCTCTTCTTGCCTGGCTTTTACGAGTACCTTTGAAAGAAGAGGTAGAGGTGGGAAAATGTATACTTGCAGGTTTTTCCAGCTGAATGAGAGGGCATCCACTTTCCATGCTTGTGGATGGTAACTCCTTGTGCAGAATTTCTGTAGCTGGCATTTCATTGGGGATGCAAACAGATCTATGTCCGGGCTCCACCATTTTTGTGTGTTATTCTGAATATTTGTGGATTCAATTCCCCATTCGTGGGGATCCATGATGTTTCTGCTTAAGTCGTCTGCCAGTGTGTTTTTCTCTCCTGGCAGGAATTGTGCTTGCAGATGAACTTGGTAGTCTAGAGCTGTGTTCCACAAGGTCATGGCTTGTCTGCAGAGGGGGTAGGAGTGTGTGCCCCCTTGCTTGTTTATGTACCACATAACTGTGGTGTTGTCCGTCTTTAGTAATAGTTGTCCTGGATGCAGCAGGTCCTTGAAAGCTATAAGGGCATTTTGTACAGCTAGCATCTCTTTTTGATTGATGTGAAGATGCCTTTGTTCTGCAGGCCACTCGCCCTGAATACATTTTCCTGCCATGTGTGCTCCCCAGGCGTAATCCGATGCATCTGTTGTCAGCGTTTGCCTGGCTGTGGGTTGAATAAAAGGCTGTCCCTTGTTGAGGTGACAAGCTTGAGCCCACCATCGAAACTCCTGTTGAAGGCAAGGAAATAGTGGTATAACTGTTTCCAAACTTTGACAGTGTTGAGACCATACACTCTTTAGGTACCATTGTAGTTTCCTCGTAGGCAGTCTGGCATATGGAATTAGTAGTATGCAAAATGCCATGTAACCCAAGGCCTGCAGAATTTTTCTTGCAGGGAGTTGAGTCTTTGTTGCCATCAATTGAAAGTATTGAGTCAGTTGTCCTTGCTTGTCTGGCGTGAGATAAGCCATCTGGGCTGCTGTGTTCAAGCTGGCACCCAGGAATATTATCTCTTGTGAGGGCACTAGTATTGATTTCTTTTCGTTTACTGTGTACCCCAGGCAACTTAACTTTTTTACGAACGCCAGATGCTTTAGAAGAATGTCCTTGCTCTCTGCTTGAATCAGGCAGTCGTCCAGGTACGAATAAATTTGAATCCCTGTCTGCAGAATGCAATTACTGGTGCCAGGCACTTTGTGAAGACCCTGGGCGCAGTAGATAAGCCAAAAGGCAGTGCAGAGAATTGATAGTGCATTGAACAAGCTATGAATATGAGGTATCTTCTGCAGTTTTGTCTGATAGGGACATGCAGGTATGCCTCCTTGAGGTCCAAGGTCACGAGCCAAGCTTTCTTGCCCAGCATGGGAAGAAGCTGCTGTAGTGTCAACATTTTGAATTTCGTAACATCCAGGTAAGTGTTTAGAGAAGAAAGATCCAGAATGGGCCTCCAGGCTTTGTCCTTTCTGGGAACCAGAAAGAGTCTCGAGTAAAATCCTTGTCCTTGCTCCTGTGGTGGTACTTTTTGAATAGCTCTAATGTCCACGAGTGCTGTAATTTGTTTTTGAGCCTCTGCCCATTGATTTGGTGGCAGATTTGGCATTCCTTTTAACCTTGGCAGAGTGTGAAAGTGGAACCTGTAACCTTGACATACAATGTTGAGAACCCATTTGTCTTTGGTGATCCAATGCCAATTGTGATAGAAAAGTGCCAGTTTTCCTCCTAAGGGGGCTGCCCAAGAGAGAGCTGTTTGGCAGCTGTAGTGGGAAGTCATTGAGACTGCTTTTTGTATGGTTGGGGCCGGTCTTCCCCTTCTTTCTGGCCTGGTGCACCCCATTGTCGAGGCCTGTAAGGACCTTGTGGTTGATCTCTACCTCTTGGACGTCTGTATCTGCCCCTTTGAGGTCTGTCTAACTGGAAAGGACCAATTCTTTGTTGGCCAATTTCTGCTAAATCGAGGAGTCTGAACCTGTAAGAAATCCTTCACCGTTTGCATAGATTTTGCCTTATCCTCCATCTTCTTTAATATCTCTTCTGCCTTAACCCCAAATAACACTTCCCACTGCAAAGGTGCATCCAATAATTTTGCTTTAACATGATCTGGTAAGGTAGGTTCTGTTAACCAAGCAGGTCTTCTAATGACTGAGCCTGTAACTGCTGCTCTACAGGAGGACTCTAAAGAATCAAAACCACATTGCAAAGTATGTTTTCCCACTTGTTCAGCTGCATGCAATAAATCCTGCATTTCTTTAAAATTAGGAGGATCGGAATCTGGAAGCATTTTTTGTTTCAACTAAGTCATCAAAAATTGCTGATATTTTAGCATGTGAAACTGGCAATTTAAGGCTCTCATTGCTAAAGTTGCAGACGTGTACACTTTCTTTCCCCATCTGTCTAATGCTCTGGAATCTCTGTCAGAGGGAACTGGGCTTTTTGCTGAGGAGGCCTTAATCCCTTTGGGTCCCTGAGAAATAGTTTCACGGTCAGCAACAGGACTTTTATACAGGAATTTGTGTGAGTCAGGGACTCCAATATCTAACAGGCTTAACTGGGGCTGGAGGTAAGGAGTCAGGATTTAAGCTAGATTCAGTATACACATCATCCACAATATCGAACACTGGCGGAATAGCAAGGGGTCTGTGTTGAGGTAATAAAAGGAAGTCTCTGAGCCTTTTCTTGGATTCTGAGTAATCCTGGCCTTCCCAATGAAAATGCTCCCTCATGGTATGTAAGGTTTCCCCAAAGGAGTAGTCCTCAGGCGGAGAGGCTGATGGAATGGATTCCTCAGCATCAGAATCCTCATAAGGGGGTAAAGAATATCCTAGGTCTGAGGAAATGGACACCTGGTCGGAGGATTCATAGTCTGCATCCTGTCTGGGCCTTTTTATCAGGTGGGGGGTGGGACCCCCTGATCAGGGTGATTAGGTCTTCGGCCATTTTGAGCATTTGTTTCTTAGGCATGGAGGCCTGTCCTGGAGCATGCTGAATTTGTTTCTTTGTTTTTAAGGGAGGCTTAGACTTAGCAGAGGGTTTAATGCTTAACTGAGTAGGTCTGAAAATACCCTCTGAAGCTGTGGATTACTCAGCTACTTCGGTTCCCTCTGAAGGGTTAGTTTCGGTAGGCTGAAAAACTTGTGCGTCCGACGGCCCAGCCAGCTCCACGTGGGAGTCGGAGGTGGCCAGAGGTTCTGCAGAAGCGGTCGTCAGGGGCTGCGAAGGCGCCTCGCTGAAAACCGGCAACCGGCCTAGAAGAGGCCTCGTTGTCAGTTTTGGGCCTCTGATGCCTGTCCTTGGCTTTGAGCTTATGTATTCCGGTCATCGGAAGTTCCGACGGCATGGTGTAATTGAATTTTCTGCCAAAATAATGTCGGGCAAAATCAAACCGATGTTTAATAGTGCGCTTGTTAAACCTAGCACAAAACCAACAATCAGTGACGTTGTGGTCTGGGCCTAGGCATGGGATACAATAGGAATGGAAATCCTTATGAGGTATTGGCTTCCCACAAGAAATACAGTTATTAACTTTTACTGACATCAGTCTGAGGCAAGAAAAAGTTTCCCCAATGGGGTACTTAGCTTTGTAGAAGACTTCGGTTCTGGATTCGGAATGAAAATCTCAGGAGTCGGTCAACCAGCACTTGCGAACTGCTTTTGCTTCGGGCACCGCGCGGCAAGAAAGACTGAAGAAAATGGCATCAGCTGCATCTTGTATACCCCTGTCGCACTGACGTCAGGGAGGAGGCAACAGCAACAGACACCAGACCAAAACTTTGGAACTCAGGCCGACTGGGGAACCGCCTGACAGCAGGATAACCCAAGTGTAATGACCGCAGCAGTGTAACACGAACATCGGATGCAATGACCTATCCATTTAGATATAGTCTGTTTAGAGATAGCCTTTCCTTGTGACCCTGAAGCATATGACACTAAAAAGTTGTTCAGTCTTCCTGAAAGCTTTAGTTCTGTCCAAGTAGAAGCATAGCTGTCTGTGTTTGTCCAAAGAATGCAGAATGTTCTCACCCTTGTTCTGTAGATTTGGATAAAAGGTAGGCAATTGAATTGTTTGGTTGAGGGCCACACTGGACACCACCTTAGCATAAATGTTGGGTTTGTCCTTAGAGAAACCCTGTCTGGATGAAAAATGATAGAAGGTTCCACAGCCATGCGTGCTTGTAACTCAGACTCGTCTTGCAGAGGTTATTGCTAGGAGCAGAGCTGTTTTCCAGGATAAGAATTTTATATCAGCTGTTGAAGCTGGCTCAAAAGGAGGCAGAGTGAGTTTTTCCAAGACATAATTGAGGTCCCATGCGGGAATTGGTGCCCTCCTAGGAGGCCTGATGTTTTTGGCCCCTCTGAGGTACTGCCTTATTATAGGATGAGAAAAGATAGGTGGTTCCGTATTGTAATGGTCTGAAATGGCAGAGGCATGAATCTTAATTGATGAGAAAGAAAGGCCTTTGTCCAGCATCTCAGTTAGGTATTGTAAAATCTGAGGGATATTTGGTACATGTGTGTCAATGCCTTGTTCCAAGCACAGAATCTCTTCCATTTTTCTAAATAAGATTTTCTGGTACTGGGCCTCCTGGCCTCCAATACAACATCCATAACAGCTTTAGAAAGAGGATTGTTCTGAATGGCTTCAGTATCCGCCATGCTGCCAGATTTAAGGTCCTGAGTTGGCTGTGCAGGATCGGATTGTTTTGTTGGGTCAGCAAGTGAAAGTTTGAGGCAATATCCATGCTGGACCTTGAGACGAGCTCTTTAGGATTGGGTACCAGTGCTGGCGTGGCCAGTCTGGTGCAATCAGTATTTTTGGTTTCTCTTGTCTGACCTTTAGGAGTACCCTGGAAAGGAGAGGCAGTGGAGGAAAGGCATATACCGTTAGATTTTTCCAGCTGAAGGATAGGGCGTCTACTTTCCATGCTTGCACGTGATAAATCCTTGTGCAAAAATCTCTGCAATTGGTAGTTGTGAGGGGAGGCAAATGGATCCATGTCTGGGTGTCCCCATTTCCTTGTTATGCTGAAGACTTGTGGATCCAGTTTCCACTCGTGGGGATCCATGAGGTTTCTGCTTAGTTCGTCTGCCAGAGTATTTGTTTTTCCTGGCAGGAATTGTGCTTGCAGGTAAACTTGATAAGTCAATGCTGTGTCCCATAAAGTCATTGCTTGTCTGCAGAGAAGATAGGAATGTGTACCTCTCTGCTTGTTTATGTACCACATGACCGTAGTATTGTCTGTCTTTATCAGTAGCTGTCCTGGATGAAGCAGATCCTTGAAGGCTGTCAGGGCATTCTGAACAGCTAGCATCTCCTTTTGATTGATGTGAAGATGCATCTGTCTTGCAGGCTATGTGCCCTGAATACATTTTCCTGCCATATGAGCCCCCCCAGGCATATTCTGATGCATCCGTTGTCAGTGTCTGTCTGGCTGTGGGTAAAGTGAATGGCAGACCCTTGTTGTGGTGACAGGCCTCTGCCCACCTCTAAACTCCTATTGCAGGCAGAGAATGAGGGTAATTACTGTCTCCAGGTTGTGGCAATGCTGAGTCCAAACACTTTTTAGATACCATTGTAGTTTCCTTGTATGCAGTCTGGCATAGGGAATTAGTAGAATGCAGGATGCCATGAAACCAAAGGCCTGCAGGATTTTCCTTGCAGTTACCTGGGTTTTTGTTGCCAAATTTTTGAAGTAATAAGTCAGTTGCTTTTGTTTGTCTGGCGTGAGATGAGCCATCTCATCTGGGCAGTTGTATTTAAGCTTGCACCAGGAATATTATCTCTCGAGAGGGTACTAGTTTTGATTTCTTTTCGTTTAATGTGTACCCTAGGCAAATTAGTAATCTTTTTACAAACGCCAGGTGCTGTAGAAGAATGTCTTTGTTCTCTGCTTGAATAAGGCAGTCGTCCAAGTAGGAGTATATTTGAATTCATCTTTGTCTGCAGAATGCAATTACTGGTGCCAGGCATTTTGTGAAGACCCTGGGCACAGTAGATAAGCCAAAGGGCAGTGCAGAGAATTGGTAGTGCATTGAGCCAGCTATGAATCTGAGGTATCTTCTGCAAGATTGTCTGATTGGGACATGCAGGTATGCCTCTTTTAGGTCCAAAGTTACAAGCCGAGCATGGGCAGTAGCTGCTGCAGAGTCAACATTTTGAATTTTGGAACGTCCAGAAATGTGTTTAGAATAGACAGGTCCAGTATTGGTCTCCAAGCTTTGTCCTTTCTGGGTACCCAGAAAAGTCTCGAGTAAAATCCTTGTCCCTGCTCTTGCTGTGGTACTCGCTGAATGGCCCTAGTGTCCATGAGGGCTGAAATTTGCTTTTGTGCCTCTGCCCATTGATTGTGTGGCAGGTCTGGCATGCCTTTTGCCCCTGGTAGGGTGTGAAAATGGAACATGTAACCTTGGGACACTATGTTCAAGACCCATTTGTCTTGGGTAACCTTTTGCCAATTTGATGAAAAAAAAGCTAATTTTCCCCCTAAAGGGGCTGCCAAAATGAAAGTGCTTGGATCTGGCAGAGGAAAGTCATTGTGACCGTTTCCTGTAAGGTTGTGATTTGTCTTCTCCACTTTTGGAAGTAGGAGCACCCCACTGTTTAGGTCTGTATGAGCCTTGGGGCCAAGATCTGCCTCTGGGACGTCTGTATCTGCCTCTTTGTGGTTTGTCTGACACTGGAAAGGACCCGTTTTTAGAAGGCCAGTTCCTGCTAAACCTGGGTGGCTGTACCTGTAAGAAATCCTTAACTGTCTGCATAGATTTCGCTTTATCCTCCATTTTCGTCAACACCTCCTCTGCTTTAGCACCAAACAAAGTATCATGATGTAATGGGGCATCTAATAATTTTGCTTTAACATGGTCAGGCAGATTTTGTTCCTTTAACCAAACATGCCTTCTAATAACAGAACCTGTAACAGCGGCCCTGCAAGAGGCCTCCAGTGAATCATAACCACATTGCAAAGTATGTTTTCCCACTTGTTCAGCTGCATGCAATAAATCCTGCAATTCCTTGTTCTCAGAACATTCAGTATTTGTCAACATTTTCTGTTTAAGCAGAGACATTAAGTATTGCTGATATTTAAGCATATGAAATTGACAATTCAAAGCCCTTACAGCCAAGGTAGCAGAAGTGTAACCCCCCCCCCCCATCTGTCCAGTGCCCTAGAATCCCTATCAAAGGGGACAGGGTTCTTTGCAGCAGAAGCTTTGACCCCTTTGGGACCCTCAGATAAAGTTTCTGGGTCAGCAGCGCGGTTCTTATATAGAAATTTATTAGAAACCGGGACCCTGTAGTATCGGTCTGGTTTAGCAGGTGCAGGGGGTAAAGAGTCAGGAGACAGGCCGGACTCTGAAAATACATCATCTACAATATCTAGGACAGGTGGAATAGCAAGGGGTCTGTGCTGTGGAAGTAACAGAAAGTCTCTGAGCCTTTTCTTAGATTCAGAGTAATCCTGGCTCTCCCAGTGGAAATGTTCCCTCATGGTATCCAGGGTTTCCCCAAAAGAATAATCCTCAGGAGGAGAGGCTGAAGGAATGGATTCTTCAGCATCAGAGTCCTCATAGGGAGGCAAAGAATAATCCTGTTCAGAAGAGGAATCAGAGGAAAAAGAAACATGATGAGAAGAATCATATTCAGTCTCTTGCCTAGGCCTCTTATCAGGAGAGGGATGGGAACCCCTGATCAAAGCAATTAGTTCTTCAGCCATTTTAAGCAACTGTTTTTTTAGGCATGGAAGTCTGAGTTGGAGAATGCTGTACTTGTTTCTTTGTCTTTAGAGCTGCTTTAGTCTTTGAAGCTGAAGATGGTTTAACATAACTGTGTAGGTCTGAAAACACCCTCAGAAGCAGTTGCCTACTCAGCAGCTCCACACCCATCTGAGGGAATGATTTCCGAGTGTCCAATACCTTGAGTATCCAAAGGCCCAGTCGGCCCCATGTGGGAATCTGAAGCGGCCTATGGCTCTGAGGTAGCAGGCGCCAGGGGCTGCGAAAGCGCCTCACTTTGAACCAGCGAATTGCCTAACGGAGGCCTCGTAGTCGGTTTTGGACCTCGGATGCCTATCCTTTTTCTTGTCCTTGTGTTTTTTGTAAACTCCAGTCATCGGCTGTTCCGACGGCATTATATAATTAAACCTTCGGCCAAAGTAATGAATTGCGAAATCGAACCAACGCTTAATAGTGCGTTGGTTAAATCTAGCACAAAACCGACAGCTAGCAAAATGCTGAACCAAAATACAT